>NW_027286874.1:94605453-95205453 GCF_022747635.1 Hetaerina americana
GAAGCTTTAGTGCCACGTTAATGAGACTATACTAAGCCTGGCACTTATTTCTTATGTTTGTTTGTGTTGATGTATATGGACTCACACTGAAGGAGATTATCCAATTAGCCTTGAAACACAAAAACAAGTCAGACGAAAGAATTGAGTCCGACGTAGAACGAAAAAGGATAACCTCTCAAGGTTTGCTTTGTTGTCAAGGTCACTAAGAACCGATCGATGACGATGACAAAATAATTTTCATGTTAAGCCTGGAAGTTAAATCGCAAGGCATCTAAGAGTTTGTTGTCAGGCAGCCCAAGTTAAATTCAGATGAAAGTAAAACGCGCTGAAATAGTAAGAATATGTCAGTTGTTTTTCACGCTCTGAGATTAAGTGATCCTCATCAATCACAGAAAAAGTTGACAATGATTACTAGTAAATTGATCGCAATCAATTTTGATTCTCGATCAATTTTCAGTATTTTACATAAAGGGCATCCTGAAAACCAGCGTGTTTTCTCAAACACTTCATCACACAAGTCAAAAAGTTGAGCACTGCTTATCGACTAAAATATAAAAAGATTAGAATCAGTTGAAATGACTCTACCAGCACAAAAACTTTTTTAATGTGATAAAGAGCCACTAAACATATATATTCGAATAATTGACATTTTTTTCTTGAAATTTCTTAATTTTGAGCCTTGATATAAAACTAGGGTAATAGTATTATACAAAATATCTTCGTCAAACGAATTTAAAGGCATCTGTACTAGTTCTAGTGTCGTTTTGCTAATATATTAAACTAAACAAATATCTCTGAGTTCTAAATAAAGTCTATTTCATTCAAGCGTCAGTCCATTCAGATGAGACCGTAAATAGACAGCAAAAGTGTCTTAAACGTTTTTTCTCGATATTAATGAAGTTACCTACTCCACTTAGATAAATATCTTAGAAGTGGTATATTTTGACGTTCTTAATGCACAGTTTCGTGGAAGCATGATATAAAACATCATTACTAAAGGAATACATTTTCTCATTTGTTTCTCCATCAAAGGTTATTCCTCTCCGATGTAATCGATTGTAGCAAATGAAGAATTCCTGATTTGGCCTTGAATACGACCGACTAGTTACTTCATAGCTCACACGGTGGCGATCACAATCGCGTTGTCGGTAGAGCAGAAAAGGTTAGCACGTTAGTCATCCATTTAAAAACACTTGCAACCTTAGTGTGGTATTCCCTTACACCGCCGTTCCCCACATCGAATGACAACGGAGGCGGAATGCAATGCGGCGGTTAGACGCGGGAGGGCTGGTACAACCGGTGACGTGGTTGCGGCGGTCGGGGCGGGATATCGCATGGATGAAAGGGGATTGTTGAGGTGGGTGGGCGGGTGGGAGTGAGAGGGTTTAGAGGAGGAGAGGTTTCTCTTCTCCATCCCCCCCCTGTCCTCTCCACTTGCTGCCGGTCCTCAAGACGCCGACGGGGAGAGCCCCCCCATTCCCAAATAGGGTGCCCTACGTAAGGCGCAAGGGCTGCACTTGCATTCCGTTTTCTGCGTCACGAAGGCGAGCTGTCGGTGCAGTGGCTAGCGCAGAAAGGCGGTACCTTGCCGCTGGTGAGGAAAATGAGTGGGAAGTGGAAAGAACTCTTCTCTTTCAGCATTTCTCTACCGACCCGCTCTCTTTCTCTCTATCCTCTCCCTCTCTCTCCCTCTCAACCCCGTCTCTTTCGCACTCCTCCCTCACACTTCTTAATTTCTTCTTTCTCTTGGGCGGTTCTTTCCGCATGTCCTCTCGTCCCTTCCTCCTTGTATCATAAGACGTTTCGTCTTTGACTAGAATTCCAAAAGCATTCGGTGTATATTGTTCTCTGAGGCTGGCGTTTGAGTTGGCTGCCGGAAATGTTTTTTTACGGAGGGTAGAACCGCTTGGGTTCCGTTAACTTTCCGGGCATACAATGTATCTATGCATGGGATTCAGGACCTTAACTACATGATTCGGGCACTAATCACGTCCCCCGTTTGGAAGAGACGGTCCCGTTCCAGACCCTAACGCAATTCAAATTAGCAGAAACTCGAACTGCATGAAACCCTGGGATGAATTCTTAGAGAGTTCCTGAGAATTTACCTTTCACCAGGCACTAAGTTTCAAATTTCCTCAGGCATTCGGGTTTTAATTCTTGCGAGTCTTTTATTCAAATGTTTTCGGTAAATATTTGCTAATCTAATTCCTCAACGTGTCACACTTTTCCAAACACCCTGAAGGCCATTGTTTGCATTTCTCCAGCGCATAGTGATGATTGCTGACACTGAACGTGACCCCTGAATCACCATTTTGTTTAAAACCTATTGCCTTTCTAGCTTCATATTTGTTTACATTTGCTTTGGCTCCTTTCATAACATGTATTTCTCAGAAACTTAATCGGAGGCGTAAAAATGCAATGACCATATTACCTAATTTCAATGCTAACAATATCAGCAATAAATACACTTTGTCAGCTAAATAGTACCAATTATATTTTATATTTTTCTGTAATCTTTTCCTAGATATTGAATCAATGTTTCTTAAATATAATTTAATTTTTTTATGCACTTGTTAATCCTAATTTATAACCCCAAGTCGCCCATATCATTGGCCTTGCTTTATTTCTAGTGTTGGTATGGAGAGGATCGCTTGTAGTAGTTGGTAATAATGTTGCGTTAGAGCCCCATCCTATGAAGGTAGCTCAGTCTACGCGTTTCCCCAAAGGCTCCTTACCCTCCACACGCCACTTCCCTTCCCAAATCCTCTCCTTAATCGTTCACTCCTCCCCTGTCCTCGAGGGCCACTCACTCCCTGCCACCCTACACCCTTTTCCTTCTCCCCCTTTCACCCTCCCTCGAGCACCCTTTGCGTCTCCACTCCCACTCCATCTCACCCTTATTCACCGGAACCCCCTCGGTTCAACCACCCTCTACTCTTCACTTCCGAACCCCTCCCACTCCCCCCTCATACACTCTACATCCCCCGGCTACCTCCTTCCAAACTCGGTTTGTTTCCCCTCCTCCCTACTCTCATTCCCTCCCTACTTCCTCACTTTCCCCATTCTTTTTTCTTACCATATCTTGCTCTCTCATTTCCCATTTGATTCTCTATCAAAGCTCAATCTAATTTCTTTCGATCCCATCTAATTCTCTGCAAACCTTTCTCGAATACGCGCAGCATTGTATCCTATTATTTTACTTTTCTCAATTATATGTGTACATAAGTTCTATTCAATTCTGAAATACAATTGAAAAAATCTACGCTTAATTTAAGTTATAAGAATGATTTCCCAAATACTGTTTATTCAATTTTTTGAAGATTTTACACTCAGCTTCCTAGTTCAATCGCCTTCAATTATTGGCCCAAACTTTGTAATAACAACAATCCTTAGATAGTCTTTCAGCGACTGTTCCTCTAATCATATCAATTTTACAGCTGCATTAGATACTCCTATGAGTGCACGACTACCTTTAGGTACTTGCGATGAGAAACTGTGAATTTACTTCACTATGCCATTATTTTCTCTTTCCAATTCCTTTGGATCACCGTTTTATTTTTTTCCGCTTCCTTCTGATCTCTCTTTTCACCTACCCCTTTTATTCTTCCCCCGTCACGTTTTATACGCTCTCTTTTCTTCCCTTTTTTCATTGATTTTTCCCTAGCTTTCCTCTATATTGTCGATTCTCCCAATTCCCCCTTCCTATCCTTCCTTCCTCGTTCCTTCCAATCCTTCCATGCGAACAATACCGAGAGCCCTGCCTTTTTCCTCGGATACATGACTTACAGGAACTGCACCACTCTTTCCCCCGCATCAAATATCTTTTAATTTACACGTGTTCCGTCACCTTCTTCTCATCCCCGTTTATGTATGATTGATATCCTTGTTTTATAGCAGTTAGAACTTCACCATTAATTCGACCTTTTTTTCTCGCCATCGTGCATTTAAAACCTCCCACACCTCCCCGCATAAGCGACGCACGAGCCTATGGCCAAAAGAAGCCCAAAGGGTCCTAAGCTCGCAAATAATGGGTCTAATTAATCCAGGGGCCCCATTCTTTTGCCTTTCGCCCACAACCCTCGGAGCTTTTTTTTAAGCTGTTCAGCCTTCCTTTCCCTTCCTTCCACCCCACTCCCATCTCAATCCCTTCTCTTCTACACCTCCTCCTCTCCGTTTGCCGTTGTAATCCCCGAACCAAAGCTACATTCCCTCACTCCTGTCCTAACTCCTGGCTCCCTCTCCCACTCTCTCTCATCCTCTCTATTCCTACCCATTCATTACCTGGGAATCTCTTTTTTTCCGTCACGTGACTACTCCCCCACCATTCCAAGTACTCATTTGTTTTCCTATCCCTTACCCACCCACTCTCCCTCACTAGCCCATTAACTCCGCCCTTTCATCGCTCCCTCCTTCCCTGCCTCTCTCTCAATTTCGCCATCCCTTTCACTCTCTCTCTCTCGCTCACCCACAACCGCACGCATTATCTCCATTCTCTCCCTCCCTTTTCCTCCTCTCCCATTGTTCCATTCCTCTCTCTCTCATCTTTCGTCTGTCCGACCAAGTATCTCACGCTGGGTGGCCCCCTCGTGCAGTGTTGGCGAAACCGCCGAAGGCATGACAAAGTTAACAAAGCGGAAAATAAATGAATGCTCGACGTATCACATGAAATTTTGCTGATATTAAAGAAAGAAATACGGCACATTATTAAAAGCATGAACTAATAGCCCATGGTATTTTCAAAATGTGAAGGAATTAAGCATTTTTATGGAAAACGCATTGTAAAATAACTATCAGTCAAAATTCCTTGTAAAAAGTTTCAAGAATCGTATTGGACAATTTTCATCGTCTAGTAATAATAATCAATCAAAATTAAAGACGAATATTAATTTTTTGCTTTCATCAAGAGCTATTCATGGCTCGTAGCTTACTTATGACTTGTAGCTTATCCCTGTGAGAATTCCGATTCTCTTTTGAAAAACCGATAAATCTAAAGTTTTTGGCTATCACTCCAAAACACCTCACATTTTGTTCTAAATAATGTGCCATTTAAAAATAAATGCTGAAAAATTTGGCTGCATTAGTGATCATTTAGAAATGCTTCGTCTTACGCTGTAGTTAATTCCGTGCTTCGATTTATTTTTCACGGAATTAGTGAGTTTCGGGGGGCACGCTACAACAGCAGGTATCAGTAAATATATTTAATAAAATAAACAAAAAATGTTTTATGAAAATTTCATGCATATGTATGAAATTATATCCATAAACGCTCGTAGAAATGTATGTCACCACCTGAAAAACTGCCAAGTTGTAACCATAATTAAACACAATAATCAACTCGGAGGTTCGTTTGGTTGGTGATGGTAGAGTTCACCCAATACTAAGCCCAATGGCGCGTGAAATTCACACGTAGGGTAGGGTGAGAAATGTCTTTCCCCGTGCCGGCTGTGGTTTCCATGGTACCCGAAAATTGGGTACCACAGCTGGGATGGAGTTGAGTTTGCCCAGAGAAGCCTGTTCAGGAATCAAATCCGGGCCTTCCGGTCAATAATCCAACGCTCCAACCCTGCGATACCGTGCCCCCATAAATTTTTAATCATTTCCTTTAGTAAGAATAATACATACACCCATCGAAAAGTACACTAAACGGCCAATGTAAACGCTTAGGTAGTTCCTAAGACTTATTTATTGGATGAATAAGAACTTAGCAAAATCATTTATTAGTTTAGAATATAGTCATAATCCTCCATCATTTTTCACGAAGACGTTTATCAGTAATGATGAATTATTCTAAATGCTTCTTTCTCCGTTCTATGCCCGTAAATTGTTTTCTATTCTTCCACGTGCATGATGAATCAGACCTTAACTGCCAGCTAACACGGTTGTAACAAAAAATATATTTCTTCTCTATTTTAAGACATCAAATTCAATGGAATGAGAAGGATTTGCTTGAATGAATGATTATGTTGTTATTTGATAGGTATTTAATGAAGTTCTCATTGATTCAAACGGCTAGGAGTAATTTCCAATTGGGCACATTTTAAAATTTTTCTTTGATAATCATTGAAAAATTTGGGGTGCCTCATAAAATTCGGCACGAAGTATTGTCTGAGCAGAATAGAGATCAATTTTGATGAGTGAAGGGACTTTTTTAAAATGGCATTATGATGCAATTATTTTTAGGAATCGTAAAGTTGAAATACGGCTTTTCTATAAGAAGGTAATTCACAGATGGATTTTCGAGTACGCATTTATGCTAATATGTAGTTTTCCTACCCAATTGCTGCTTCGCGATCTTTTTTAAATGTCGTAAATAAACTTGAATCCAATCCATTAACGTCCTTTTTATTCCCTATCGAACGCCCGTATCAAATTGATAGAGCTGGATCGATCTGGATGCTGGGGGAAGTCGCGGAGAAATGAATCCGTCGAGTGTGCTAACAAGGAGACAGGGGAGGTGTTGAGGCGCCTTGTGTCAACTTTCGTCCGTTCCCACTCCCTTACATCCCACTCTTTTTTTTCTGTCCCCGTGCACTCCGCAGCCCGCAACACGCGCCCACGCATCCGCAACGCCGGCCGCCCGACCCCGCCCCACCCGCCGCCTCCCGCCCTCTCCCCTCACCCCCTCTCCTCTCCCAGCACTCCCACATACACCCACACAGACACACCACCGGAATCTCCGCCTCCTCCTCCTTCCCCTAAAGACCCCGCAAAAAATAAAACCAATCCCTCCCGCCCCCGCCGCCCCAAAAACCTTCCCAATTCCTGGAGCTACCGAGCAGATATAATATATCTCCCCCCAAAAACTCCCCAGCGCACCGCAAGGGGTCTCCGCGGTCACACATCTCCACCCTGACATCACTTAAATCCCGATCCACGTCCAAATATTTTGCGAAGGCTTTCGGATCGAGAAGAAAAGCCGTAACGACCCCAAAGTCCAGGATGGGAGGGGTCGGAGGGATGGGATTTAGCTCGGGAGGTGAGCGGAAGAGGGATCGGAGAGTGTAGGAGATGGGGGTCAGGGTTGGAGAGGGAGAAGAGAAGTATACTTTCCGAAGTCAGCGCCGTTTTCGGAGTCTCCCTCCTACCGTGGAGGGATGGGGGAGAAATGAGGTTACACCGATTGGGAGGGGAGAAAGAGAAAGGAAGGGGGGGAAGTGTGGAAGGTGGTCCGGCCGGGTGAGCTTATCCTTCGAGTGGAGGTTGGTGGGACATGGTGTTGGTGGTGGTCGGGGAGGGAAGAATACCTACGGAAGATGGGAAAAATTTTTATCGAAGGGAAGGGAGGTAGACTTGGAGAGCGCGTAAGAAGAGTGCGACCACAATTTTTTATGGTGCCCCCGTCTCCTCTTGGCGATTATTTCTCCTCTTTCTTGTTTGCCCTTCGAAGGACGCGATGGGAGGATGGATCCAAGAATCCGGAGGTTCCCGGAGTCGGCAAGTGGGAAATAAGTTAGAAGCCGCTCGTACATCTTTTCTCGACCGAAGACTAAATGTCGATTGGTTTGTTCGGACGTAATGACTTTTTGTGCGACCAACTCCACTTAGAGTTATCGACGAGGGCGCAATAACTCCGATATTAAATTACTCCGGGTGGAGGGTGAAAATTGGGGTACCTGACTCCCGCTTCCTCGCAGTCCTCATTTTTACCTCCTCGGCACAATTCTCTTAGTTGGACTCAAGAAAGACGTACGCCCTCCAAGATTTTCTCGTCCTATCTCAACTTATCACTTGGCTAATTTTCAATCCGTTCGCCGTCCTACAATTGAGATCAGCCCATTTTATTCCACTTTCGCCTTCCACGTTACGTCAATGGATGCACTATACTAAATCAATAAGTTTGTAGGGTGGCTGGGCTCGTTTGAGTGGAAATCAGGCCTCTCGGACGTACGTAATATATTTTTAAATTACACAAATTTAATAAGTAGGGTTAGTTTTCCCTAGTTGCGTATTTTAGAATTGGCTTAAAACGCACCAAACCCTGTAACCCAACATTTCAGAAATTTTTGGACGTTATTTATTTATACATAATAATGCTACAGTTCCTAATTAAAAAAAAAACATTCATCTCGATCGTGATGATTGTTACACTTAAGTAACATTAAGTAACATCGCAGCATCCACGACCGCTGCAGAATTAGAGTCCGCGATAGTTTGGTCAATCAAAAATCATAGGTGACTTTGATTAATTCCCCGAGGGAGGGAAGTTCATTACACTGACGGTAATCGGTAGCGGTATTAGTACATCCTGGAGCGCCGGACGTTCTCGGCAAAAATTTTATTTATAGCCATTGGACAACTTATGACGGCAGGCGCTAGGGATGCAGCCGCAGTAACCACGCAGATGGAACGGAGCTCGACCAGCGGCGATTAGAATTTCAAAGCCAGAAGAAGAAGAGGAAGCCAGTTTTTGCCACCGAACGACTGAAACTTACAGAAGGGCAGCTCTGCGGTAGGTCCAAAAGTATTTAGTTCCAGTTCTGCAGATCAGCTGACAATGATCCATCGTGTTTTCCCGAATGATGGATTGAATGAGATGGGGGACAATTTGAACTCGCTTGCTTGCCGCCAAATGAACATGTTTACTCTCCCATCCTTCCTCCCTCGCCCTTCTTTCTCCCTATCCGCTTCGCCCTCAATCACTGTCCCCCTCGCTCTCGACCCAAAATTCGGGGATAATTATTCACGCCCGCTCTTAATAATTACCGCTGTTTTTCACGTTCCGCAATCATTAAGAAGGTTTTTTAGGAAGCGATGAGGAGTACGAAGACTGTAATTCTTTTCCTTATGTTATTTTACAAAAACCATTCATGAAAACCCACCGATTCCGTTTTTATAATAAATTCTATTTAAAGAGAAATAATCAACAAAGCATTTCTTGTCAAAGAAGTTGGAAAAAGGCAAAAATAAATTTCCCATTGTTTTTGAAAACTCCTACATCGGCGTTCTAAATAGAGTTTTCTTAGAATGTTTTAGTACGTAGCTATATTAAAACATTCTGATGAAACTCTTTGGAGGAAGTCAGTGTAGAAGTTTTCAATAACAATGGCAAAATGCGCAATTTTTGCGTTTACTTAACTGTGTTGGCAAGAAATTCTTTGTGATATTTCCGGCTATATGTAATTATAAAATGGAATCGGTAGATATTCATGAAGGGCTTTTGTAAAATAACGTAGAGTATAAAAGAAAAAGGATTCGCATTTCTCGTCGCTTCCAAAGAAAACATTTCTAATGATTAAGGAACGTGAAAAATAGCGGTAATTATCAAGAGTAGCCATGTATTATTATGACAATAGTTATGGTAATAGGTATAATGATGGCAAGCAATAGGTGTAGTCTCATTTTTACTCAACTGTTGCATTTCAAGTATTCGTGTACGAATATGGATTTACTTGATCAAAATACCATTTTCCTTGCCGATGCAGTCAGTACGCTTATTCCATAATTTATTCCAAAGTCTCATTTGCACATCTAAAATCGTATAAACTATCAACGTCTTTTTGTTGATAAAGAATTGTGAAAATCGGTTATTTTGGAAATCGATCAACTCCAAAAAGAAGCGAAAATTGCAATCGATAATATCGATTGTAAATATTATTTATCAATCTAGTATAATGCTATATAAAGTAAACATTTTTACCGGAAGCATTGAGCAACATCATTAATTTTTTAAAAATACGGATAGCACATGGACGAAAATATTATTCTGCGTTTTTTTGGTCAAACTCGATTTCTAATAAAAACTAAATACAGTTAGCATATACTACATGTATGTTTTGTAAATTTTCGATTTTTAAACAACAGTCGTAATTCAGTATATTAATCATATTCCAAAATCAATTGGCGCCAGCTCTAAATGTTTCAATACATATGCCACTGCGCATCCCTGTAAAGACAATCAAACATTTAATCACAGCCATATATTTTCCATTTATCCTCCATATTTACAAAAAAAATTATTTTTCCTTACGTAAAATCCTAATTTTTGGAGTCATTTCATAATAAATATGATATTTCAATTAAATTAGTCTGCATGACTGGTAATTTAAACTGTTGACTCAATATAACAAAAGTATTGTCATCGGTTTCATTAATTTTCGATGCTTTCTCATTTAACATATTCATCATTCATATGACACAAAATCCAAACACAATTTGCTAATTTGTCTCACATTTACATCCCACACTATTCCTCTTCTCAACCTCTTAATTGTAGGTTAACGCTGCAAGTGTTGAACAAGGGGTTGGATTTTTAATAAAGGTGTAAAAATTACATGTTTTCCTTGATCATGAATTATTTTTAGAAACCGATGCATTAAACTTTTAAATAAAAGTTAACGACATCAATTTAATCGCTCCCAAGTTTACTTGGATAAGTTTTTATCGCATATAGTTTTGGGTATTCTTCACTTTCTATATGCTTAATTTTTTGCTCAATTAAGTATTCAATTGTTTGTAAATACCTTCCTTTGATTATTTTAGCAAATGTATTGCTTGCAAAAGTGTCAAATGTCTTTCCTTTCCGTTACGTGAAACGTTATTTGTTTGGTGGCTCGTTAGTTCTTCAAAACACGTAAAAAAATATTTTTTAGCCATTTCTAATGATTTTATGTTGATCATACGAAATACTCTGAATTCGCATATTGCAGCCATCACGCAGTTTACTTTAGTCTTCAGCAGATTTTGGAGCTGGGTCATTGATACTATTTCATCATCAATATCCATGGTGAAGGTATACATGCTATAATCTAGTTTTAACTTAACAAGACATATTGGACAATTCATGTAAGCCTCACTTTCCAAATCAAAGTATTAAGACTTTAACCTGGCAACTCAAATATGTTTTATTTTAAATAACCTGAAATAAACCGAAAATATTTATACGAGGGTCATCCGGAAAGTAGTACCCGTTCGTGAAATAAAGACACAAAAGTAAATATTAACAAACATAAAAAATTTTATTTGAGAGAGGATACTTTAAACTACTTCTCAACATAATCTCCAAGCAAATTAAGGCATTTGTCATAACGTGTGACAAGTTTCTGTATTCCTGCTGCATAGTCCATCGCCGCCAGCTCATTGAGATACGCGAGGGACCCATCTTGCACAAATTTTTGCATAATGCAGATGGTGTTTAACAATTTCATGAACAATTGTTCGAGAAACATTGGGAAAATGCTCACAGATGTCATCAATTGTGACGCGCCGATCGTTCCTCACGAATTCGTCAACTGAGCTCACCAGTTGGTCTGTAATGACAGACGGTCTCCCCGAACGCTCATCGTCGTGTGTGTTCCCCCTCCCCATGTTGAAGTTGCGACACCACCGCCGAACAGACGACTCGTCCATTACATTGTCTCCATACACCTCCTTTAATTGGCGATGAATATCACATGGGCGAACGTTTCTTGCATTGAGGAATTTAATCACTGCCCTCACTTCACAACTGGCGGCGTTCTCAATTTTTTTAAACATTGTAAACAATCACAGAAACAACACAGGCAATGCTAGCGTCACGCAACTTGGCTCAGAGAAGGCAGACAAGCCACTGAAGCTATCTGACCTCGTCCAGCGGCTACTCGCGTCGTCAGCACTTCATGCGGCACGAACGGGTACTACTTTCCGGATGACCCTCGTAGTTACCCACACACATAGTTACGTAAGATGTATAACTCTTTTTTATTTAGTTGTATGAATGACATCCTAAGACAATTAGTTCAAAATAGCAGTAGCTCAAAGTTACATTTGATTATGATATATTATCTCTTTCATCTCAAGGTTGACTTTATCTTTTTAAGTTCTGTTCTAGATTTAATTAACTAACGGCATTTAGATACGTGTCCCACTTGAAGGCGTAGACATCCTGCCACCAAAACGTATTTTCATTTCATAGATAAAAAACAGCACTCAAAAGGATTATGCTCATCAACCGTGGCATTAACCCTAGTTTTAAGCTGAGCAAGTCACACGCTTGCGTTGTCTATTCGCTACGACATTTTTACTGTCGGCAGTTACAGCCAGGCTTTCCACTCATAAAACCTTTGGCACAGAAACCTCCAAAACGCCGTGTAGGAAAAATAAATTTTTATGGGTCTGTTAACATTTGAAACGAAGCTGCAGCGAAATTATCCCCTCAGAATGTCTCCATGTCGCGCACCGCCGAAAAATCTTAATGGACCCTTAACCGCCGGACACACGTACCCATTAGATCGAGAGCCAGCGGAAGAAACCGAAAATACTCTCGGCACAAGAGTGGAGGATTTACGAGTCGAATGCCCCTCAAAGAAATAAATGACCCCTCCCCTCCTCTTTCCACTCTCCCCTACTCCTCGATCCCTCTCTACATCTTCATCGCCTCTTACATCAACCCCCGCGACCCCCTTTCGAACAAGTGAAGAGCGCGGAAAATGCGAAACCGAGTGATCCTAAGCAGAACTGGCCTTCCTCTGCTCACGGGATAATGAAGCGTCCTCCGGATGAGGAAATAAGCCCCCACGTGCCAAAGGAGAAGAAGAACCATCCTGAAAATTGATCATCGGCACGACACCGGGGCTACAACCAGTCGACGACCGGAAGTCCGGGAAACCGTATCAGCAATTAGGAGCAAAAATTGCGGTCATTTGATGGCCGAGCGCCCCCGCAGTGCCTCCACGCTTCTAGCTACTCTCCTAAACCGGCGTGACGATCTTTCTACCTATTCCCCTCGCCCCGAGCAACCTTCGAACCCAACCCTTCCATCCCCATAGCTAACCCTTCCTCGACCCAAAACGGACGCGTAACCCCTTCGACTCTGGGAGGATCTACTTGATCGACGGGAATTGGAGTAAAAAGTTTGATGGGGCGAGGGAGGGGATGGGTAGGGGGTCGAGTTGTTGTGGAGGGTGGATAAGAGGGGGGCGACGGTGGATCGAAGGGAGAGTAAGGACGGGGGACGGACGGGAGGGCTTGGGCGACGTCACGGCGTCGACGGCGATAAAGGCGTCGCCTAGTCGCTGCAATATTTTCATGCGACGCACCCCGGAGAGGATGGAGAGAACCCTCCGCTACTCCGCCGCGCTGCGGGACCCGCCATTACTTACGAGCCGTCATCCTCGCCCTCCTTGGAGACGAGGCCCTGCACTCGGAGGTCGCTGCAATGCCCCCGCCTCCCTTGGTTGCCCACTTCCCCACCCCCCTCACTGTCGCTTTCCATCCCCCCTTCACATTCCACGCAGTTAAAGGATAGAGCCTAGGAACTAGGTGCGCGCACAAGTGCCCACACGTTAAAACGCCGGCCGCGTCCGCCCGCAATATATTTCCACGGAACAACGACCATGCAGAAAGACCTTTAAGCCTGGAGTGGTAGTTTTGAAAAATAAATTTTTTTTAAGGGTGGCTGTACGCAATGAAATTTTTAATTTTCCCTATTTTAATGACTGATTTCACTAAACATATGGAGTGTGCGTAAGGGAAAATTTCTTTCGTATTTATCCCATTTCAATAAAGAAGATATTCGTGCTCATTAATCTTTGGGTTAATATCGAACTTTGCATGAAATGATGTACCATTCGCTTTAATTATTACTTCTATTGATAACCAGGTTTCAGCCCTTCATATTGAATGAAATGCAAAACCATATAGTCGCTAACAATTGGGAAGTTTTATGCTGCAATAGATCCCATTTTGATTCATTTAAATGATTGTGTTCTTCCAAAAATTTAATATAATTCAATAGGTATGCTAGAAATTTCAAGTTGGGTCATCATTATCCCCCATCAAAATTTAATTTTTTCACCTGAATTTTATAAGGCTAGTGCTGTCTTTACAATTCCTTCGCAGATTGCCCATAATATCTTTACTCTGACGAGATTCTAGAAGCAATATGCTGCACCATCTAAAGCGCTCAATCCTGAAATTGCTTTCTCAAGTCAACATTTGTATTCGCATATTTTCTTTCCCCCATTTCTTACATTTCTTTCGGCCATTACATCCAACTTAAGGTAAAGTTAAAAAATCAAACAATTTTCCCATTGATAAAATGGCTCACTATTTTTTTTTTAATTCATTGTGTCATTAGTGGTTTTATATCACGAAAGACTCTTTTGAGGGATGTTTTCTTTAACACACAGTTTTTACATAAATCATGGAGCAGTCATAACCAAAATAAAGAAATTTTTGCGGCATGAATTTCATTAAATCAAGAATGCCTGAACTGAACTGCATAGTGAAAGGTATAAGAAGGAAGTGATATTTTGGGAACTTTAATTAAAATATTTTAATGAAAATTAAAAAACAAGTGTTGCTATATTTTCAAATTCCTGAATTGAATGCTAATGATTATGAACTCACTCTTTTACATATCCAAGTAATTTAATGCAGAGGTAGCTTGATAGCTCAGCTTTCAATTTCAGTATTAAAAAATTAATCTAATATTATCGTGAGATACATCATTATTATGAATATGTAATAATTAACAGCGTTGAAATGTTTAGAAATGAAAAACCTTAATATCGTGAAAGTCGATAAGTAGATCATGGAGGCTGTGATTATCAAATTAACTAGAGTTATCAATAATGACTTGTCACTACATCAAAGAAACATTTTCTCTTAATTAAGACTTAATTTCGTATTCTTTAAAAACCTTAATTCAATAGTAAACTCATAAAAAATCCTGTCTCATATTAGCACCCATTGTCTGTAATGTCCACTTTGCTATGCCTTAAAAAATATTTGAATAATCAAGGACTCCCAACACACAGTTTGCTCACAATCTGCGGCTTAGAGACTGCAAAAATCACATTTAGTAACTCTCAACTGAAATGGTTTTCATAATTGCCCTCTAAATAAATACGAAGATAAAATTTGAGAATATCCGGCAGTAAATCATAAACGATTCAGCTAATAAGTTCATCATTAAATGTTATTGAGTCTCTTGCATTGTGATGTGTTCTTTGTGATGGCTTCGCGTTATATAGCATGCCCAATATAAAAAATTTGGGGCGTCAATAAATTTACCAAATGATACCGTCGTGATTTTCGGTTCGCGAGGGTAAATGAGAAGATGCGCGGCTTCAGCATTTTGCCAACTTCATTCCGTATTTACCAGCTTTTAAACCGATTCACTCTTTTCTTTCATTCGCGCTCATTCCGCACGCCTTTTAATTACTCCTCACTCTCACTCTTAGCTCGCCATCTCCTGCGACCACCCTCCATCATCGTCGTCGTCATAGGACCCTCTCCCAAACGCCACTGCCCCCGGCTTCCCTGTTACCCGGCTCGGCGCGGCAGGTCGGTTGGTCGGTCGACGCTCGCTACCCCTTTCACATCCATCGGACGCAACCCGCAAAGCGCCCACGCTCCACCTCCCTGCTCAACGCCCCGCATCGCAGGATATATATGTGAAGCAAGCGAATGATCCCGAATGGCCCCAAATGGGGCGGCATTGTCATGGGTGATGTAGTGCGACGCGGAGATGGAAGGCGCGGGAGGGGGGCTGAGACGCACACAGTGAAAGGACGGCGCTTCGGAAAGGAGGGGACGGGAATAACCCCGGTGGCAGCCGAGGGAATAGGAGCGGTGCGGTCAACGAAAATATAAAACTCTGGGATGATGCTTTTATTTATCGACAGCGCCGGGGAATCGGTGGTGGCCGGCAGGGGTAAATAGGGGGATGAAGGGGGGGGGGTGAGGGTGGGTGTTGGAAATGAATGGTCAGTGTTGAACGAACGGCGTAGGGGATGGAGTGATTAACGGATGATCAAAACCGCAAAGGAAATTGCCATGGAGACTGCGAGAGGGAAAGGACGAAAATCGAGCAATATCTTTAGTAATATTACACATTTATATTATAAACATATATTAGCGGCCCTTACGTGGTCGACAGGGAGAAAATTAGTTTTACGTTTTCGTAGGATTTATTTCCTTCATGCATATGCCCTGAATTATTGTCCTCGCAGGTTTTTACATGCACGAGTATGCAGGTTTTATGTGCTATCTATGTGCTAAACTGGCTTATTTTAATGCGTGTTTCACTTTTTATTTCAACCAACCTACACACTTAGGTTTTCAGACAATATCTTATTATATTTAAATGAGGTACTATTTGTTTTCATATTATATTAAGCAAAATAGTTTGGACTTTACTTAACCATGCTAGCCTGAAGAACGTATAAATGTATCGTCGATAGTTATAAATCCAACTTTAAAGACATTATATATACATCTTTCGCTTCGTTTGCCATTTCTTTTATTGAACAAACATCATTAAAGCATTATAAAATTCCTATAGTTACGTGTATTTTAACCTTGTTTTGGTCCAGCGAGTCATGGAAATAATTCCAACTCTTTTAGGGAGAAAATAATATATCCAAGGAATAGTCTGAGCCAACTTACGCGGGCAGAGAAATTAATTTCCTTTTTTATATTTCGCAATGTCACTCTACAGTCTCAGTGATAACATTTTGACAGCAAGATAATATTGATGCATACCTTTTATAAAAAAAAGTAATTTTAAAATCACTCCCTTCTTTAATTATAAATATGAAAACAAACTGTGAATTACTAATGCAATTACAATGCTTTTCACTTATTAGCAGCTTGGCGATCATGAAATAAAATATATTCCGCCACAATGTCGATTTTTTTTCCTTTACCTGGTCTCGTAGTAATGAGTTAATGATGGTTTCCAGTTGTTTTACGACCCCACACGGTCCGTGGTGCATAGCAAAGGGGACCCTTTGCACAGCTCACACTCCTTTAACCGGCGAAACATTGAGTAGGAAGAGGACCCGCATGAATAATGCATTAAACGGAGTTCCCTAGCGCCTCTTCGCGTCCTCCCCTCCAGAACACTTACACACACACACACAGCCACCTCTTAAAGTAAGGCGCTCTGGGAGGAGAAACGGAGACATTATCGTCACTTCAGTGGGCCCTTGTAAGTTTATGGCGGAGATGTTACAGGGTGATTTTTTTTAGTGTTTCGCCCACCAATGAAATTTAATTGCTCGGCTTAGTTGGAAACCTTACACTATAACTTAATTCAAACAAACGAACCAGCTAAACATTACGCTAAGTGATGAAATAATTTTATTCTTCCGTTAAATTCGGCAAAGAGATGGCGAATGTGAGACTTTATTGGATATGGATAAAATCTCGTTACCTTAAGATATAATACAAATTTACTTTTGCTTATCTACTCATCTAAGTAAAAGCCTTCTGTACTATTCTGTCTTTTTGTATCCACCCCTTTTTCTGGCTTGTAAATATTACTTCCGTGCATAATTCAAATGATTTGATTGAATGTGCCCAAATGAAAATTAAAATCCATAGGAAGAAAAAAATCAATTGTGACGAAGAAAAAGACAAATTTCTCACATATTATGTGCGATGAAAGAATGAGAGCTGTTTGATAAAGAGTCATCATAAAATTTTCATTCACACAATATAATGAGCAAAAGCTATATTTTATGTTATATTCTTATTTTTACGTGCATTGGGTACGTAGTACATATTTTACTTTGACTCCATTATTGAGTCAGCAGCAGCCGTTGCAATACGAAACATACTAATAAATGAAAAAGAAACACTTTGTTCCAATCCACCACTTTATTACAGGTACGACTAGTTTCGACGCTACGGCGTCATCCTCAGGTACAAAGTTTAAAGTCACAATCATTGAAACTAGTCGTACCTGTAATAAAGTGGTGGATTGGAACAAAGTGTTTCTTTTTCATTTATTAAAATGAACTTCCACAAAGTTGAGGCTGAAACTATTGAACGAAACATACTGTTTACTTAGGGCAACGCTGAATTTAAATTTGCTTTCTCCAGAACAAATCGTCATTCAAGGCCTATGAACTACTAAATAATTCTTACAAATAATTTATTTTCCTATATCAAGAGGAATAAAATGGTTTTAAATGTATTTAAAGAGAGGAGGGGATCATTTTCATGGCAGGTTGGAATAAATGCCTCCCTGCTCTTACGGAAATAAACATTAACATCGCTGTTTCTGCTGTGACGTGAGGTCATCGAATAACGTTAAAAGCACTATCAAAAATATTGAAAGCTTCATTGGAAACCTAAAAATCGAGATTATCTCGCGAAAATATATTTAAATTATTTTCATAATCCTTCATAGTCCAGCCCCATGTGACTTTTTTCTGCTCTCCAATGTGAACTTTCAATCTTCGTTGAAAGCGTTTTTCATCATCAAAAGCTGGCGTCAGAATTTAAGTAAAACCAAAGAAATTTGTACCTCGTATACACTATATATCACCTTAAAAATGTAACATAACTTTTCATTTTTGCACAGTAAATTATACCAATAAAAACCTTGCGATCGCTCTTTATCGAACAGTCCTCATAGCCTTGCGTTAGTTAAAGTTAAAATAACCTTTTAAGTACATTAACGAGAATTATAATCGTGTATAGCAATGGATATTAATTTTTTAATATTTAATAGAACAAAAAATCTTTTATTGAAATGTAAATTAGATTCGGAAGTACGGCGTAAGATCTTAGTGTTATTATCACAATTCTAATTAGAACCAGTTGATGTATTTATCAAAGTAAGGTATGGAGACTAAATTATCAGATTAAAAATAAGGAAAGGCTGATGTGTCAACGGGTCGTCAGTTACTGTAATAGGAGGACTACCATTTGCCATGTGTCTCTTTCAGGCGAATACGCATTTTGATAAAAGACACCGTCTCAGGCGTTACTTGGCGGGCATCTTTCATAGTAAATGAATGAAGACTAACTTTATAATTTCCAATGTCCAGTGGAAAAAGCGAAGTTAGTCTTCATTCATTCACTATTTCGATAAAGCCTAATCTTATGTGGGTCGTGCAAGGAATATAGTGCTTACATCGGGTATAGCTGAGAAAAAATTCCAAAATTCTTATAGTTACGTTTAAATATAATTTAATTTCCCTTTACACTTTTTTCCTTTGGTACAGTGTTTCCTTTCATCGCCTCTTCTATCATTTGTAAGCAGCCCACCTCTCACTTTCCCTCAAGGCTGGTGTCACAATTGTCCCTCAACCCTCTTAACTAGCGCGCATGTGGTCACTCGGAGGTGACTTCGAAGCCACTAATAAAACCTCCAGCACTTGCGAAGTACGTATCAGGGGAATAGTCTGTAACAATTTGGAGAAATGTCTCGCAAATAAGCAAATGGGCGAACAGGGAAGAGAAGTTTCTGGGCAACTGAAAAGGTGCACACCTAAGAATTGTTTAACCACCCAAGAAGTTGACTTGATGACACGAGTTGACGGTGAAGACCATTCATATAAAGGCTTGCCGTAAGGAACGTTGACGGAGCGGGATTTATAGGGGGGAAGAGGGACGCGAAGAATATGGGGGAAGGGAGGTGCCGGGAATAGGGTGGCGTTCGAGTGTTAAGGGTTGAGGAGAGGGAGCTGACGGAGCGCCACGGGGGTGACCTTTGACCGCACTCTCACTTACTCGAGGGATGTAAAGTCCGCTTAATTTTCCGCCTATTATTTGTTCAAAAGGGGCTTGTACACGTGTGTATACGCCTCCGAGAGAGTGCGACATCCATAGGATCCTTTTCAGTAGCGAAAGGTGAGTTTATCCCCCGGAGGCCCGAACCCCTTTCGAAGTTCAACCAAAACTCTTCTCTCCATTTTTCGCAGTGGGGTTGATGGGGTGAAAACGACCAAAATCAATGAGTTCAAAGGTAGGAAATAAATAAATATTTATGTCCACGTGCTCTCATTCAATATTCGGCGTTACTTTTCCCCTTAACAATATTTTCATGTTTTCGTAGTTTTTAATAAGCCGTGGTGAACAATAAAGAAGAACATTGCCATTAGTTATGCATCAACCTGTATACTATAAATAAGTGATGTTTTTCAAATCTTTGATTTTCAGTGGATAACAAGTTTCGAACAAATCAACATTTTTCGAATAAGTCTCACCGCTCGTAGATAGAATAAACTTCACCTAAAATAATTATATTTTCAAATAGCCTAATCACATTGGGATAGGTAAATATCTGATTTCCATTTAGGACATCCATGAAGGTCCATGTAAGTCTGGACTTACATGGAGCTTCATAAGAGACTCATAGTCACCGAGTTTTCCAAGTGCCGAGCCAGTAGTGAGAGAGTCGAGAGTCGAACCAGAGGTATCAGGTTTGCCGAAAGGCACGCTACTCAATTGACAGACCCGGTCGGCTTTAGTGAGCTCACTGTGATGCTTTTAAGGCCTTTGAGTGATGAAGAATGCTCATTCGTTTAGTTTGGTGCATACTTGTGCATCCAACGAGGCGGACGAACTTTCAAAAGCCTTCTCAGTACCCACACAATCGAGTCGTTGGCCAATATCCTTCTATTCAATAACCCTTTCATGCGTACCTCTCCTGAATCTTCCATTGTTAAGCTCGTCTTTCATTCCTAATTTCCCTTTCCCAAGTCTAACATTTTGTTTTCCCCCTAGCCCTCCACCCACTAAACACACGACATTCAACTCAGAGATCATTTCCACGACAACTAAGAGTTGACCGAGCAGAACGTGCTCGGAAAGAAACTCCCTCCGGCCGAAACTCCCCTCTCCGCATCCCACCCAACGCTCGGCCCTCCTCCACTTATCTCCCGCCATCCCCGGTACCCTCCCCTTCCATTCGTCTTTCTTCCTTTATCTACTCATTTCCGTCCATCCCCACTGGTGCTCTCTCTTCCCCCCCCCCAACCCTCCTCTCTCTCACTCTCCCTCCCTCCCTTTTCAGTTATATCCGTTTTTAACCAAGGGTTCGCTCTAATCAAATCGCCATTTTCTTCCTTTCAACTGGTAACTATGAACATGCAAGTGTGATCCTAGGAATGGGGATGGGGCTTCGGCTCCCATTGCCTTTCCCATGGATAATCCCTCAGAGCATAAAAAAGTACATAATCTCATAAATACAGGCACCTGTATGACACTCTGAATTCCAAATTTGATTTCACTAACATTTTTATGCAAGCGGGAACCAGAATTGTTTAGCTTAAAACGCTAAAATGTTTAATTAATATAAAATAAGTGCTGATAATCGGAGGGATTGAAACAACAAAATATTCTCGATAACACAAAGATAATAATAAATATAAATAAAACAATGGATGGTCTTTCACCTCTACATACAAATCTCCATTTACATGCACCTCTACATCTCATTATCATGAAGAAATAGTATTTTTAATAACTTTTATAAGTTACTTCTGCAGTTGTGCAAATTAGATTGACCGAGTTTTAGTTCTTTTCCAGCATGTAATCGCGGAGTGGAATATTCACGCACGCTGATTAGAGAAAAAATTGTGACATGATCTTTCAAACTCAAAGAAGTGGAGGATATTTTTTAATGTTGACTGAACACCGGTTCTGATATCGACCTATGTTCCATTTGCTATTGTTTACGTTATTTTAACACACCCGTAGCCGTGGTAATTTCTTGCTGTTACAGGAGGCAAACCGACCGTTTGCTAGAACCACTACCCGTGATCCCAGGGGTCAAGGTTTTTCATTCGCTTACATCCTGAGCAAGGAAAATTTCCACTGATGTAGAAAATTCAAGCATAAATATCAAGTTTATTAGGAAAACATACGCGGGAACTTTTCTTATTGATGCATCGCATTCAATTTTCGCATTAATGCACAAAAACCCCGAGGTTTGTAACAATTTGTTAATACAAGGTTCTTCGTATCAAATATATTTTCATTTACTTTTTTACTTTATTCATTCCCACATTCTGCCCATTACTATTTCATTTTTTCACCTTTTTTTCATTCAAAATAGTCTAATTTGCACACCCAAAAGCCGTGCTTTTGATTGACGTATAAAATGATGTGAATGACTACAAATGCGAGGCTATGACAAGCCAAATTCTGTGTCAAGGCGTGGCGATCTCCGAGGACTGCTTCTTCTAGAGTCTAAATACCTAGAATCTCTCGTTTTCATGCTCGCTCAATAGAACAGGGCGTCGGCAAAACATCGGCTCGCAGATCGCCTCTCTAAAGCACGACTCCGAGGGATTCTCCCAACAGTGCCACCCTCGCTCGCATTCGACGTTCCACCTGAATCAAGGATTCCGAGCGTGCGGTCTCCGATTTCTCCTCGGCTGCACCGCCATCTCCTGAGGAATCCAAAGGAAAAGAAAGCCGCGCTAACCTTGGTCTGAAAAGGGACCTCGGAACCCCTTCCCAACTCCTCCTTGAAATGCCTTGCTAACTCAGGAGCCATTCTTTTCAAATTCAAAAAAAGGGTTTAAATATACATGTCTATATATATATATATATATATATATATATATATATATATATATAGAATGTATTTGTATATATATATATATATATATATATATATATATATATATATATGGATAATCATGGACGTAAGTTAGCTCCGTCTTCTTCGGAAGAAATGAACAGTGCTATCGTTTCTTCCGAGGAAGATGGAGCTAACTTTCGTCGAAATTATCAAGAAATAAAGAGTGAGTTTTCTTTTTATGTTTACCTGTTTTGTTTTTTGTTGTCCAAGATTTATATATGTATTTATATATTTATAATATATATACGGGGTCTGTTCAAAAAGTATCACGAATTTTGA
Source organism: Hetaerina americana (assembly GCF_022747635.1). Classification (NCBI taxonomy): domain Eukaryota; kingdom Metazoa; phylum Arthropoda; class Insecta; order Odonata; family Calopterygidae; genus Hetaerina; species Hetaerina americana. The sequence continues at coordinate 94,628,039 of NW_027286874.1, forward strand.
ATTTCCGCGGGTTACGAATATTTTATTTTCGATTTTTTGTAGCGTTATGTTGGCACTTATGCCTCTTACTTATGCAAATGTTCAGCTATTTTGAATGTTCACTGAATTGTTGACAGCTATTTTGCTTCAACGTGTTTTGGCTTGTCTCCGATTTTTCCTGTTCCAAAAAATTGATCAAAGAATCTGTATCAAATTTTGTGTGAAAAACGAAATTGCGCGGAAGCATTCCGAATGTTGACTGTGGTATATGGAGGAGCTACTGAAGTAACGTTTATCGGTGGTACAAAATGTTCTCAGAGGGCCGAGAAGATGTGAAAGACAAAGAGCGTGCCGGACGCCCGAGCACGTCAACAACAGACGAAAACATTGATGAAGTGAAGAAAATGGTATTGGCCAATCGTCAAATCACCGATAGAGAAGTTGCTGAGAACCTAAACAAAGCGATTGGCTCGTGCCATTCGATTTTTACCAATGATTTGGGCATGACATGGGTTGCCGCGAAATTAGTACCAAAATTGCTCAATTTTGACCAAAAACAGCAACGCTACATTGCTAATGACGTGTTGGACTCTGTCCGCGACGACCCAAATTTGCTCCTCCCAAATGGGTCATAACTGGTGACGAATCATGGGTTTATGGTTATGACGTGGAATCTAAAGTTCAATCATCCCAATCATCCGAAGCTGCAGCACGAGCCAAGACCGAAAAAAGCGCGCCAAGTTCGGTCGAATGTGAAAGGTTTGCTTAGAGTTTTCTTCACATCATGAGTTCTCGCCACAGGGTAAAACGGTAAATAAGGCATATTACCTGCAAGTGATGTGCAATTTGTGCGAAGCAATCCGCCACAAACGTCCGGATTTATTGAAGAACAAATATTGGCTTTTGCACCATGACAATGCCTCTGCTCACACATCGTTACTTGTGCGCGAATTTTTGGCCAAAACAGCATGTCAATGATGCCGCAGCCACCATATTCCCCAGATCTGCCCCTAGTGACTTTTTCTTATTCCCAAAACTGAAGAGGCCCATGAAAGGACGATGCTACGCTGCGATTGAAGAGATAAAAACTGCATCGTAAGTGGAGATGAACAAGATCACAAAATTGATTTTTTGAAGTGCTTCGAGGATTGGAAAAAACGTTGTCGCGATACTTTTTGAACATACCTCGCAAAAAAAATATATATACACACACACATATATATATATATATATATATATATATATATATATATATATATATATATATATATATATATATATATAAAATATCTTCGAAATGGAACGCTCTTCGGCGACACACAAATATATAAAATAACAAATTGTGAGTGTCCTTTCTTTGTGTCTCTATATTCTAAAAATCTACATCTGTGTTTTTTATATATTTATATATATATATATATATATATATATATAAAATTCATTTTACTGATGGATGAAACAAATTCATTTTTAATATTCAATAAGCTGCAGAAGAATGAGCGTACTTTATCATATCTTATCATACACTCTTCTGGTATTTTAGAGTTCTTTAAATTTTTATAATACATTTCGTATATCTAGGGTGTGTAGATCATGGGTAGTCTTTCGGCTCCAATTTGGATGATGCGCAAAGTAAAATATCCTAAGAAATTTCATAAGAAACTTTAAGGCTACAAAAGTGTATATCATCAAACTACTATATATTTCTACCAACATAATGTATATTTATCAAATAAAATTAAAATATCAGCGTCTTACATTGAAAAATTCAACAACTGGTGCTTCGGTATGAAGAAGGGAACAACATTTCATGTACGCCCTTCTTCATACGGCTCTTCTCGATTGTTTGTTAATAAGTTAGTGGGAAAAGTGTTGCAATTTTATGTATAAATCAATTGAAACTTCGAAGCAAGAAAAAAATTCCCTATGAACACCCTCATCATTGTGAAGATTTGAAGAAGTTTCCGGCTTCCATCCTCGGCTTGCCAGTTTTTACCATGCAAAGTTTTTTCGCAGGGTTGAAATAGGAAGACTACAATATCATTGGAAGGAAATTTGTTATCCATCCTAGTGTTTCTTATTACGTCATTCTTACTCATGCCTTCGCTCCGCAGTCTTATATTTCAAAATACATCAGAAATATAATCATGTTCGCACCTTGAAAATCTGGAAATATTTCTTCGGCTAAAAGTTTCCTCATAATATTTCGCCTCCTGACAGAAATATGGCCGTGGGCAAGAAAGCTTCCAACAAGATCAATGGAATCCCAAAGAAAAAACTTTTTCATCCAAACCTATTACCTTCCCTCACCTTTTCCCATTAGCTCGATCGGACCCTTCGCCATTTTGCCTGCCCAATTCCTCTCAAACGTGTGCGTTCCCACAAGCCTCACCCCCTCCACCGGGGCCATCCCGCGTCTGTATGTCCCCCTAACCCCTCCGCAACTCTGTGCCACCCTTTCAATCGGAGGAGAGCATCCCTCCTTCCCCCCCATTCATTGCGCTCCCTCTCTCGACCTCTTCGTGGGAACCCCTCCTTCCATTCTCCATCGCCCACCGTGGGGCACATCCCCACCACCAGCACCTCACCACTAGTCAAGTGACCACCACTCCGCCCTCTCCCTCCCGTCTGCTGTTTCCCACCCTCACCCCTCAGGGAAATCGACACTTTTTCTTTCCCTAAGCTCAAAAATCATCCCCTTCTCCTTGAAATGAATTAATCGTTGCACCATTATAACAACAACAAACAATATACGCAGGTCTTTTCGCACGAAGAGGTATTACATTGAAAAAATATAGATATTATTGTCAAGAATAATTATTTTTTCGGCTGAACAATACGAGTGTATATAGTCAGAAATTTACTCTGTGCAATAGTTTTAAACTAAACGATAATACACTTAGCATCTGATTTTCTGGAAGTAAGTGTTATTGCGTTTTCGTGGCCCTCTCCTTGTAGATTTTTCCCTGTTAATTTTATTACAAGAGTACTTAAGGGCAAAAATATTTTGCAAATTTGCATTTAAATAATGAATAATTTCTATTGAAAGATTGGCTTCCAAATCATTTTCCGTGTACACTTTATTCGATAGAACCATTTCATTGGGTCCAAGTTTTACTTCAAATCGAAATCCAACAGATGCAAAAAGGTAGTCCCTAATTTTACCGACCTATTATAAAGTTGGGAATTCGCTATTCAGCAGAAAGCAAAATAATTCTTATTGTAAATGCCTTTGAGCTCCACAAGCATTCGTTGTCGCGTTCAGATAATTTACCGGAGTGGAAATAATGCGTCGGAGGAAAATTAGTGTCTTATTAGGCGGAAAAAAGGTTAGAAATCGTTCACAATATCAAAACTTTAAAAAAGAAAACATTAAGATGATAAATTATTTTTTAAACCAATGAAAAAAATGTCGGGCAGGAAACACGGTGTGGCAGGATGCCTCAGGGTTCCAAGCCCTGATCCAAGCCTCAGCGAATAAACGCGTCGCATTCCATTTCCACTGTGCTCCGGGCTCCCCTCCGCCGAGACACGTCGCAGCGGTCGTTCGGCAGTCCCTCGGCCACCCGGTCACCCAACCCACCCTCTCCTATCTCCCACGAAATCTTCGTTCACCCTCTCAATGGGCTGGGCCGAAAGAGGAGGGGCTTCCTTCCTTCCGGTCCAACTCCCCGCTCGCGAACCCACTCCCTCACTTCTTTATCTTCACTTTCTCAGACCCTCCCCACTCGCGTCGAATCCCCCATCCCACCGCCCCGTCGCACAGGGCGTGGGGGGTGAGGGAAATCTCTGCGGCGGTCGCACTGAGTGAACGTGATATGTTCACCGAAATTCAATGCCCCGTGAAATTGCGTGATATCAGTATCGAGTGGAAACCGCGTGAAACTCCAAGGGCGACTCTATTGCCAACCGACTGCCTCTACCCCGCCGCCCTCGTGTCGAGGAGTGTGCTGCTCTCGCACTCCCTATTCTTGGGAGGCAGGCTAACCTGTGACTCGCGCGAGTATATATACATACACACATAGATAAATAAATATATATATCTATATACATATGTATATATACGTATATATATATATGTATGCACACATATATATATAATTATATATATATATATATATATATATATATATATATATATATATATATATATATATATATATATATATATATATATACTACCTTGAACAAAAAGTTCCCGGAATAACCACCGTGTGGCGCTCCCATCGTTCCGATTTGAGTTCTGTTTTTTTTGTTAAATTGGTACATCTGTTGTTGATATTCCCTTTAAATCTTAGTGTCATAACTTGACATTTGCAAAAGTTACGTAGCCAAGAGTACATCTATCTGTGTGTGTGTTGGCGATTTTTTACAATTGCAGAAATGGATTTAAATTTGCAACAACGAACTTGTATTAAATTTTGCGTAAAAAACGGATTTAGTGGCGCACGGACGTTGGAAATGTTGGAAAAGTGTTTCGGCAACGATTCTCTAAAAAAAACGGTCGTTTACCAGTGGCACGAGCGGTTCAGAAGTGGTCGTGAGTCAATCGAAGATGATGAACGCAGTGGCAGACCATCGACATCGAAAGTCGGTGAAAAAATTGATAAAGTAAAAGAAATGTTGGTCAATAACCGCAAATTAACCATCAGAGAAATAGCGGAGGACTTGAACATTGCCTATGGATCCGCCCAAGACATTGTGGTTAATGATTTGGGTTTCCGTCGTATAGCAGCAAAGTTGGTGCCAAAAGACCTCAATTTCATGCAAAAAAGAGACCGTGTTGACGTCGCAAAAGACATGATTTGCGAGGCTGAATCCGATCCCACATTCATCAAAAGGATCATTACTGGAGACGAGACGTGGGTTTATGAGTACGACACGCAATCCAGACATCAGGCAAGTGAATGGCGTTCACCAAATGAGCCGAGACCAAAAAAACCACGTCGTTTTCAGTCAAAAAAGAAGGCAATGCTGACGGTTTTCATGGATTACAACGGTGTAGTGCATCATGAATTTTTGCCAGAAGGCCAGACAGTAAACAAAGAGTATTATTTGGGCGTTATGAGACGTTTGCGTGAAGCAATTCGCCGAAAGAGACCAGAAATGTGGGCGGAAAACTAGTGGATTTTGCACCATGATAACGCACCGTCGCACAGTGCTATCATTATTCGTAATTTTTTGACGAAAAATGCAACAAATACCATCCAACAGCCACCGAATTCACCTGATTTGGCTCCCTGTGACTTCTTTCTGTTCAATCGAGTTAAAAAACCATTACGGGGAACGCGTTTTAGCAGCCGAGAGGAAGTAATGGAAAAATCGCAGGAAGCACTGATGGACATACCGAAAACCGACCGTAACTTTTGCAAATGTTAAGTTATGACACTAAGATTTAAAGGGAATATCAACAACAGATGTACCAATTTAACAAAAAAAACAGAACTCAAATGGGAACGATGGGAGCGCCACACGGTGATTATTCCGGGAACTTTTTGATCGAGGTAGTATGTAGTAATGACAGTCATTACTTCTATATCTTCAGATGAAGACGGATTGTTTCCGTCGAAATATCAAGAAATAACGTGTGAGTGTTCTTCTTTTTTTTGTGTTTCTATATTGTGTGTTACTGTGTATTGTACTATTTGGCACTTCCGTGTTACGTCTACGAAAGCATATATATATATATATATATATATATATATATATATATATATATATATATATATATATATAGAATATATATACACACACGCATACATGTACATATAAATTCCTATTTCTTTCTTTGATCGATCGGCTCATGTGAGTGTTTCAAGGATATGAGGGACTCAGTGAGACCGTTTTCAGGTGTCCTCCAAGTTGGAGGATAGAGCGTAGATTGTAGACTGCCCATACAAGTGACGACGGGTGCAGGTTGTTTTTGACTGGTGAGAATGCGTGTGAGAGAGGGTTCCTTATTCGGTTTGGCATGTCCCGGTAGTCGGCAAATTCGACTTTCTCCCACCCTTTGCCCCTTAATTTCTGGTGTGTCACCGTCCCACAAATGTTGTCTCTTTCAAGGGAACGACGGCGACCATCATTTGCTACCTAGAATCAGTCACTGAGGCTTTTCTCGTATTTGAAGACAAATGGCCCTCACATGACGGCCATTATCAACGCTTAAATATTCTCATAACATTACAAAGATTGCACTTATCTTTGTCTCTATCTCTCTCTGCTCATTCTCCATACGATTTCTCGTGCTTGCCGTTCTATTGAGCACACAATGCGAGTTGTGAGCTACACTCGCATAAATTTAAATTTCCGCGAGTTCGTAGAATATGCGTAATCAATTTCCCTTTTTACGGTGAAGAATAATTTCAAAAGTATTTCTTTCAGTTTACTGCTCAAGGTATATTTCTTTCTAATAAAAGGCCTTCGAACAAATCCCATGAATTTTATAAGATTTCGTAGAGTAGTTCATCGTTTAGATAAATTTGGTTGCCATGGAACGCTACTTTTCTCAACGTTTTAAACTTTCTCTTTATTGATTGATCCCAAGGAGTAAATTTTGGTTTGACCTACCAGGTATTTTTCACCGCATTTCGATTTTTATATTTAGTGTCCTTGAGCATGGCACAAATTACCCCTGCGTCGTGAAACCCCAATGATAACGATTCCCACAACCGAATCACTTCGGCACAGAAAATTCTGAAATGGGCGGCGCGGCCCAGTTTTGAAAAGCTCTTTTCTTTATCGAACATTTGTCTTTTTCATAGGATTTTCAAACATTTTCATAAATACATACAATTTGTGTTCCGGTTTTGTGGGCGTTGACAGATTTAATCCCAGTGGTAAGCATTGCAATCATACAAAAGTATTATTATTTTCATTTCGAATCGATTCCGTTTTACACTTGATAACATTTAAGTGCGTTTTCGTTTCTGTATGTTTATTTCGCGCACCCTTCTTACTTAAAGGAAATGGACTGTTATCAATAAATAAATGTTAAAAGGAATAAGCACGGCAAAATTTCCCAAAAGGATGACTGATTTAAAATTAGAGCGATTGTATGCACTGGTAAACGCCCCGCGTTGAGCCAGTCATGGGTGGCTGTGCTGATGTTATTTGGTATGTATTTTCATTTCAGAATTCCAACGGCATGTACTTTTTTATACTTTACATCTATCTCATTTGACTGTTCTGCTTTATTCTGTTTGCTCAATAAGATTATAAGATTGCATGCTAATCAATAAATAAGACCAGGCTAAGGTAAATATAAAAAGGTGAAATGTATGAAATAATGCATTGCAGGAATTGAAAAACCAAATGAATTTTATATTTCTGTATTTTGTAGGAAAAATAATTTTGTTCCCGGCACAAATTTGTGGAAATTCATGCTAATTAAATGAAGAATACAATGTTTATTTACGTACAACGTACCTGATGATGACGCTTGAGCGTTGAAACTAGTTGTACGTAAATAAAGGACAGTGGAAAGATACATTGTATTCTTCATTTAATATATCTTTCATTGTATCTAAAATGGTCCATCTCTTTCTTAACCCTTCCTTGTTTTCCTAACATTTTCCTCTATATCGCAGTGTTTAGCATCCTATTGTCAATCAAAATGCTCTGTATCCACCTTTCCTACCTCCTTAGGATTTCAGACAACAATCCACTCTTCCCCCGCCCCACTCCCTCGATTGTTTTCCCTTCTATCCATTTCACCTTTTTCCATCTTTTTCGACCAACATTTCAAATTTCTCCAATCTACGACTATCATTAAGCTTCAATGAACATGTTTCCGCGCCGAACAAAGCTTATTTAAGCTCAACATCAAATTTGTAATGAGTCTTCCGCTAACATCCTTACTCAACGTCTCTTTCATTAATTGCCTACTTGTGAAAGCGCCTTTCCCTATCACAATTATTCTTCTTGTATACAACTGGGACAATTTTGGTCCAAGACACTTCCCGCTGCGCTATTGTCTATGGCTTCCTATTTTGATGCTTAATTTAGCTTTCTTCTCTCTTGAAAATCTTTTAACCCTTGTTTTGGATGCATTGATCCTCATCAAATGCCCAACACATTATTAATACATGCTGAATGTACTCTTTTTTCCTTTCTATTGATGATATCAATACTCCTATGCCATTATATGTGCCTCTTCCCTTTCTGAACTCAAACTGATCGTCCCCTAAGTAATCATTTGACCTACTCTCATCCTTTTATTGATGATCATAAGCATCACTGCTGCGTTTGAAATCAAAATTATTGTTCATAAGGAGCCACATATGGCCGACTTTCCTTCTTCAAGAATATCACGAAGTAGCCCATTAAACTCTTCCTTCTACGTTTCCCTGAACCTTTACATAGTCCAGCGGAAATCTTGTCTATCCTCACGGCATAATTTGATTTTAATTCACTTTATGCTTAGTGCTAAGCTAGCCCAATATAAGTCATAATCCCTATGTTGAAACTTGCTGCCCTAATATATTTACCATTTAGTAGATTCTCTACGTTTATTTTCATTTATTTTGAATCTTTCCTGGTTCAATTTTTCAATAATTGTCTCACCATATTATTACTAGGATGTATGAAGTTTTCCTTTTTACTTCCTGAAAGGTCATTCACCTTTCTGCACATTTACTAACTTCACTCTTAATTTGTCAACTCTCCATTACCCCGCACTGTTTCCTTGAGGACTGGGACTGGGACTTGAGTTGCATTGCCATGAATTATTAGATTACTCTTACTCTTCAGCTCTACATGATCCATCTTGGTATGGTAGAGGTCTATCGCATAAATGAAGTGGTTCATTTTTATTCCCTACTTTTTCGTACACCAAAGAACATTTTTGGTAGGTGCAATTAAAACCTATTTGGAACTAAGCTTTCCGCCAGCATGTTTATGGATTTGCATATTTTTTGAGGTTTTTAGTGAATATTTAATTCCCTTTCCACCTCTTTTTTTCCCTTTCCTTCTCCCTTATCCTCCTATGGGTTTAATGGAAGAAGGGACCACTTGGTCTCAATTTCGCCCAAATAAAGACCTCTATCTATCTATCTATCTATCCTCCCTTATTCCTTACCCATCCCACCTGGTGCTTGCCCCCGTGCCATACATCATTTTGGTGGAAAGCGGGGTATCTATGTAGTAGTAGATTCCGTGAAAGCAGTAAGTACGAGGGTCATCCGGAAAGTAGTACCCGTTCGTGAAATAAAAAGACAAAAGTAAATATTAACAAACATAAAAAATTTTATTTGAGAGAGGATACTTTAAACTACTTCTCAACATAATCTCCAAGCAAATTAAGGCATTTGTCATAACGTGTGACAAGTTTCTGTATTCCTGCTGCATAGTCCTTCGCCGCCAGCTCATTGAGATACGCGAGGGACCCATCTTGCACAAATTTTTGCATAATGCAGATGGTGTTTAACAATTTCATGAACAATTGTTCGAGAAACATTGGGAAAATGCTCACAGATGTCATCAATTGTGACGCGCCGATCGTTCCTCACGAATTCGTCAACTGAGCTCACCAGTTGGTCTGTAATGACAGACGGTCTCCCCGAACGCTCATCGTCGTGTGTGTTCCCCCTCCCCATGTTGAAGTTGCGACACCACCGCCGAACAGACGACTCGTCCATTACATTGTCTCCATACACCTCCTTTAATTGGCGATGAATATCACATGGGCGAACGTTTCTTGCATTGAGGAATTTAATCACTGCCCTCACTTCACAACTGGCGGCGTTCTCAATTTTTTTAAACATTGTAAACAATCACAGAAACAACACAGGCAATGCTAGCGTCACGCAACTTGGCTCAGAGAAGGCAGACAAGCCACTGAAGCTATCTGACCTCGTCCAGCGGCTACTCGCGTCGTCAGCACTTCATGCGGCACGAACGGGTACTACTTTCCGGATGACCCTCGTATATTGGCGAATGGAAAATCTTTAGTGGTATATAGTACACTCAGTTAAATAACGGAGTTTGAAAGCAAGTCACTTATATTTTCAATCTTTAACGTCCATATGCAAACTTGTTTCTAAAAGACATTTTCTGCTGGTTTAAATATTCTGAAAGGTGATATTAGAAAAAACCTACAGAGCGCAATATGGCTCATTTAATGCCAAAAGAGGAGACGAGATGAAATTTTTTCTTGAGAAAGTATATTATAAAGTTGTTCAAATATTTTTTTTATTTTTTATAGAGTATCTGTCTGTGCTAATCGTTCATCTGTACACCTTTAATACTTCATAAGTGAATCTAGTTCTCGTTAGAGAGAGTTCTTCTGATTTGGTATTATCGGCATATATACTCTTCGTCCCTTACAAAACAAAAACTTTGTCGTATTTCAATATTCATATTGTATTCAATTATAACTTTTTCAATCCAAGCTCCAGCGCCCTCGCTATTTTTCCGTCCTGGCCTACTATGAAATCGATTAAATCCATTGTAATAGTTATCCCACTGACCGCTCAATACCGCGATATTTTACTTTATTTCACTTATGTCCATTTCGACGAGAACTTTTTACCATTGAATAATTGAATATGAACCGTGAAAGGTTTAAATATAGTACCCAACTATTCAACTTTTTCAGGAAGCCCATCGCTATATTCTAAAAATAATCCTTCCCAATTGCTCAATGAGAGGACTCGTTTTTTTCATCGAGCAACTTCTCCGCAATACGCCGTATCACTCTAGCATACACTACCCCCTCTCACCCCCCCCCCTGGTCTCGTCTGGAACAAAGAATTAACGCATGCGCAAAGTAAAAAAAAATAAATAAAAGATGCTCCAAAAATTCCAATCCATTGTCCAAGTGGTGCTGCCACTCGACAGTGTCGTCCAGAGTGCGCCCCTCCTCCCCTCCGCCACCTCATCCATTCCACCCGCCCCCTACCAAGTATCGTTCTTTTCAATACTCCCCTCTCACCGCCCCTCCGGAAGCCCGCCGTCCTTGTCCCTCGGAACAAGCCTCCTCCCTTTACACTCGCTCTTTATGTTAGCCAAACACACACCGCGCCTTTGTGCGCCGCGCGCGAGCGTGGGTCCGCACATGCGACATCCCCGAAATGTTGTGTCGTTCTTTCGTGCCGTAGGAAGTGGAGGAGGATCATCGAACGGCGGGGGTTAGGGGGCGCGGGCGCCGGTGGCGGTTGGTCCCGGCCGCGCGATAGACACCGCCGCCTACCCGCGCGCGGCTGAGGAGAGCGTGTGCGTGTGAGGGGGAGGGGGGAGAAGGTTCTTACCGAAAAAACAAACTCTGCGGGGGAGAGCAAATGCTTTGTGGGTTTTGTTTTGTGCAGTAACTGGAGAATTCCAAGAGTGAACGTATTGAGGGAAGTAAAACAAACGCGTTGGCAATCAATTGTGTTTATATTAGTACGTAACTTCCTCAGCTCTGAAGGGCATTAAATTATCCCGCAGTAAGAAGGATTTTAAAATTTCTATGGCGTACAGTCAAACGTATATGTTCACAGACTGTATATGTGTTGCCCACTATTGGTAAATATGGATTTTTCTCTTGGAGCGGACCACGATGGGATAAATAAATCCTAAAAGCGACCCAAGTCTAGTATGAATCGTAAAGACCAAATTTTACACTTTCGGTAATGCGTAATAACGGGAAGAAGGTCTTTTTTCCTGTTAGACGCAGAAAGTAACACTGGGATCAAAGCTCGAGTAAAAGATCAAATTACTTTTTGTGTTACAATCAAATGGACTTCAAAATTAAACGAACTTACGCCGTTACGAGTACAAGTCAATGCGTAAATTAAAAAATATTTTCTCAGCCTTCTTAATTGAATATTTTTTCTGTTAAAGCTCCACTCAAACTCTGACTAAAAAGTTTAAAAAAGTAAATACGCTTTTAAGTCGGAAGGTAACTCCCAAAATAGGTGTTGCCTCCCAAATTTACTACGGGATGTTGTTAGTAGCGTGGAAGTCAAGTTATCTGATCCTGTTTTACCAGAATAATGCTGTTGAAGTTCGCAATTGGCATAAATATACATAAGGTGTCATATAGAGTTCAAGACGGCTCAATTTAACGGATGAGGGATGGGAGGATTACGATATGGATTCGGATTTCAATTCTTAAATTATGAAGTTAGATAATATTATGCACCCGAATCAATGAAGAATTAATTAAGTCCATTGAATCCAATTTTCTTTTTCTGTGCCTTTATATTTTAAAGTACTAGCTTCGATGCTCTACGACCGGTAAAAAATATCTTGAACCCCAAAAGACCTTGAATGCAGTAATTTTTAGTATAAGCGTACAGAAAAGGTTGTCGATACTGGTAGAACAAAGAATCATATCTTAAAATTGATCTCATAATTTGCTTACTGAAATAATTATCTAAATATTAGCTTGCACAGACTTTCAATCATTTCCATTCTGACGATGATTTGCGATCGTTATATTTGACAAGTCCGTAATTTTCTATAGAGGCAAAATTTATAGCAAATTTCAAGCGAAAATATAATTATATTTCTAAATTATTACCATATCCAAAGCTTTGCAATGAAGACCCAAAGGAAAATTCATGATGGGGTGGGCCATGTAGTTGAACAATTTACAGATTCATTCGTGAACGCCAATTATGAACAGTTTAAGCCAACTGCAAATAGAATTATGACGAGTTTTAAAATATTAATTATATCCCTTCATTTTCTAACGTTAAACATTGAAATGCTTTCCTCCAAAAATATTGATATTCTGAGAATTGCAATTCTTATTTAATTTTAAGAAATTATTAATACTAATGTTACATTTTTGATGATGCTCTGGATTATTTTATGAGTATGAATCATTCGATAGACTTACCCATGGATGTTAAGTTACATTACACGGAATTAATACTTTTACTGTATAATATTACCGAGTCATTATAGTAATACGGAAATTACACAACCATATAGGCGTTGATTTTTCAGGATTTATCTCTATTTTTAGAATAAATTTTCGAGCATATTAGGAAAATGAAAACATGACAAAAGGATCCTCGAAACATTTTTTATATTTGTAGGCCATTAACAAACCATATTACAGCTTTTATTTTAGAATGAATATGTATTTGTCGACTATTTCACACGTTGATGTTCATTGACAAATTCTAACAACACTGCAATACTTTCTGTTTGGAATCCAACTGTCACAGTGAGATCATTTAATTTCTCTATGGTTCCAGACATATTTACCAGGTACTCCCGAGAATAGCGCTTTTTGGGTTCGGCATTTTTTTTGGTACCATTTCACCATTCCCGACTCATCCCTAGAAGTTGAATCCAAAATGAGCAACAGGTCCACGGACCTATGGCGTTTAACAATAGTGTCGATGGCAAATTGGGCAGATTGGCAGTTGTCGCATAGGACGTGGTCGCGTCATCATAGGTAAAAGAGAGGAATCGTGTTTGAGTCAACCCGAGGGTAAATGTGAAGCCGATTGCTTCCCTGGAAACTATATTGGGTCAAATAACTTTACTCGGCTAGTTATCCACTCTACTTCTAAACAACAAGTCATCATTACTGAGAAGTAATATCCATGCTACATATTCTAAATTGAAATAATGAGTGATAGTAATAGATTCCAAATCAAATCCAATCATTCATGTGCCATTATTCATAACCATCACCACGCATGAGCATCTTTGAACAATATTTCGTCATTATAATTATTATGTTAAAAAATATGCTAAAATTAGACAACATCATTTTGAAAAGAAGGATTTCCTTCATTTTCTTAAAAACAATGTCAGTCTTGCATATTGTGCGAAAAGAGAAGATAAATTTAAGAAAGGAAAACACGTCTGAGAGATGCTTTCAATTACTTTTTTACACTCGTCTCGGGGAAAATTTGAGAGGTATCATTGAGTAAGCTATTGCGGTCTAATTTTTTTTTTTTAAAAAGGAGGAAGAATTTTTTCACATTTATCCTTGGTATATATTTATTCCATGGTTTTTTTCCGTTTTCCCTATACACCTTGAGGTGCCACCGGATGATACCATATGACGGCAAAAGCTCCAATAAATCATTTTTTAATGCCCAATTCTGCTAATAATTTGAAAAAAATTATTATTTTACAACCGTTTGAGGTCAGCATTAAATTATACTCATGATTCCCAATTATTTTTCGCAGCTTTCCCCCTCAAGGTACCAACAAAAGGCGGAGACAACGAGGAGACAGCAATGGTAAAAAGGAGGATTTGATTCTCCATCTGTTGGTGCGATATACTCATCTTAGGAAGACCGTCTCCGACGCCGACCAGTTACATTTGTATAAGCACAACCATCACAAGCAAAGCATCGCGCGACTTCTTCTGCCCCCGCCCAAATTAAGCGAATGTGTGTTCGTGAGAATTCGATAAAATACGTTGGCCGTTTTCGGCTCTTCTACCCCTGCCCCCGGCCCATTGTGAGGATCCGTAATATATGAACTTCCAAAGTCATACGTCATCAATACATCAAAAAGGCTCAATATCTTTTTTCAAAGAAGCACAATATTGTTTGAGGAAAGCGTTTTTCACCACGATCACCTACTGATCTCTCCAATTATGGGTTTGTATAAAAAATGACACTACCATAAAAAGCAACTTTTTCATTCGCCCGGAGTTAGAATACACAGTGTAGTTAATTTAAGCTATATATTGGATATTTTAATAGGTTGATAATCAATGTGAATTGATGGATAAAAAATAATTAATAATAATGATACATTACTGATCATCAAAACGATGTATTCTTTGTGGACAAGGATCATGAAAATTCCTTTTATAAAAATTACTTTAATTATCCAACAATAAACCTTAAATAAGGCTAACAGCCTCGCACTTCCCTAAGTAAACGCAGTGAAATGAAATAATCCAAAACTTTGCGTAATTTTAGGACAATTCCTAGTGTAACAGTTTGGTCAGGATACGCTTCAGCGGTACGAACAAATATAATTCAGCTTGAGCGAAGAGGGAATATCGAATGCATCCACTTAGGTGTCAATGTACTTTTAGGTTGACCTCGGGTTTAACGACCAACCCATTTCGCTAATAGGTTAAGAAAATCTTTCAAGTGAGTATATGAGCTTATTCAATGCGAACGTGGGATGAACGTTTTCTCATTTTCACTCACTAAGACTGAGGGCCTGACCTCCGTCACCCCAACTGTCCCCTCTCCCCTCGGAGAAAAGTCACCGACAAGGGATTTTAATCATTCGTTCCTGCTTCTGTCTTCCCACGTGTGTATCTCTTCATTTCAAAATAGTCCTCTCACTTTCTTCGTCTTAAACACTTTCTTTCAATTTTCACCCCTCTCCCAAGGCTTGGAATGATATAGAGACACGGGAGGGACAAGAGTCTTCCAGTTCTAAATTAAAAGGGAAAAAAATACACGGGAAGCCATCTCGCTCCCCTTTACCACAGTTGAAAGACTGAAAAAACAAAGGAATATCGAAAAGAAAGGAGTAGTCAGAGATATTAAAAAGAGGGGGAGGTCTTTTGTTCCCTCTTGCATTCTTTCCCCCTTCCCCCCCCCATTGTTTTCGCGCGAATATTTTTTTTGCATTACCGCTCGCAACCCGTCCACTCCCCACCCATCCCGGACGGAAGCAGTCCTTTATACACTCTTCTCCCCCTCGCTCTCTCCGCCTCCCTCACCCCCCCCCTCTCGGCTTCAAAGCTTCTATGCAGTGTTCTCTCTCTCCCTCAATATGAATCTGAGAGTGGGAGGCAGTGAAATTGACAGTGTGGGCACATCATCAATTTCGGCACCAGAGTGTCCGCCACATTTGAGCGTATAAAGAGTCACTTCGTGGAGCATTCGACACCGGCGCACACACGAACCGCTCGGAGCTCAGATCATTTTCACCCATACCCTTCAGGAATCCGGCAAAGGATATGGAAATGAATAAAGAGTCAGGATCTGCGGAAGTTGAAAAGAAAAAGGGAACTGAATGCTTCGCTACTCATATCTCAAAATTATTAGCAGGTTAGGCAGCTTGACAAGAGAAAGAGAACTTAATTCGAGCAGTAGCTGGAATTTTGTTGCTTAAATATCTCAATCCAGAACACCGAACTTCAAAGGCAACAATTTTTGTAACAATCATTTACGTAACAGGCCACTTCAAGGTGAGGGTAAAAAAGAAACTGTACACTTCCACAATAAAGATTTAATATTTCATGATCATGATTTCGATGCTGCGAGCATCATCACCTGATGATGATGCGCAGCATCGAAACCATGGTCGTTAAATATTAAATCTTCATTGTTGAAGTGTATAGTTTCTTTTTTACCCTCATTATTAAGGAATTTCACAAAGTTAAATCTGAAACTGTTATTTTTAGGCCAGTTCAATTATTTATTCCAATAAATGATAACGGAAACATGTGGGTGCAGGAAACACAGAGGCAGCGGAATTCTTTAGACGTTATTAGACGGAAGAATGCTGTGAAATCAAGATAGAGGGAGGAAAAGAATAGTCAGCTGGGATAAAATTAAAGAGAGATAGGAAGTATGCTGAGTTAAATAATGAGTGGTCGTAATGTGGGACTCATGGGATTTCAGAATAGTTTACGTCATATTCGCGAGGGGTTCACAAGTACAGCAGTTTTTGTGCCAGGTTTCATAATAATCACATCCTATACCGGTATATTACTGCTTGAGATACAATATATAAGTAAATATTTATTATGTGAACTCGCGTATAAGAATGGTACAACCATTAAAGTTTCAGCGTGTTCGATATGAGTACATGTTAATCAGTATGAATAACCAATGAACAATCTCAATTGTAAATTAGAATATGCATGCCTTACGCACAAAAATTCTGATAACAGAATATGAACGCATATACACACGGAATAGAACATAATTCTTTCAAATTATTGACAAAAAAAGATTAAAAACTGCCGGAAAAATTGTGCATAAATGTTGGATGGTTATAAATAGAATTAATTGGCGCAAAAGAGACATTAGACACACACAATTCTAAACCAGAGAAATACTAAAGTATATACATGGTCCATTATGAAAGTAATGCTCATGAGTATCCATGGCAGGCCGGTAAAACAGGTTGAGAACTGGTGGGGATCTGCCCTTCCAACGCAGCCGGTCGCCATTTTGCTCCGATCAGGTTGAGCAGAAAGACGTGCCTCCTCGTGAAGTGTCTTTTTCGACTTTGTAACATGGAGCGCCCAGCCACACGTCCTTCATCGTTACAAACTTCCTGGCCTGGAGCACCCCGGTGGTCCCCCAGCCCCCTTTCAGTTCCGACTTGGCTCCAGGCGACTTTTTTTCCTTTCCCCGACTGAAGAGAGAACTGTAATAAAAGTATTGGGAGACCGTGGAAAGCATCCAAAAGTATGTTAAAACGTTCCTGAGAGGCATTCCCGTCGAGGAATTTCAGGGTGACATCCGGGTGTAGCAGACACATCTCCTCAAATGTGATGTAGGGGGAGAGTATTTTGAAGAATTTTAAGCATTTGTACAAGTACGATCAATAAATCCATTTTTCCAAGAGAATGCGCATTATTTTTATATTGGACCCTGTATAGAGCAGCAGTGATAACTCATAATATCTAAATATTCGAAATTTATATGTTTATATATATATATATATATATATATATATATATATATATATATATATATATATATAATATATATTATATATATTATAAATATATTATATATATATAATATATTATATATATTATATATATATTATATATATATATATATATAAAACTACAACCTTGACGTGGTGGAAGGGCTTGTGCGTTCCGATGACCCCTAGAGCTGTGCTGGCGGGAGTAATAAAAATTGCTCCTGGTAGGGTCACCCATGCCAGATAGGTCGAAGGTTAGGAGCCAGACGAAAGGTAGTCCACGCAGCGTCTGTTCCTCAGTGAGGCGGCTGCAATGGCGTCTGACCCCAGTGGGGCGGCCAGTAAGTGATGTTGTCACGTTAAAAACACTATTGAGGAAGGCAACGGGAAACCACCTCAATTATCATTCCCTAGAAAAATATGATGGACAATAGAGATATTTTGAGTCCTGGCAACCACGGGGCTCGGCCCAATCGGCCGTGTGTCGTGCCCGGCAGCGGGGGAGGCAAGGCTTCCGCGGTCGTCATCCCACGAAACCCTTGCAAGGGAAAACCAGCAGCAGCAGGACAGAAGACGCAGGAGAAGAAGGCAAAATTAGTTAGAATAGGAACGTGGAATGTTAGGACAATGATGAGGACAGGGAAATTGGAGAATGTTAAGCGAGAGATGGAAGGGGGAAATATAGATATTTTAGGTCTATGCGAGGTGAGATGGAAAGATAGCGGGGATTACTGGAGTGATAAGTATAGAATAATATACAGCGGCGGGAACGAGAGCCAACGAGGGGTTGCCATAGTATTAAATGAAGAGGTAGGAAGAAGCGTAGTCAACATAGAGCAGGTAACGGATAGAATACTACTAGTGGAGATAAAAGCAGAACCGACGAACTTAGTTATTATTCAGGTATACATGCCACCGAGCAACCATAAGGAAGAAGAGGTCGATAGGATATACGATCAGTTAGAGAACATGATCGCGTGTGTTCCTGCAGGGAAACATTTGATAGTGATGGGGGATTGGAATGCGACGGTAGGTGAAGGAAGAGATGGTGATGAGGTGGGGGACTACGGTTTAGGCACGAGGAATGACCGCGGGGAGAAAGCAGTTGAGTTCTGCAGGAGACAGGGGTTAGTCATCACCAACACTTGGTTTAGACACCACAAAAGACGCAGGTATACATGGAAAATGCCAGGTGACTCAGGAAGATATCAGCTAGATTATATCCTGGTTAGACACAGGTTTAGGAATAGTGTGATAAATTCCCACAGCTTCCCGGGAGCGGATGCGGACTCTGACCACAATTTAGTTGTTATGAAATGTAGCGTACGTTTCAAAAAGATAAGGCAGGGGCGGCGAGTTAGAAAATGGAATGTAGAAGCATTAAATGGGTTGAAAAGGAAGGAATACAAACAGGCGGTGGAGAAAATCATGGAGGATGGTAAAGAGCTAAGTACTATCGAAGAAAAATGGGAAATGATCAAGAAGGGGTTGTCTAAAGCCGCAAAAGACACTATTGGAACCGTTAACGCTAAAAGGACTAGGAAACCATGGATCACGGATGAGATGATTACAAAGATGGATGAGCGGCGAAAATGGAAGAATATAAATACAGAATTAGGC
This sequence comes from Hetaerina americana, assembly GCF_022747635.1. Lineage (NCBI taxonomy): Eukaryota > Metazoa > Arthropoda > Insecta > Odonata > Calopterygidae > Hetaerina > Hetaerina americana. The sequence continues at coordinate 94,647,230 of NW_027286874.1, forward strand.
AAAATGAAGTACAAAGAATTAAACAATAAATTGAGGCGGGCAACAAATAAAGCAAAAGAAGCCTGGTGGAAGACGCAGTGCGAGGATATGGAGAGTCTCCAGAGGAAGGGTGAAATCGGTGCGCTGTACAGCAAAGTGAAATCGTTATCGGGAAGTAAGAAAGGAAGAGCTATGCTAACAGTTAGAGATAGAGCGGGTAAGGTAATAGTTGACGCAGGAAAGATACAAGAGAGATGGAAGGAGTATATAGAAGAACTGTATGGTAAAGAACTCAGACCAACAAAGTTAGACATTGAAAAAGAAAATGACGTAGAGGAGGACAGCTTAGGTCCAGGCATACTAGACAATGAAATAGAAAGGGCATTAAGGGAGATGAAACTAAATAAGGCCGTGGGGGTAGATAACATTCCCGTGGAACTTTTAAAATGCTTAGGAAAATGTGGGAGGAAGAGGCTATATGGGATGATCCGTAGTATTTATGAGGAGGGAATCTGGCCGGAAGACTTTGTGAGATCAGTTTTAGTTCCTATTCCGAAAAAGGTAAAGGCCACGTCATGTGAGGACTATAGGACAATTAGTTTGATATCCCACGCAGCTAAAGTTGTTCTCAGGATCATAAACAAGAGGATAGAGAGTAGGGCAAATGATTACTTAGGGGATGATCAGTTTGGGTTTAGGAAGGGGAGAGGTACGCGTGATGCCATTGCAGTAATGAGATTATTAATCGAGAGGAATTTAGAACACAACCAGGAGGTATTTGCCTGTTTCGTAGATTTCGAAAAAGCGTTTGATAGAGTGAATTGGGAAAAACTAATGAGTATATTGCAGAAAATAGGAATAGATTGGAGGGAAAGGAGGCTAATCCGCAACCTGTACATGTCTCAGACTGCTCAGGTGCGGGTGGGGAACGGGGAGTCCGGATGGGCAGTGTTAGGAAGAGGTCTAAGGCAGGGTTGCCCATTATCACCGTTGCTTTTCAACCTGTATGTAGAGGGAATGATTAAATAGGCATGGGGAGAATTGGAGGTAGGAATGAAAGTCGGCGGAGAATTCGCAAAGTCAGTTAGGCTTGATGATGACCAAGCTTTAGTTTGTCGGCCAGCCAAGGGATTGCAAGCATTGCTGAGTGAATTGGAAATTCAGTGTGACAGATATGAGGTGAGAATCAATTTCAATAAAACAAAGGTTATGCGATATTCTAGAAAGAAAAAGGCTAAGCTTAACATTAAAATAGGAGGGCAAAAACTAGAGCAGGTAGAACAGTTTACGTATCTCGGTAGTGTTTTGGACCAACACGGTCAAAGTACGAGGGTCATCCGGAAAGTAGTACCCGTTCGTGAAATAAAGACACAAAAGTAAATATTAACAAACATAAAAAATTTTATTTGAAAGAGGATACTTTAAACTACTTCTCAACATAATCTCCAAGCAAATTAAGGCATTTGTCATAACGTGTGACAAGTTTCTGTATTCCTGCTGCATAGTCCATCGCCGCCAGCTCATTGAGATACGCGAGGGACCCATCTTGCACAAATTTTTGCATAATGCAGATGGTGTTTAACAATTTCATGAACAATTGTTCGAGAAACATTGGGAAAATGCTCACAGATGTCATCAATTGTGACGCGCCGATCGTTCCTCACGAATTCGTCAACTGAGCTCACCAGTTGGTCTGTAATGACAGACGGTCTCCCCGAACGCTCATCGTCGTGTGTGTTCCCCCTCCCCATGTTGAAGTTGCGACACCACCGCCGAACAGACGACTCGTCCATTACATTGTCTCCATACACCTCCTTTAATTGGCGATGAATATCACATGGGCGAACGTTTCTTGCATTGAGGAATTTAATCACTGCCCTCACTTCACAACTGGCGGCGTTCTCAATTTTTTTAAACATTGTAAACAATCACAGAAACAACACAGGCAATGCTAGCGTCACGCAACTTGGCTCAGAGAAGGCAGACAAGCCACTGAAGCTATCTGACCTCGTCCAGCGGCTACTCGCGTCGTCAGCACTTCATGCGGGACGAACGGGTACTACTTTCCGGATGACCCTCGTAGTAGGGACGTAAGGAGAAGAATTGCGCTAGGCAAAGAGGCTTTCACAAGGAGGAGGGAGTTGATGACGGGGACGTTGAGTAAGGATGTTAAGAAAAGACTCGTAAAAACTTTGATATGGAGCGTAGCTATGTACGGCGCGGAAACGTGGTCATTGAAGCAGGAGGATAGACGTAGATTGGAGGCTTTTGAAATGTGGGTGTGGAGAAGAATGGAGAAGGTGAAATGGACAGAGAAGAAAACAAATGAGGAAGTACTTGGTATGGTGGGCGAAGAGAGGGGTTTGTTGGGAGCAATCCTATGGAGGCAGGGAAAGTGGATGAAGGGGGTATGGACCGGCAGTGGGATGTTGAAGACTGTGATAGAGGGTAGAATGTTGGGCAAAAGAGGAAAGGGAAGGAACAGGATAGGGATGTTGGACGGGATGAAGGGAGGAAGAAAGTACTCAGAGATGAAGAGGGACCTGATATAGAGTAGGATGATGGATTTTTTTTTTGTTTTGTTAGGAATAATAAAATGCCTGTTTGGTAGTTGTGTCCATCCAAAAACCTACCTTAACCGGTAGATTACCTTAAAAAATATATATAAAATATTTATATACACATACATACACAGAATTTACATACATGCATACGAGGGCGATTCGAAAAGTAAGGTCTCCTAATTTTTTTCATGAAAAATCAAATTTATTCTCAACTTTTTGTGTGTATGGTGGGAAAGGCTGAGCATTTAGTTATTTTTCTACATAGCCGCCTTGACGATCAATCACTTTTTGCATCCTTGTAATTAGCTTTTAAATACTGGCGGCGTGCCTTTCTCCCGCCGCGTCACGAAGCCAACTGACGACTGCTTCTTGCACTTCCTCATCTGACTTGAATATCCTTCCTCTGTCCTCTGAGAGCAGGCAACAAGTAGTAGTCGCTGGGGGTAACGTCCGGTCGTGTGAGGAGGGTGGTCTATGATATCCCAGCCGAATTCATTTAGTAGCGTGGTCGTTTGATGTGACACATGTAGACGTGCATTGTCATGATGCAAACACACTCCTTTGGTGAGACACCTTGTTGTAACCGAGGACCCCCGACACAATATTCTGCACGGAGATGTACCCACTCTCTTTGCTTAGGCCTTCCTTTATCTCATGAAGGGTGATTCTCCGGTTATTGTGCACCATCTCGTCAATTGGAGCCACCGTTGATTCCCGCAAACTCGGCCGCCCCGACCGCTGCTCATCGTGGACGTTTTCCCGGCCATTAAAAAACTCTCTGAACCACTTCCGCACGTATTTGATGTCCATACACTTCTCACCGTACACTTCCACTAAATGGCTATGAATTTACGTCGGAGGAGCAGTGGCTTCGCGACGCGGCGGGAGAAAGGTACGACGCCGGTATTAAAAAGCTGCTTACAAGGATGCAAAAAGTGATTGATCGTAACCTTACTTTTGGAATCGCCCTCGTGTATACATTTTTTCAAAAATCAAACAGACGATTTAAGTGGTTTAATACACATATGGTATAGATTGAAAAAATGATAGGGACAATTATACGGACGAACACAAGGGATAAGTAAATTTCGTCTTCTTTTGGTCTCTTGTGGTTCAATATTCCCTATTATTTCACTCTTTTTAAAACCCATTAGTTAGACAGTTAATTTTACCACAAAATCAATGTTATTTTGGAGGTCAAAGGAAGGACAATATGTGGCCTCGTAGGATTTTTTAAATGGTATTATGGAGGCCCTAAATGTATTTTTGTTTCCTTGGTTATTATGGCTAATTGTAGCATTGTAAACATGTCACATTTTTCCTTCACCAATCATTTAAATCACTATACATTTCGATGTCCAATGCTCTCTGCATGTTTTCACTGATTACATTTGAATTGTATCACAAAATATTGATATTTTTGCTTCGACCGCACGTGCAGCATCACTTTTGGTAAGTGAATTTTGCACCCAAATTATTAAAATTAATTAGCCCTAATTATTACCATGCCAGAGAGCACAGTTAGCATGAATGAACCAATTACATAATATGCATACTTACATTGAGGAAACAAAGAGTCCTTTTTCAGAAGGACAATTTTGTTTCACGCATGCCCACTTGGACTTAAATAGAATTCCATTAATAAAATCCCCTGCAAACATTCTCTTACGGAATAATTCCCCAATAATACTCGAGTTAATTCTAAAAAGATACTAATAGCAATATAAGCTTTTTGTTGGTATGGAAGTATATCGGCCAGGGACATCGGGATGGTGTGGTGGCTAACGTAATCGGCTTTCCACCGAGAGGACCCGGGTTCGCATGAAAGATATTTTCAGCGGTAACCCGATTCCTACTTGAGGTATTTTGTGGAGAGCTCTTTGAGTGAGCACGCCGTCCGTCGGATGGGACGTTTAACTGCGGACCCTTTGGTGCCTTTCGTCAAGAGTAGCCTAATGCCGACGCCAGGTTTCTCTCCATCGTTCGTCCTTTCTCATCCATCTCTAACGGCGCAAATGACATTAGCTGGCGGTCGCCTCTCCTAAAACGGTCGGTTTCAAGTTCTGCAATGACATACAAGATAGATAAGTGACCTCATGCACAGGTGAAATATTCAAGCATACAGGTGAGACCTTCAAATGCATTTCTCTAAAACACCCGTTTTTTCTATTACATTAATTTTTAGTTACTTTATTCTCAACTGCTCCTCCTGAAATATCTTTACTCTACCCGTGAAAAAGATTATTCTTCAGGGGGTTATCATTTCATTTACTATTTAAAAGTTGTTTTAAGGAGTTGTTGTTTTAAAATCAGTTCTTTCAAACGTTTCATGTAACCGTATTTTTAATACTAATGCAGCGTAATTTTGATATAAAAACGCCTGTACCAAATTATTACAGATTAACAAAAACAATAAAAATTAGTTAGAGTTAGTAAACTACATGAATTGAAAAATAAGTTTCCGTTATCATTCCGTCTCCCTAGTGACGTAAATAAGCCTCTTTTTTTAGTTAAATTGCAAATATTAAGAGACATAATATGCAAACTTTATCATTTTCATCGTCACCAAAGTTTGGAGATGGAAGACATGAAATTCAGATTTTTATAAATCTAACTCCCACGAAATTTTGCATTTTTAAAAAATTAGTCAATAGAAAGGTTTCTCATATAACTAGAAGGAAAACAAAAAATTTGAGAAATAAAAAAAATCTGTTACTTATAAGAAAAAACAAAAGTGTTCATGTCTAAATAATATTTAAGTTACCTTTATTTTACCCATACTTTCACCGTCGATCACATTCTCTGGTGATATCCAAGGTCTCCTATACTTGTAGCTCTTGTGAGCCCTCAATCGCCAATATTACCTCGTCAGCGTACAAAAGAGCGGAAACATTTACACATTCAATATCATACTTCATTATGTTAGAAAAACACTCGTATAAAATTGATTCCCCATTACCCCCAGGATCCCTAGGAACATATCACATAATCTATCACATTGTTTTGCGAATCAGTGCCAAAAAAATATGTTTTAGGGCTCGAAAAATGATGGCACAAAAACAGCGGCCGATCCAAACTGACAAATTTAACTTCCCGTCTCTATTTCGCCGATATTTAGCCATGTATTGTGGCGCCTCTGTATCAAAACGCTCCGAAAAATGGCAAAAACTAATTATATTTACCCATAATCCAATATCAACGGCGATATTAGACGCCAAATGCAAATTAGTGCTTTGGTTTCTGTCTGAGAATTTAGAGAAAATAACTTTTTGAGCCTTAGTGAAGGACAGAAGGGCAAGGAGAGTTGCCATACGTGAAAAAAGAACATTACGAGTACTTGGTCGTTCCAAAATGTGGGGAGGCTTGAGTAGTAAGGAAGACTGGAGCGCAAAATCAATTGTGATTTAAAGTTGGAGAATAGCAAGACATTATCTAAAAATGAAGTCTGAATGCAGACTAAATAATACGCTGTGCTCGAATCATTCCGAATGGGAAAGTAATATCGAAAATGAGAGTGTGAGTGATGCTTCAATGGGGTTTGAAAGGAATGATTGTTGAATGCCCCGGGGCGTGTGTGGGTAAGGTGTCGTCAGGAGAATAAAAGGCGCCTTGCAGAGTGAAGAAATTAAAGATTGTGTGAGTGTAATGGGAGAGGATGGCTTCAACTAAAAAAGAGTAAACCTCGGAAGAGAGCGTATTTCGTTTAATTAAAAAGGATGAATGAATAAGACGTGCCGTGAAATGAAATATGGTGGAAGTGAAAAAAATGTACAATCATTTTGAAATAAATACGAAGCTGCTTTGGCAGTGGGTAAAAATGGTAAATGAATCAATGCCATCAAGAAAAAGACTGCTGATATTATGCGAGGAGAGAAGCCAGAGTTGTAGATTGCTAAAGGGAGTATTAACCTGCACTAAGAGAAACTATCTCAAATCCTTCTTTTGCCATGGCAAAGGTGCCACTCTTTACTGAAGAGAATCCCGTCTCCATTCCCTGACCCTTGTGTGTCGTCGTTGTATCCCTAAAATGCAACCGTCACGGGGGACACGGAAAGTGTGGGCGCAGTCGGTGCCTCAGGGGAGAGGAGAGGCACTTGATACATTTCAAATAGGTGGTCCCCCTCCGAAGGGATTTTTTGGTGGAGGAGTACGTGGGGGAGGAAGCATGCATGCAGGAAATGCGATATAATCAACTGCGCACCTCGGGATGGGATAGGATTACAGAGCACATGAGCTTATCTTGATGATTGATGCATTATGTATAAAAATGGGTCGAATGACGATTTGTTTTCCGAAAGCATTTAAAATACAGACCCAAATCGAGGCAAAAATCCATCGAAAGCCCGCACACCTTCAAGGCTGGACGAAATAGTTCATCTCTGAATTAGAGGAACTCCCTTGCGTCAAAAATACGTATACTCATTTTCAGCGGGAATAGATTTGTATTACCTTTTACATACATGCTTTAAAACTGTTGGTTCATAATGCCTCGTACTTAATCGATACCGTATGCGACCCTTTTGCGCATTTCGCCCGTCCTGGTGAGACTTTTTCTAGCAGGCAAGCACCTTAAATGCCAAAGTTAACACGTATTTCGAGATACGCAGTCAGCCATCCAGCAGATGTATTGTTCTTTTAATCGCATACGCCCTTCGAGAAAGTCTTAGGAGAAGCTAATGCCCGGTTCAAGCATTTCCTAGTAAATAGAATAGGTACACCTAAAACTTCATTTCACGCCTACGTTGCTTCGCGTCGGAGAGGTAATAAAAAGCCCATCAACATTTTGGTAATCAATGCTGATTAGCGTAGTCGTCACTAACTTTCCACTAATCTTAGGAAAAATGAATGATAATTTCAGGAAAGGTAATTCATAAAATTTCTGTGCCCCACTCATTTTAGATTGTACTGCCTCTGACTGATTTTTTCCCGCCGCTCCAGGCGCGCCCAGCACCGCTCTGGCGGGCTGCGATTGGAGGGGGGTATGTTGGCAAGCGACGCTGAAAAAGGCAGTCGGCTCTGAGCTGTGGTGTAGTGAGGAGCTCTGTTAACGCGAACCTCCACACTCGACCCACGTCACGGAACGCGATGCCGAAGTTTTTGGAGCAGCGTTATTCCATCAAATTTGCGGTAAAGCTTGGGAAATCGTCTACCGAAACTGTCGCTATGATTAACCAGGCTTACGGGGAGTCAGCCATGTCCAGAAACATGATCTTTCGGTGGCACAAGATGTTCGTGGAGGGCAGAGAAGAGGTCGACGACGAACCACGGCCTGGACGCCCATCAACGACACTCACCGACGAAAATGTGCGAAAAGTTCGCGATGTACTGAACTCTGATCGTCGTCTTAGTGTTCGGATGATAGCAGAGCAGTGTAATGTGCCAAAAACAATAGTGCACGAGATTATTAGGCACCAATTACAGATGCGAAAAATTTGTGCAAAGTTGGTGCCGAAAGTGCTCAGTGATGATCAAAGACTCAATCGTTTGGAAATCGCGACACAACTTGCGGATCACTGCAAAAATGATCCACATTTTTTAGAGAACGTTGTTTCGGGTGACGAGACGTGGATCTTTGAGTACGACCCGGAGTCGAAGAGACAAAGTGCGGAGTGGCACACCCCATCATCACCCCGTCAAAAGAAAGCTCGCATGAGCAAATCTCGGATCAAGGCGATGCTCATTGTCTTTTTTGACAAAAGGGGAGTCGTCCACTACGAATTTATACCTGAACGACAAACTGTAAATGCTGCATTTTACGTCCAAGTGCTCGACAGGCTTCGAAAATGAGTCGCCCGCGTCCGGCCAGCGATCAAAAACATCTGGCGGCTGCATCACGACAATGCGCCGTCTCACACCGCGCTTGTCGTGTCGGACTTCTTGGCCAAGCACGGCGTGGCAACGCTGCCGCACCCGCCCTACAGCCCGGACTTGGCACCACCGGACTTCTTTCTGTTCCCGAAGATAAAGAGGAGTTTGAAAGGAACGCGATACGGGACTTTGGACGCCGTCAAAGAGGCCGTGACGACGTGTCTTCGAGAGGTTCCCGATGATGCCTTCGCGGGAGCGTTCCAGGAATGGGAACGCCGCTGGAACAAGTGTATCGACTCACAAGGGTCCTATTTTGAGGAATATTAGCTTAAGATATGTAAAAGTGTAATAATTTTTTTTTCCTGAGCTCAGTACACTTATTTTCCGGACGGACCCTGTATTAGAACCTTTATGGGACTACACTGATAATCCCCATTTCAAATACAAACGTTCTAAAACAAGCGTAAATGGACCACCATAATCACCAAATATAACACTGCCACCAACTGCACTAATATATACTCAATAACTTAACTTCGCCCATAAGCCACTTATATCCTACAACCGTTGATCAGTATAGCTAGATATCGGTATAAAATGCGCCTAACCTTAGATAAGTCCTTAAGCGTCGGTCGGTCAGTTATATGTATACTAGTATACACCTTGTACATTCCATCATACTCTATAATAGTGTCAGTCTAACCAAACAAATATATGCCCAATTATGTTTCTTTCATTTAAGTTTTTATAGGGGAGGTGACGGACAGCAAAGGCCTGAAACATTGCCGTCTCGGGAATTCGTTTTCGGGCCCTCTCGGTGGAAAGCTAGTACATTAGCCACCACACAATGCCGATCTTGCCTTAAATTTACCACTATAGTACTAATCAGTTCACCTTTCTTCAAATTATTTTTGCAGTATTCTGCACAATTAACTATTGTATTATTTTCTATTATTACTGTATTGGAAGTACAATTTTGTGTGAAGTATCTCCTCCTGTAAGTATAGTACATGTTCAGGCTGAAATGAATGAACTTCAATGCCAAAAAATGGAAAAATACATGTCATACAAAATTTCTTCTCGGCGTATCTTATTATGACGTACTTTGCTGGCCTGTCGGTCTCCGGATGTAGTGTGACGTTGAAATCACTTCCAATTATGACGGCTGTTGGATCGCCGTCCGCCTCGTTGTCACTTGTGTGATGGGCACCTATACTACGTACATTAAAAACTCGTCAAAATTCATGGCCGAGAATTACGAGGAGTTATTGTATATGACTCTGAAAAATGACTGCGCGAGAGTTCCTCTGTGAGAGTTTCTAATTGGGTCACTCTAATAGTCCTGCTGGTGTACGGGGTGATTCCTGAGTTTTGGTAAATCTGATGACCCTTTGCACGTTGATCAGTATATTGTTTACCCAGATTGGTATCTGGGTAGGAGGAAGATGTGGATACTCAATCTCCCCAGAAAGACAGAAAACTGGACACGATATTAAGAGTACTGAATTATATGATTCTACTTTTTTTTTAAACGATCGACGACAACTTTGGATTGTATCTAATGACATTTCCAGCGTTCTTTAAATATATGGAAGCTATACGATATATCGGTAGGCACTGCTAAGGGCACTCCCGCTTACTTTCTCGCCTCCCTGTTCAGCGACTTCATCCGTCGATGAATTCTGATTTCCATTGCGGGATCCTTTACGACACGCTTTTCCGCCAGCATCAGCAACTCGGTTCTTATATGGGCATTATCCTCGAAAAGTAAATTTGCTACGCGCAAAGGGTCTGTATGGCCCTTCACCTCCTTAAGGAACGCAGTGACATCTGCCACTCAAGCAAATGTATTATCGCCATCAGACACACAGTATAGTTCTATTTGTCTGTATGCTTCCTCATCAACCCTCCTGCCTCCCCGCTTCCATTTCCCTCTCTTGCGCTGTTCCGGCTTCCCTGTCGTGTTTTATTGGTGCTAATATAAAAATCAAAGCCGTTTTTCTTCTGACATTTTGTCTCTTCGCCTTCTAGATCAGTGTGCGGGATTTTTCTCGTGTAACTTAGGATTGCAATTTTTCCTCGGCAACATTTTCCTTCGGCATATCGATCTTTTTAATTCTCCATTCCGCCGTTCCCATCACTGTTGGCGCCGGCGAGCGTTCCGCCAGCGCGTCCGCCGCATCAGAGGTAGAAGCGGTTGGCGGAGGTAGGGTTGTGGTGGGGTCTCGGTGTCCTCCCCCAGGGGTCAGAATCCGCGACCTTCGTCGATATCGCCCTTGTGGGTGAGTCAGTGGGGATAGGGGGACTTTTTGGGCGGGTCATTCGTGCCTAAACACCGGGGTCTTGATGATACTTGACGAGGGGCCTGGCCCTGGAACAGAATCTCAGTCCACCCCTGCGGTGGCTCGGGCCTCTCTAATTGCCGTCGCCTCGCCGTGAGTGTTTTCTCCCGACTCACTGACCGGGCAAGCATTCATGAAATATCCCTCTCCGTGGATTTTAAAGCATTAAAGCTCGTTAAAATTAAAATATATTCTGTGTCGTTCCACACCGAAATCCAGCACAAGGAATTCAGACTCCCTCCCTCCTTGCTATGAAGCATTGCCGCCTCCGTAATTGGATATGCACTAAGTCATCCCTCTTCATCCCCGCCGGGGGAATGATGACTCTCCCGATCTGGCTAATTATGTCCAGTTGGTCGTTGGGGAGTCGGGAATTATAGCGGAGTGTTTGACACTCCCATTCTCTCGACCTGCGGAACCATGCAGCTCGCTAATACGTATTGATTGTCCACTGGCACTCTCCGCGGGTTCAGCATAAATTGGTCAGCACGTTTCGGCTTTTTAAATACAAGCGTATTCTGTCGCTTGAAATTTTAGTAGCGTGTGTGATATTCCTACACCCCACTGCATCGGCCATCGCTGTCACATATGCCATCACTTGGATCCCTGGATATGATTGAAATATAATTCCCGCCTTCCTGGGTGGTCAGGCAATATTTTTTGTTTGGATGCGTATCACCGGAACCTGGCTACTTTCCCTTTGCGAGAAATATCCCTCCCTTCGCGGTCTCCTACCGCATTGCTGGTTTGCTGCCGTTGGTACGGAGTGTACGCTGTTTGACTGCCGACATTTGATGACGGCCCTCTATCCTTCGCTGAAGGAGTCGAAAAGGACGTGAAAGGTTTGGGCCCCCCAGTATATCTCGCATTCCGTTTGTGGATTGACTTATGGTCAGGGTATGGGGGAAAGCCGCAGATTCCACCCTGGGCTTCTACTATGGTCCCTTTGAGGGTGTGGCAGGAGGTAAAGGTGTTAACTCCGGATTAAAATTAGTGCGCGTGGTACCAATAAAGTCCTAGTAAAGTCGGTGCAATTAAAACCCCAATAAATTAAAGAAGAGGCAGAAGCGAGAATGAGAGATACGTAATGAGTAGTAGTAGTTTTGAGGGGAGGCGACCGACAGCTAAGGTCATTTGCGCCATAGGGGAAGGACAGGAAAGGATGAAGGGTGGAGAGAAACCCGGCGTCGGCATTAGCCTACTCTTTACGAAAGGCGCCAAGGGGTCCGCGGCTTAACGTCCCATCCGACGGACGACGTACTCACTCAAAGTGCCCTCCACAAAGCACCTCAAGTTAGGGATCGAGATACCTCTGAAAAATATTCAACACCGCCGGGATTTGAACCCGCGCCCTCAGGGTGGGAAGCCAGTACGTTAGCCCCCGCACCATCTCGATCCCCTATACGTAATGATTGTATTGAGTTGGTGATAGAACGAAGTAGGTTTGTTGATTGTGTAGAGATGCGATATAATTGTCCAAATAAAACCAAGGAATAAATAATTTATTTACGAATAAAAGTTGCATTATTACAATAATACTTTTCACTGGGTTCTTGCGTACGTTACATTAAGTGAAAACATTTAAATCCGCGTCTTGAACGTAAAAAACCTTGTTTTAACCCCAAAATGACCGAAATGTAGCGATGCTACCGTGGGTAGCATGATATACAAGCTCGTGCCTTATCTTTCAAGTAACTACCTCTTGTCTCTTAAAATGTCTGCTCTAATTTCGCAAGATAATCCAAGTCACTGAGATTTCCTTTAAAAGAGTGTTAATTCCTTATATTTTACACAATTAGTCTTGATCATAAGAAAGTTGGATGATTCGTGACCAAAGTTATCTCATCCACTAATAGAGATACCTCTATAGAGGAGGTACAGGTAAAAAGGTACTCCTATTTAAGGCTCAATCAATTTTGATGATTTTCCACAGCACTCCTCGAGCTCTTATGCATACGAATGCAAGGTGACGAGCATTTCCTTCTACGACAGTGCACCACGGACACGGGTGTGTCAGTGGTGGCTCAGAGGGAGCGAACATCAGCCCGTCTATCATGCACCAGGCGCTAGGAAATATCTTTGTTTATTTTTTTCCGAGACTGCTCTATGAGAATGCTCACCATGGTGAGAGCGTGTATACATATGTAAGTAGCTTGGTGATGTGTTGTTTTGATGCCAATAAAAGTACTGCCGGAAGTCATTTTCTTCTGCATTGCTGCATTTAATATGGGTATTTAATCAAAGACTTTATTCTGATCTAGGTATATAGTGATTTCTGGTAGTTCCTGCAACGTACGGGTATGGCACAGAGCAAAAGAGAAACAGAGTTGAAAATTGACCCATATGGAATGCAATAACTTTGCTTATGCGTCGCAATGTATGAAGTCACCTGAGATAACTTTATAGATAGAGCTATGGCAATAAATATACAATGAACATTTATGATTGAAAGCGGTCTCCAATTTTTTACATGGTTTATATAAAAATTACCGCGAAATTTTTCGGTAAAATAGATTTATTTCGTATATTGCTACAATGCCTTAAAATTCTATAAGGTAAATCCCTTGAGCGTCAACACACTTTTGCCAGCGTTTCAATGACTCAAAGGCTGATTCCGGAAGGTCCCTAAGGATACGTGTGCAAGCTTCTTTGACGGCACTTAGTATGGTATGTCCAGGGCAGTGTCCTTTGCGGGATTATTTCACTTTAGGGGATTCACTTTTGTTTTGGTTAGGGGGTTGGGGAATCGTCACGTTGCCGTTACAGAAGGTCTTCGCAAACACACGCTAGACTCTGCTTTTGGTCGTCCATCAAGACCGGGTCGAGTTTAGTGCAGATCTTTCCCATCGCCAAATTTTCAGTGATAATGGTTGCACTGTCATCTTATCAATACCAATACGATCTACGATCATGCACCCACTTAACTGACGGTCTGGATTCAGCACTTCACGCAAACACGTCAGGAAATAATTTGTTACTGATACTTTTTTCCAAACCTTGCGTCCAAAAAATCTCCACCTTTGCTCATAATTGATATGATAGGCGTGGTTCTGGTGTGCGGCAGACGGCCATCCTTGAAAGCCTTTCACTGCTCTCTACAATCCACAAGCGCTACTATCCACAAGTCTCTCCAGCGTAAGCTGGTAAGTAAGTGTGGGCCGAAGAGAGAGCCCGGAATTGAATCCCAGAGCCGGCAGATATTTTTCAGTATAATCCCGATCCCTACTTGAGGTGCTTTATGGAGGGCACTTTGAGTGAGAACGCCGTCCGTCGGATGGGACGTTAAGCTGCGGACCCCTTGGCGCCTTTCGTTAAGAGTAGGCTAATGCCGGCGCCGGATTTCTCTCCACCCTTCATCCTTTCCTGTGCATTCCTAATGGTGCAAATGACCTCAGCTGTCGGTCGCCTTCCGTAGATACTACATATTTTAGTCTTCTCCCAAAACAACTGACGGCTCTGATTTTGGAGCTTGTGGTAGGTAACACAGATATTGATTCAACACCTCCGTGGCCTACTAAGTAACTTCCACTTTTAGTGGAAAATAAAACATATAATAACAACAATCGTAGTGATTGAGATGATCTTAAGATAAAGCTAAACCCCCTGAGCGTGTCCTTCGACAACTAAGTCGTGTTTAATCACATAGTCTGAGACGTTATTTTTGTACCATTGGCAATTCCTAAGTGTAGGGTTCTGGGGGTGCAGAAATATAATTGATATTCAGGGAGGCAGGAGGAAAAGCAGTATTAGTTTCTTGAAGAAGGATATATCAGGTTTCCATGCTGAAATAAAAATTGTTAATTGTTCCCATTTACTGTGCCTACGCACGGATTGAAATGAGTTTTTTGCACCATTGTTGATCTCAAGTCAAAAGAGGTATAAGAAGACAGATCTCTGTATTACAATTGATAATGCTAAAGATGTTTACCTCATCCCCTCGGAAGATCCTGGCACACCCTATTACCCTAATAATGCGAGCCCTGAGTTTCTTGCAAACGCTGTTTTACGTGGTTCATCACGTCGCATAGACCATCTTTATCCCTCGTGTATTTTTAAGCAAAGCCTTTCCAGCCTCTCCAGCCAGGCATGCCTCCAAGCCTCTTTGGAGGCATACCTTTTATGCATATTTTTCAGTAACGCTATAAGCGTTTCTGTGTTTAAAATGCTAAGTGGCAAATCCTCTCGAGTAGTATTAAGGATCCTTTTAACACAGTCGTCAACGGAGTAAATTAAAGCAGGTTTGTTACCGATCTCATCGTCTCTGCGAGCTTCCTTTTTCATTCAACACTGTGATAAATGGATGACTTCCGTCATTATTTTGTCTCCTCCTTTACTGTACAACCCATCGTAAGTCTGGTTGTCAGAAATTTCATCGAAAAATAAATCCACGCCTTATTGTGACTCCGGAATAGAACACGATAGTATCACGTCTGTTTATGGAGTGGCAGACTGGAGTTGTCGAATTGCGCTTGATGGCTCACCGTCAGTTTCAGTGGGTGGTGTAACATAGTGAGAAGCTGGGAAAGAAGGAAGAAGAGAGAGGGGAGAAAGAGGGAGGATGAAGTGAGGGCAGGGAGAAGGCAAGGAGGCAAAACAAGGGTTAGGGGTGTTGCTGAGATGAACCAAGAGGTCTGCGAGTTCACATTATTTGGCATCGTGGAAGGACTTCCATCGGGAGAGGCAGCTAGTCAGCCAGTAGAATGATACGAAGTATGCCCAAGAAGTATCGCGAATTTTGAATTTTCGTGGGTTACGTATATTTGATTTTCGATTTTTTTGTGGCGTTATTTTGGTACTTATAGCCTCTTACTTATGCAAAAGTTCAGCTATTTTGAATGCCCAGTCAATTGTTGACAGCTGTTTTGCTTGGACGTGTTTTGGCTTGTCTTTGATTTTTCCTGTTCCAAAAAATTGATCAAAGAGTCTGTATCAAATTTTGTGCTAAAAACGAAATTTAGTGCGCGGACGCATTCCGAATGTGAACTGTGCCATATGGAGAAGCTATCTTGGACCTAAGCAACGTTTATCGGTGCTACAAAATGTTCTCAGAGGGCCGAGAAGATGTGAAAGACGAAGAGCGTGCCGGACGCCCGAGCACGTCAACAACAGACGAAAGCATTGATGAAGTGAAGAAAATGGTATTGGCCAATCGTCAAATCACCGATAGAGAAGTTGCTGAGAACCTAAACAAAGCGATTGGCTCGTGCCATTCGATTTTTACCGATGATTTGGGCATGACACGGGTCGCCGCGAAATTAGTACTAAAATTGCTCAATTTTAACCAAAAAGAGCAACGCATTAACATTGCTAATGAGGTATTGGATTCTGTCCGCGACGACCCAAATTTTCTCCTCCCAAATGGGTCATAACTGGTAAAGAATCATGGGTTTATGGTTATGACGTGGAATCTAAAGCTCAATCATCCCAATCATCCGAAGCTGTAGCACGAGCCAAGACCGAAAAAAGCGCGCTAAGTTCGGTCGAATGTGAAAGTTTTGCTTACAGTTTTCTTCGATTTCAGGGGCGTAGTGCATCATGAGTTCTTGCCACAGGGTATAACGGTAAATAAGGAATATTATCTGCAAGTTATGCGCAATTTGTGCGAAGCAATCTGCCACAAACGCCCGGATTCCTGGAAGAACAAAAAGTGGCTTTTGCATCATGCTTTTGCAACATGCTTTTGCAACATGCTTTTGCAACATGCAACGATGCAAAAGTGGCTTTTGCATCGTTACTTGTGCGCGAATTTTCGGCAAAAAACAACACACTAATAATGTCGTAGCTACCTCGTTCTCCAGATCTGGCTCCCAGTGACTTTTCCTTGTTCCCAAAACTGAAGAGGCCCATGAAAGGACGACGCTACGATACGATTGAAAGATAAAGACTGCGTCGAAGGAGGACCTGAACAAGATCACAGAAAATAATTTTTTGAAGCGCTTCGAGGATCGGAAAAAACGTTGGCTTAAGTGTATAATATCTAATGGGGATTACTTTGAAGGGGACAAAATGATATTCATGAATAAATAAATAATTTTTGAAAAAACACAAAAGTCGTGATACTTTCTTAACAGACCTCGTATTTCTATCGGAATGCATTACAGCATTGTCCTCGTCTTTAGCGGAAGGAGCAGGTCTGGGCAATTTAGAGCGATAGCCTGGGGTTGTCGCTCCGAGTACATTGCGTCAATAGTAGCTAAATGTTTTCCAATTGTACCACTATGCCACGTGGCCCTCCGCTTTACACTTGCAGCGACGCGGTTCTTAAAATGAGATATATATTATTTGCAACAAATTTCTATCTGCCAAACAGCACTGACTGTATTAGAGGCACACATCCAGCACAAAGCTTTGTCGTGTGCAATTCTTCATGCAAACTGTGACAGATGCATTCTTTCGATACCCCTACAGTATTAGCAATTTCACGCACCTTCATATGCCGAGCTTTCAAAATCATATCGTGCACTTATGCAGTGATTTCCGGTATAGTTGCACTTTTCAGACGCCCTTCATGCGAATCAACTTGGGGGCTTTCACAGCCACGTTAAAACTCGGCCACCCATTTCTTCAAATTTAAATTGAAAGAGAAGAGTCCCCATGCACATTTAGAAACAAAAATCAACAAAGTCCACCGATAAAGTGTTCGGACGTCTTATTTATAAGTACAGCTCTTTGTACGGATAAAATATGGTCCAAATCTAAATATCCTCTCGTCATTAGTAAAATATTAAATAGGGCAACAGATAGTGACAGCCTGTTGAACGATGTCAATCAAGTGCCCGTCCAAGAATTCAGGAGGAACATTGGAATGATAAGTTCCCCAGCCTCGAAGCCATTGTTCAGACCTTACAAAATGATCCTGGATGTTGATTCCCTCAAACTCATCCAAAAGCCGTAATGGTGCGGTGGCTAATGTACTGGCTTCCCATCCCAGGCCCGGGCCGAAGAGAGGGCCCGGATTTGAATCCCAGAGGTGGTAGATATGTTTCAGTGGTATCCCGATTCCTACTTGAGTGCTTTGTGGAGGGCACTTTGAGTGAGTACGCCGTCTGTCGGAAGGAACGTTAATCTGCGGACCCCATTGGCGCCTTTCGTTGTTTGGCTAATGCCGACGCCGGGTTTCTCCCCACCCATCATTCTTTCCTCCCCATTCCTAATGGCGCAAATGACCTCAGCCGTCGGTCGTCTCCCCTAAAAACTACTATTACTCTAGTGGTCACGAAACTGATGAGGTTAAGATGAGTGCGTGTGTTCTCTCCTCCGATGTTACTCGAAGTGGGTGTTTGCCAATGCCATATTTTTCTCGTTACCGAATTCCATCAGTCTTTCATCCACGGTATTTCGACTTCTCATACAGAACTGTCCCACCCTGCTTACCTATCGAACCTCTACAACCACAGAGTTCTACTGTCTCATCATGTCATTAGGTTCGTCTTCCCTTTTACTGCTCCTAGACCCTCTTCCAGTCGCTGGTTTTTTCTTCTATTCCCTCTTCTGGGCGGCTGGCCGTTGGCATATTCGACTGCACTAGCTCTGTGTCCGTAGGCTCTCCATCAAACTGTATGAGGTGATTTCCCTCATTGTATTACCAGCACGGTTTGAATCTTCTCCCATATTCATTCTAAGTACTCGTAGGTTGCCCACTCACTCAAAAATCTCTTCGTCTCCAGAGTACGTAACTCAGTCGCTCCAAAAGTCCTCAGGCACAGTCCACTTACTGTCGCTCAAACCCAAGAATTCTATCCCCAGTATTTCCATCTCCAGGAGAATAAAACTATGAAAAATAATAAAAGGAATCAAATAGTACAATATTGAGAATCATAAAGGAAATTCAAATATTCCAATATAGGATATGTATACTGTTTGGTAACTATGAAATGTATTCAACAAGTAATTTCAAGTTACATTAGTTGAAAAATTTAAACTGTCTAATGAAGATATGATGGATAAAAACATGATCGGGTATACTCTGGCGTCAAGTGACACTCACTACAGCAAGCTAGCTTTCTGCCAACTCGTGTGTCCAATGCCATTCGACACATATAATTATCGGATTTTAAGGTGCCCCCTTATTTATTTATTTGTATGAGTGTATTTATTCGCCACCTTCAACTTCATTTGACAATATGTGAAAAATATAAAACGTTATATAGTTCACATTGTTCCTTGATTTTAAAGGGTCGAGAGTGGGAAATCTTGTCACGACAGGTGCCGCCTGTGATTGCTGAATCCAAGTATTTTCTTAACCAAATGTCCATAAGATTACATAAATGTGTTATTTGTATCCCTTTTTACGTTATTGTGGCATCCAAGTTGTGCAATGGACGATATAAAAATGATAAATACACAACAAAAAAATCGTCATTACTCTGCAAGTGATGATTAAATGAAAAAGTAATGATTCCATCGAAAAACTATCACAGGTATGAAATGTCAGATTGAATGACCAACTGCCAAATAGGTATTATTTCTCCACTGGGCAAGTGTGCGTTGGTCTACAGGTTCCTGTTAACTGTGCGGCACCTCATTGATTTTCATGCTGTTTTTTTACATAAACATTTATAGAAAGTATCACCAACGAGTCGAATATCTATTATCAAAATAAACTTTATAATAGGATACTATGCACACATTTATCCCATTGGAATAAATGGACGGCCACCGCGGAGGAAATGAAGGAATTTCTTAGCGCAATTCTGAACATGGACATTATTCATCCAGATATATGGGATTATTATCGGTCTCTTGAATGTCTCTCAAGTGCCACTTTTTTAATAATCTTCACAAAGGAAAGGTTTTTGCAAAGATTTTGGATGATAGGTACATTTGAAAAATAATAAAACTGGGATAAAGGCTCCGAGAACCAGTAAGGAGAAGGTCAGTTCTTTTTTGAGTTACGATAAACCCTTGCTAATCTGAATCCGGCTAATCCGCACTCCTGCTTAATCCAGTCAAGTCCGGACGCATACTACAGGTGGATTATTAAGAGTTCACAAGAAGCAGCACCGCTGTACATATTCTACCAAAATATGTTTAGCTTGTAAATGTCTACTATTACGGTTGAAAATAGTAAAATATTTCAACCAATATTCCAGCTGTGCATTTTATATTATTAATAACCTATTGCTAAATGAAGCATAATTCATATCCATTACTAAAAAAGAAAGAAAGACTCGTACTTTTCCACAGATTTGTGGAAATCTGTGGAAAAGTACGAGTCTTTCTTTCTTTTTTAGTAATGGATACTAAATACTTCCACGAAGTGAAGCCTGAAACAATAGAACATATTTCATATGTTCAACTAAATGGCGCACATTTTGCAAACGCGAGACTTCTATTAGACATGGATGGCTAAATTTTGGCTTTCTGATGACCCTTAAGACTGTGCTTGCAGGAGCAAGGATTATTGCTCTTCGTAGGATCGCCAAGATAGGTTGAAGGGTAGGAGGAAGACAAAAGATAGCTAAGCCCTTTCGTGACTCTCTATATACCCAGGTTCTCGACGATTATGGGATTTTGTGTGAGAAAAACTAAGTACTTTTGACAATATCACCAAAGAATATTGTCAGTAAAAGAAAACGTAACATTGAGCATTAAACAATTTGAAGTCACTAGAGCTATTGGATGCAAAGGTTACCGTTGGGAGTGTGGCATTGCTTGACACATTAGGAAATTTTAAAAGGAAGACTAAGGTTGGCTCTTAAGTTTGAATTAAATTTGTACAATGTGGAGAGGAAAATTTTGGAAATTTGGCTACTGGAATATGTAAAATAGCTATAGGCCGTCGAATCGTTTGCGTGCGAAGGTGCATAAGCGACCACGTGAAGAATCAAATACACAGATACAGAATAAAAAAACTCACCAAACACTTGCGGGCGGAGAAATTTGGCAAACACTAGTTAGCAAGGGCTATTTGGGAGCCATATTATTTAAAATAAATTTGTATCACGAGTGTTAAAAGCGACGTCGTTGAACCATTGGCGGAATATTTGTAAGCATTGATGAACGAATATGATTTACAGTAATCTCAGGCCTTTAATACAGATGACATGGGCGTGTGCTCAAGTGCTCTGGCAGACAATATGCAAGCTTAACGAAATGAATCCAAGATTCCAGAACAAAAAATCGGTAGAGAAAGAATATCTGAACTTCCGTGCACTAATGCTGATAGTAGCCACAAGTATAAGAGTGCTGCCATGGGATAATATCGTTAACCTCGAACTCTGAGGAAGATTTTGGACCCACTCCCTCCGCCTTAAAAAATTTCGATAAATGCATAGTTTATCGGGTTATCTCAACGTACTGGCTCCATGATCATTCCGTTTCCTAAATTATGAAATTAAAAATTGATCTTCTGGGAATTTCCAACAAAATAAAAGTGCTTTTTCGTAATTACCAGCGACAAGTGAAAATCCAAAATCATTCATTTCTATCGAAATAATGCACTATGAAAAACACAAACACCCTCGCGATAATAATCAGTCGCAAGCTGATTAACACCGTTAACAACATTTATCAGTAGAAGCTTCATTAAAATCTAATAGAATTTAAGTGCCACCAAAAAAACTGTTTTACGACATTAGCTGTTATATTCTAAAACTTTCTTATCCACTAAAACCAATTTACAATAGGATATATTTCTACGGGGGACGGTAAAATTGAAGTATACCAGAGAACAAGGGCGACAATATGTTGCGTCATTGCGACTGAAAATAACAAAAAAAACTAGTACTATTTGTCCTTATTGAAGCTCTTATTTATTGAAACAAAAACTTCATCAATTACATATCTTTATGATAGAAATACGATAGTTTCGATAGATAAGTTAATTCAATTAAGCATGCATTAATTACTTTTTTTCGGAAAATACTTATGAAATACTCCGGAATTAATTTCTATTTGAAAGTTGGCAACTATTTTATTTAAATAGGTTTGTTTCATATTTAAATGCGGCCTTATATTCTGGGGCTCAAATATGTCCCCTGGAGGCAGTAGAAGTCGTCGGCGATCAACGGTGCACAAAATGTTTCATGAGGTTACGGGTATCAAAACCCATAATAATCCGGATTTCGCCATATCCGAACCTTTGGTCGAACATAATCCCGATTAGTGAGGGCTTTTCTCTGTATTTAGATATTAAATTTATAGAGATATTCTACAATGGACACACGATGGCCATCGATGAGCATGTTGTGGGATTCAAAGGTAAGGTGTAAAGTGTGCAATAAAACCTAAGTTTGAATGCATAATAAACATTCATATATTTCAAAAGGGAGTAATTCGCAGAACTTGTAGGGAACTTGAAAATGAGAGGTATCACTCCCAGGGGCATACCAAAATCTTCTTACCCAATACAGCATATTTGAATAGAAAACTACATATTGCTACACCTCTCCCTGAAAAAAAGGATGAGGTTTGAGTGGTTTTTTTTTCAAATATAAAAGTAAATGCATCGTAGTAAAGAGTGCTCCAGTGTTATTTTCAACATGCATAATAAATTTACAAATGATGATATTCATATATGGTATACCTTTATGGGTTTACTGATGCACAAATATAATGTTTCTGCTGTTTGCTGTTGCATATGCTGATTATCAGTAATATTTTTTGGCCCACAGAGTTCAAAGTAAACATGTTTTTATTCAGTTTTTTTTCAAATATGTGATTATATCTACACACTTCCCAGTGATCCATGAGTGCATAACTTAACAAAACATGGCTGAGCAAGAGAACATTGTTCATCATAGTCCTCATGTAAGCATGCAAAGGCTAACCATGTACCTAGATGTTTCATACTCAAAAGTGAATAGTCAAATATGGATTTTATATAAAATTTATGCTTCATAAAGATTTGCCTGCATAATCATACAGTTATACAATAGCATGAAAAAAGCTCTAGAATATTCAAAGCTATGTAACAAAGAATCATGGTAAAATGAAATTAAAAAATCATTTGAGTATTGACCCCATTAGTTTTAATGTTAATTTGGCAACTCTCACAGATCTTAACCACTCAAAGTTCATTGTGGTGAATTTCAAGGGATCTTGCTACAGCATGCTACCCATTACAATTAATCTCCAGAGCCAAATGACCTTTTTGGCTCAAATTCTGCCATTAAACCTATACTACGAGTACATACAACATATACTATACTCGTATATGCTGCTGATACCTCATATCAACGTAAATTAGAGAATCTGGTTAGATTAGAAAACTTTGGAATGTAATAATTCCACTGAAGTAAGTTCCATTAATGTACCTACATAATTTTACTCTCCCTCAATAAATATGGGATGAATTTTAAATTAATTTCTACCAGAAAATCGCTTATTTTCTCCATTGATAAAATAAAATGATAGTGCTATAAAGTGTTTCTCCCAGATTAAATCCTAGGCTCAAGCTTACATGGCTATCTTTCCTAGTTTACTCAAATTGACTCCACCATAGAGAAAACAGCTAAAGATATTATCATTCGACATTAATAAGTTTTGTTTTCATTGAGCCTCTGAAATTAATTTGTAACACCAAAAGAAACAAACTTGTCATATACTATTATGATCTGGGGAATAACATGTCTGTCACAGAATAATTCTTTCTTTAAAAAATTTTTTTGAAATAATACAAAGTTTGCCTACTAACACGTCATTCCTCAGCAATATTCTCCCTATCTTGTTCATTTATGTTTACCCCATTATTCACAATTCATGATAACATATCCCTGCCTATTCCTCCACTGTGTGGGTGCAAAAGGAGACATCCAGGAGAATCCACTTTAATGTTTCAACTCAATTTAAGACTTATGCAAATGCAATGCACCACCCAAAATCCTGATCAAAGGGTTTTAGATAATGTTCTAAACCCTAGAAGTGAGCCTCACATCTGTTGACAGTGAAGTTTTGGTTCCAATTATTGTTACAATTGGTGATATACAGGTATTAAGGGGAGGGGCTTAATCCCAATTAAAAACTAAAAAATCAAAGAAAATTGATATAGGTGGTAACTGAAATTCATTAAACTCAGCTGCTTTTTTCTTGCAATTTTGCACCACATTTATATATAGACTTGATGATCCAAAGTATTTAGTGTCACAAATTCCAAGAACAGCGGGAGATGCCCTGACAGTAACTTTTGTATGATTCAGAACGTTGATCTCCTCAACAGATTTTTGGGCACTATATCTTTATAAACAGATATTGTCATTGCAACTCAAACTGTTATAAAGAGATGAGCATAAATTTCTTATAAATCATTCATGAAACACTATGAAAGAGGGGATGAAAGCATAGATATTACACATAAATGTAGCTGCATTTTTCCATCAGTGCTGCTTGTTGATATCAATTTGATATAATCAATTAATGAGTAACACCTTGGATCTAGTCCAGATAAGTTGGCCCATGTTTCTGTTTTACTTAAAAGTAACACCTACCAGGTGAGCAGGTTCAACATTAATGGTCACTTGATATGCACCTCAGGAGAGAGTACTAAGATATGTAATTTTTCTACTGTGAACAACCCGATGAAACCAAAATCTTCTATTTTGGTAGTATTGTCAAGTCAACAAAAAATTTCAAGCAGCAAAATGTCCATGATATGCTGATGCTTATCTACATAATTAATGTATCTGGTATATTTCATTGCACACCTTGAAAAATATGAACAAATGCAAAAATAAATTAAGGTAGCTATTCAAAAAAGGCTTATTATGCAGGTTAATGTAATAACATAGTACTAGCAAGTATTGATTGATTTATTCTTATTTGTGCATGGAGAATGTAAAATGCATGAGGCTAAGTAATCTTTTCCATCTATTGCTAAATTTGATGCTGAAGAAAAATGCAGTGACTGAAAGTTTACTATGAAAAATATCTTAAACATAAAGAGTTATGATGCTTGATTTAGGGGTGCAAAGGAAGAGATGGTTATGAGGTGGGGGACTACTGATTGGTTTAGATGCCACAAAAAACGAAGGTATACATGGAAAATGCCAGGTGACTGAGTAAGGAATCAGTTAGATTATATTGTGGTTAGGCACAGATTTAGGAACAGTGTGATCAATTCGCACAGCTTCTCGGGAGTGGATGCTGACTTTGCCCAAAATTTAGTTGTTATGTAGAGAAGCGTTCACTTCAAAAGGATAAGTTAGGGGTGGCAGGCTAAGAAATGGAATGCAAAAGCATTAACTGGATTGACAAGGAAGGTATATCGGCAGGCTGAGGAGAAAATCATGGATGAGAGCAAAGAGCTGAGTACTACCGAGAAAAAATGGGAAAATATTAATCCAGGCAAAATAAGAGAAAATTTTCTTGATATTTAGCAGTAAGTAGTTGTTAGGGACCATCCAAAATCTGCCTTTAAATCGGTAGAATACTGTGAATGAATAAATGGCAAAAATCATTGTTTTATGTTGTGCTACCCTTGTGGCTTGATGTGGTCAAGGGAGGCTGATGCTCCCCCTCTGACCATGTAGCATGCCCTTGTCCGAAGTTGTCTTCATTGGAGTCTCAATACTCTTCTTATACTCTTGACAGCATTTGGAATTGATAGTAATCGGTGATTTCTTTCAGTGGCAGTAAATGATGATTATCATTGGCCTAATGAGCAAAACACTCATTTCAAACAAGTTCAAAGACATGCTCGTTTCCGCATCTAAAATCCAACCATGGTTTCAACTTTCAGATGAAAACATCAGATGGCGCCTAGAGCACTTATTGTTGTCAAGGATCAAAATATAAATAGTAACCCTCGTACATCAAAAAAGGGATATCAAAACCCGCAGGATAATACTATAGGCGCAGGGAACTATTGCAATCGTTAGTGGGAAAAGGACAAGGAAACCATAGATCACCGATGAAATGATTAGAAAGAGAGATGAGAGAAGAAAACGGAAGAATTTAAATACAGAGTTAGGAAAAAGGACACTTAAAGATTTAAATGTTAATTTGAGATGAGTAATGAATAAAGCAAAAGTAGTATGGCAGAAGACAGTGCAAGGATATGGAAAGTTTGCAGAGGAAGGGTGAAATTGGTGTGCTATAGAGCAAAGTTAAATCACTATGGGGAAGTAAGATGGGAAGATCTGTGCTAACAGTTAGAGATGAGTTGGATAAGATAATAGTTGAAATAGAGAAGATTCAAGAAAGATGGAGGGAATACATACAGGAACTGTATGGTAAAGAACTCAGGCCAACGAGCTTAGACATAGAAAGTAAATATGATGTAGATGAAGATAGCTTAGGTCCACGCATACTCAACAGTGATATAGAAATGGCATTAAGAAAATGAAATAAAATGAGGTCAATGGGTTGGAGAACATTCCTGTAGAACTACTAAAAGGTTTAGGAAAATGTAGTAGTAAGAGACTATATGGACTGATTTGTAGTATCTATGAGGAAGGAATCTTGGCTGAAAGACTGCGTGAGATCAGTGTTAGTCCCTATTCCAAAAAAGGTAAAGGCTGCATCATGTGAGGACTACAGAACAATAAGTTTGATTTCCCACACAGCTTAAGTTGTTCTCAGGATCATCAACAAAATGATAGAGAGTAGGGCAAATGATTACTTAGGGGACGATCAGTTTAGGTTTATGAAGGGGAGAGACACACGTGATGCCATTGCAGTAATGAGATCACTAACCAAGAAGAATATAGAATACAATGAGGACATATTTGCCTGCTTCATAGATTTTGAAAAGGTTTTTGATAGAGTGAATTGGGAAAAACTAATGAATATATTGCAGAAAATAGGAATACATTGGAGGGAAAGGAGACTAATCCGCAACCTGTACATGTCTCAGACTGCTCAGGTGTGAGTGGGGAACGGGAAGTCTGGATGGGCAGTGTTAGGAAGAGGTGTAAGGCAGGGTTGTCCATTATCACTGGTGCTGTTCAACGTTTATGCGGAGGAAATAATTAAAAAGGCTTGGGAAGAACTGGAAGTAGGAATGAAAGTGGGCAGGGAATTCGTAAAATCAGTTAGGTTTACCGATGACCAAGCTTTAGTTTGTCAGTCAGCAAGGGGCTGCAAGCATTGCTTAGTAAATTGGAAATT
Source organism: Hetaerina americana (assembly GCF_022747635.1). Classification (NCBI taxonomy): domain Eukaryota; kingdom Metazoa; phylum Arthropoda; class Insecta; order Odonata; family Calopterygidae; genus Hetaerina; species Hetaerina americana. The sequence goes on from NW_027286874.1 coordinate 94,673,970, forward strand.
CAGTGCGACAGGTATGGGATGGGAATCAATATAAATAAAACAAAGTTTATGCGATTTGCCAGGAAGACAAAGGCTAAGCTAAACAGTTAAATAGGAGGGCAAAAACTAGAGCAGGTGGAACAATTAACATATTTTGGAAATATTTTGGACTAAAATGGTCAAAGTAGTGGAGATGTAAGGAGAAGAATTGCACAAGGCAAAGAGACTTTCAAAAGGATGAGGGAGTTGATTACAGGGGCATTGAGTAAGGATGTTAAGAAAAGGCTCAAGAAAACTTTGATATGGAGCATACTTGTGTACGGCACAGAAGTGTGGCCATTGAAGCAGGATGATGGGTAGTATGTATATCAGTTACGGTTGCAGCTGATCAAGCATTAGTTAACCAGACATCTAATGAGTTACAATCCTAGCATAGTATAATCGATCTGATGAGTATAGGATTGTGGAATTAGAATTAATCATAAGAAGTCGAACACACACCAAGTGATTGCATGACTGAGCATGAATGTGTGATCATTTTTTCATATAATTGTATTTCTCTGTAAGATTGATGAGTCACTGACATAGTTCTAAAACCAAGGACATAATCCTTGTAAACTCTGAACATGTGATTAAGTTCAATTCACAAAGGTCACTGTTTCTCAACATACCCAAGTGATTGAGTGAATGTGAGTGTGATCTTTTTCCCTTCCTTTTTTTATTTTTTCAGTCCTGTGTGAGATTAATGGGTCCCCAGCAATGGAGAAATCCTTGCAAATTGAGTGTATGTGTGAATCCACTTCACGAGAGACACTGTTATTTCTTAACTCACCTGAATGATCGAATGGTTGTGAGTCTGTTTTATTTATTTTTCAATTGTTGGTGCATGGTTGAGGTTCAGGAGGGTCACTGTTTCCGAAACACACCCAAGTGATCAAGTGTGTGATATTCAATACTCCTCTAACTTGTAACCTTAATCTTATATCCTATATTTACACCCTTGCTCTGTGTGCAGGAAGTATTGATGGCAAATGTATTTCACCATGCAAGTGCTGATCATCAATGGTGGACATATTTTTACTCATTCAAAATATGCTGTGGCTTGATGAACATCCATTTGGATCAGTAATTAAAACTGGAGCTGGCCACATTTTAAGGCACCTTGTTCAAAGCAATTACTCTCGAAGCATTTAAAATTGGATAGCTTGCATCATTTCAGGTGTTCTTTGGTGGAATATTTTCCGTTGCAAATGTTTTAAAGAGGATTTAAATATAATAATTTGATAACTAGTTGAAAAGTGCTGTTATTTGGCCATTGATCATAAATAAATGCCTAAAAGTGAAGCAAGAATACAGTTATGCTTACTCCAACCCTGGACATCAACAGTGTAACTCATTAATTATTAAAAAAACATAAGTTCAGGCATAAAAAGCACAGAACGGTAACAGACCATCATCAGCATTAAAGGGTTTCCCGTAAAATTTGAAATTAAATAATGTTCCAACCACACATTCCTGCCATGGCATCAATGCCAAGTTGAAGTTGAATCTACCACTACCACCTTGAATTGATTTCCAGTCATATACCTAAATGTTGTCACTCCTGACAAAAAAATTCAAATTACCAACAATAACATATTAATGCAAGACAACACCTACATCATCCATGAAGATCATACAGCATCACTAGGGAGAACATGATTTAGACAAGTAGTCATCAACTTACAAGAAGAGTAGGTTAAACTGACCGGTAAAATTCATCTGCCTCACATATGTATATGATCAAAAATATCACTGAAATCAACGTGAACATCTCTAGATATGAGGATATTTTTGAGAAAAAATTGGCTGTTTCTCCAACTTCAAAGTACCATTAAAACGGATAGAAAACTCAACTCCAATTTACCACTAAGAAGAGGAAGTTCCATACACACTTGCCAAATTTGTAAAAGAACTTGACTCACAGGGAGAAACCAGAGTAACATGTAAACATAAATCATTATGAAAAACAATGGAGGAATACATTAATCCATAGACTACTAGGTGGAAGTCAAAAAATGTTTGATAAGCTATCACAACCCAAAAAGGAAGTTCAAAGACCAACATTAGAGAAAATTGATTTCCACATTTTTCGGGCTGCGTCCGCGTATGTCGTTTAAAAGTACAACAGTTTCGCCAGCTATCCTGCTGGCGTCCTCAGGTCAAGGATCAAGAAACTGTTGTACTTTTAAACGACATACGCGGACGCAGCCCGAAAAATGTGGAAATCACCTACTCATCGCCGCGGAAACCTTCGAACGAACATTAGAGAAAATTACTTCAACTTCAACGCTGACAATTTTGGAAAATATGCAGTTAGTAGAATATTTAGCCCCCCTTATAATTTCATTATCATGGCCGCAGTATTACATCTATTCCTAACCTTAGTGGTAGTAGTAAAAATTACTGAACACTTACAAGGGCCATTGCATAGTAAAAACTAATGAATAAACCAATACGATTAAGTCACCCTTTATTTAAAATTGGAAATAGTGCTTTGGTTGACCTATCAACTCCCTCAAATATCTCGATTTGATGAAACTTAGGCTCTTTGCTTGGCCTATGTTTAATTATGCAGGTTGCCACAGGGTTATTCTTAGCCATACACTATACAGCTTATATTGAATTAGCTTTTTATAGCATAAATCACATTTGTTGTAACATAAATTATGGATGAATCCTGCAAGTATTACATGATATTGGAGCCTCATTATTTTTTATCTGTATCTATTTACATATTGGCCGGAATATATACTATGGGTCTTATAAATTTATTCACACATGAATAGTCCAGTCTTCACAGTTCAAAATTTTTCTCTTGACCGAATCTCTTTAAAACATGCCTACAAATACACTCTAATCAATGAGAAATTAATTCAATTTTGACTTTAAAAAAATACACAAAACAGAGCCTTATTGCACTTTTGACTATTGAATGTGTGGATGGTCTTTCAGTATCAAGTTGGAAATCAACAAATTCATCATATAATCAATCAAATCTTATAGAAAGTTCCAAAATCAGTGATATTTTTATGATATAGGTAATTATCATTCAGCAACAAAACAAAAATGCAAAATTAATCTTTTCAAGTGTCCAAATCAAATGCAAAAATATGATTCATGTCTCTAAATACAGTGGTATATGCTGTTTCGAGGATGCATAAAATTACTAGGGTATTCCATAAAATTCAATGAAACGACAAAGTCGAAAGAGAAAACCATAGTTATCATTGACTTAAAAAATTTAAATCAATTGAAAACATAAGACCTTTCCTGGGAATGGTCAGGTACTACATGGTTCATTTGGAATGTATCCATGTTATCCTCTATTCCAGCATTACTACTGCAGGTAACTTTGAGGGGGTCAGCTAGATGCAAAGCAGTGGCTCAAACAAGATTTTACAAGCATTAAAGTTTTGACTCCATTCAGTCCAAAAATACCAGTTCAACTAGCATATGCTTCAAGTCCAACAGGTACAGCAGGAGTTTTATCCCACATCATTAACAATTGAGAAAGATTGATTGCATTCACATCATGATAAAAAGAATATTTGCAACATGATGGAGAAGCTTTAGCCATCCCCTTTGCTGTTGACCATTTTTAGCAGTGTCTGTTCATATGCCCATTCAAACTTATCAATGATAATCAACTGTTGATTTAAATCTACCATCAACACACAAAACTTCCTCAAATGATATCAGCACATCTACAGGGATATCCAGAATCCCCCTACAGATTCAATTACAAAGTCATATCTAAAAAGGGTTGCGACAATGCCAATTCAGACCAACTATCACATGCACTCATCAAGTCAGTGATGCATTAATTAATGAAGAAGTTCATCCCTCATATCAGGAAACTATCTTCAGAATTTCTTCTATAAGTTAAGGCTTTCAAATAATCCTTGACAAGATGATTAATGATCCATATTTATTTAATACTCTATAAGTATTACGTGGAAGCAATGATCATTAGACAGATTTTAGTATTGGAAATAACACTTTATTCAACAATCAGCAAATCACCATTCCACAAGCCCTTCAAACCATAGTTTTGCAGTACATTCACCAAACACATCAGAATAATGAAGATAAAACAACTTCCTCCTTATAATCGCTATTTTAAATCAATGGAAAAAGACAATGACTCCATGGGTCATTTATCCATGGCCTGTGCCAGCATCAGAAGTCCACCCAATGCATCTGGAAGAAACCAGACAAGAATTGACAGAGAACCCACATCAAATATGCAGCTCCTTTAGAGAATATTTTCCTCCTTAATATCAATGTAACATCAAATAGGATGGGAATCGAGCCATGCTTGATCCCACTATTGTGAACATGAATAATGTATTGAAATACATCAAGATGTGTTCTTGCATTATGGTTTTCCAAATGTCATTGTATCAGACAAGGCAACACTTTTTACAAGAGAAGAATTTCAACAATTTTGCAAAGAAATTGGAATTTATCATAATTTGTCAAAGTTTTCAAATTTTTTAAATGTGCTGGTGTCAATGGTTGAAGAATGCCTTGACCAGTGAGCAATGAAGAAGATCTGAAGTGAGTGAGGGAAAATTTCCAGTTGACATAAGCAATAGAAAACAGAAGAAACATACTAGTAGAACACCTGACAAGGCATTAAGATTGGTGTATAAATCTGATTGAGGGAAGAATAGAGCAAAAAGGATTAGAGGAAGACCTAGGATGGAATTTATAGATGATGAAAAACCAAAGATACTCTCCTTTGTGGATGTGAAAAAATGAGCATTGGATAAACAACTCCTTGCAAGGAGATGACACATACCAACTAAAAACTCGGCAGATTGAAAAAGTAGCAGTCCTCCTGAATTGCACACTGGCTCATTAGGTGATGCCATCAACACAAAGAATGATATATTTTAATAATATTAGACTCTTGAATTATGTCTGGGAGAAGGTTTCTCAGGTTATCCACTGGGTCAGTCTTTCATGGCCGAAGTTTCAACAGATGATCCATCATCCTCAGGGCATTGAGTGCTAATTCTCATTTTCTGTCCAATCGATCCAATACAGTCAGCAAATGCTGAGGTGTTACATGATTTGCTGTTGTTCATTATTCCTTCTTGTCATCTCCCGATTGGTTGAGACTCCCTTTTTCCTTTTCAGCTCCCTGATTACAGACCTCCAGGGTCTACTTATTGTATAGCCCAAGTCTCAGGGGTGTGTTCCCTCAGGTTAATTTTGCTGGCTTCCTTGGTTAGTCAATGCCAATAGCAGAGAAGACAGTATAAGAGATATAGGTTAAGCCGGAGGTATTACATCCCTCTGGTTTTGACTGAGAGTGGTGCAAGGTCCACTTTGTTCAATATAATTGAATATTGTTCAAATAATAATACTAGTTCAAATTGAATATTGAGATAGTAATTTTGCCTTGTCAAAAGCAATGGTGTGGTCTTGATGAGACTGTGTTCAACCATCACAGATTTGACTAGTTGGCAGAGCCTGATATATCTTTTTTACTCCTTCAGCCTGGTCTTTTTTTCCAATGTTGGCATCTCCAGAATGACAGTGAATGCTGTAGACTCCTGGAGCTTCAAAGCTGAGCCAGCCTTTTAATCTCATGAGTTGATCCTCCAGGTTCCCAAGTGGTCTATGAATGGCTTCTTTTTGGAGCCTTCTTAGTATGCTGGATATTTTTCCAGACACTGTCAAGATGTAATGAATGCAGGCTCTTATAATGATCTCTCTTCTTCTCTGAGTTTTTTCATTTGCTCAAAGAACCTTTTCAGGTCCAAGGAAATATTGCATGAATGTTACCCATAAATGTGTTCTCAGTTCTATAGGCAGACTCTCTTTGTATGCCATTTCCCGGAAACAGTTGAAGTGGCTCACCAAAATGCCCCACCATTAGGAAGATTTTGCAAGGGTTGTTAAAACATAATTTTCATTTTTATAGTCATATTTTAATGCATGCTATAATTTTTTGTTTTAATATTCACTGATAGTTTTGTTTTTCTAGGAGATTCTCCTTTATTATTGTTAAATCTTACCATTGGTCTTTGAATCAGTCACGACACTCAGCATTGATTTTAAAAAATTATCACCGCAGTCATTCTATTACCACCATAATTGTTCAAATATCTGGGTATAACGCAGTTATACCTCTTTATTTTTTCCATATTATTTTAATTCACCCTAGCATTTTAAACCAACTTTTAAATTGGTTTTAGTTCAGCTATACAAACTGTTAATGAAAACTAACACTTATAAACATGGTCATTTTTTAGCTATATATCATTTTAATATTTTATTTTTAATATGAACATTTGAAATATTGAAATAATATTTCATTTTTCAATAGCAAAATCTTTTTCTCCCGTTTTATCCATATTTGAGAGTTTTTATACCAAAAATTACTAGAAATGGCGTTAAATGACTCAAATGCAATATACTGTTTACATTATATGTCAAATTTTGCACTCACATTAGCACAGATATATTTGATCTAAATTTTCAGCCATCTATTTTATTTTTCTTTATTGCAAAATTTTCCCTTCTATAAACATTAAGTCTGACTTTTGCAGAATATTCTGAGCCAATTTCCTTTTCATAACTCAAAAATTTGGGTCTATACTCCAATCTTAAATGCCTGAAGAATGAAAAAATTTGTCGGCATAGACTCTACATGCATCAAATATATTAGCTATCAGCTGGCTAAAGAATGCTAGGAAGTATTTAATTATTTTATTTAGATATGTATCTACCAACTAGATGCCAAATAAGAGTGGTATTCTTTATTCTTATATTTACGATTTGTAGGATGAAATAGGTATATGTACTGTACACTATGGTGAAAGCAATGTCAGGAAGTAAGAAAGGAAAATCTGTGCAAATAATAAAAAAATAAGCCAGGAAACTTATTTATTGTACCAGAAAAGAGATGGTAAATCTATTCCATTCATTCAAAAGAGATGGAATGAATATATAGAGGATCTATATAGTTGAGACATCATGCCAACAACTATAGACATAGAGAATATTACATTGATGAGTATAGCTTAGGTCCAGGCATACTATTTAGTGAGATAGAAAGGGTATTAATGGAATTGAAATCAAATAAGGCTATGTGAGAAGAAAAAATTCCTGCAGAACCACTGAAGGGTTGGAGAAAATATGAAAGCTACAGATTTCATGAAATAATCTATAGTGTTTAAGAGGGAGGAATTTGGCTGGAAGATTTTGAAAGATCAGTGTTAGTTATCATCCTAAAAAAGGAAAAAGCAGCCATATATGGGGGCTACAAATTTGATTTCCCGCATAACTGAAGTGGTTCTCTAGATCATTAAGAATATGATAGAGAGGAGGGCAAACAAAAGCATTGGTAAAGATAAGTTTCGGGGGAGGCACATGTGATGCCATACAATGAGGTCACTAATAAAGAGGAACATAGTACAACTAGGATGTATAAGTCTGCTACATACACTTTGAGAAGGAATTTGAGTAGGAGTAGATTGGAGGGATAGGAGACTTATCCACAACCTGTACCTCTCTCTGCCAGTCTCTCTGCCCTCTGTCGGTCTCTGACTGCTCAGGTGCAAGTGGGGGATGGAGAGTCTGGATGGGCAGTATTAGGAAGAGGAATAAGGCAGGGTTGTAAATTATCACCCGTGCTATTCTATGTATATGTGGAGGAAAAGCTTCAAGAGGCATGGAAAGAACTGGATATAGGAAAGAAAGCTGGTGAGGAATTCATAAAATAAGTTAGGTTTACTGATGACCAAGCTTTAGTTTGTTTGTTGGCAAAGGAAATTGGTGAGTGAATTGAAAATTCAGGGCGATTGATATGGGATGAGAATAAATGTAAATAAAAATAAGTTTATGTGGATTTCCAGAAAGTGAAAGGCTAAGTTAAATACTAAAAGAGGGCAAAAACTAGAGCAGGTAGAACAGTTCATATATCTCAGTAGTGTTTTGGACCAAAATGGTTGTAGTAGGGACATAAGAAGGAGCATTGCATTAGGCCAAGAAGCTTTCACAAGGTGGTGAGAATTGATTACAGGGACGTTGAGTAAGGATGCTTAGAAAGGGCTCGTTAAGACTTAGATATGGAGCATAGTTATGTATGGCGCCGAAACATGGTCATTGAAGCAGGATGATAGGTATAGATTGGAGGCTTTTTAAATGTAATAATAATTATGAATTTATTTTTCCGCAGATTTTTTGTACATTCATGCATACATAAATATAGGACATGTCAGATATGAACATCACAATTTCAGAATGTATGCATACCAAAACAATACTATATTTACATATTATTTGGATAAGCCAGAATTGATGTGTAGTCACAATTCCAGGTATTCATTTTAGGAATAGAGCATATTATTATTTAATAGGTAGAACAGCTTTTTCTTGAAAATGGGTACTTTTTTTTCATATTTGATTTCATGGGGAAGTTTATTGAATAACCTTAAGCTCATTGTTTTGTGCCCAAGAGCAGTATTTTGTGTTTTGACAAATGGCTGGTGTAGGTCATTACAGGTCCTTGTATTGTGACTATGGTAATCGTGGTTGGACTTAAACTGAGAAATATTACCCTTCACATGCAAGATGATATTTAATATATATATATATATATATATATATATATATATATATATATATATATATATATATATATATATATATATATATATATATATATATATATATATATATATATATATATATAATATGCAAAGTACTGGTAATAAACCAAGTCTTTTGAAGAGAGGTTTACATGTTGCATCACCAGGAGCATTGCTCATAATACGTATAATCCTCTTTTGGATTTTGAAGATTATGCCCACATGGGAAGAGAAACCCCAGAGGAGGATACTAAAAGTAACACATGAATAAAATTCACCATAGTAAACGGATAGAAGGGCCTCTAAATTTACAGAATATCTAATACTTATAATAAGGAAGCATGGTGAACTTAACTTTCTACGTAATTTGAGAATTTGTTCCTCTCAAGACATGTTTCTATGCAGGATAACTCCCTGGAATTCTGGGGAATGCTTATATCTGCTGCATCTACTGAGATTGCAGTGAAATAAATCAGGCTGGGCTTGTTTTAATTCGGTTTTAGGAAGCTAAGAAGACACCATTCATTGAAAATCTAAGCCTCTTCAGTGGCTCATCCTTTTGAACTGTCCACAGAGGAGGCTGACACAATGATATTTGTATCGTCAGCATGCAGTAATGGGTCTATTCCCTTAATGGACTTATGCTTATCTGGTAGATCATTAATATAATTTTTTTTTAAATAGGGCCAATTACAGAACCCTGGGGAACATCCAGTGTTACTTCTATACAAGGAGAAACAATTTGGAGCCATTTCTTGAGAGCTTTACATGCTGATGCCGTTCACTTAGATATGATTCAATCCATTTGTAGGATGTGCCTCTTATACCATAACATTTCAGTTTATACAACAGTAGCTGATGATTGACACAGTCAAAAGCTTTTGTGAAATCAAAAAATAATCCTAAATTTTTAGTTCTATTATCTAGTCCTAAAAGTACTTGATTCCCCATGTGATATGTGGCTCTTGTAGTGGACCTTGTTTTTTTAAATCCATGTTGAGATGTGGAGAAGAGGTCCGGTACAAACATGGAAACACGATAATAGAAAACTATTTCAAATATTTCCCCCAACTGGTTCAACAAGGATATTGGTCTATTAGAATTCATCACCATTATGCCACCTTTACCTTTGTATATTGGCACTATGTTGGCTGATTTAGTGGGCTTGGGAAAAATCCAGTTTTTAGGGATTTATTAATTAAGAATAATAGCTGATATTTAATTGCAAAATATGACCTTTTCATGACCATCCCTGGGATGCCATCTAATCCAGGACTAAATTTGTTATGGAATTTATTGATAATGTTGGTTAGTTCCATGGCTGACCAGGGGAATAGATGTGGAGGGGAATTGCATGTGTTAGGAATAATAACGCTCGCACCGGAAATTGACATGTGATTACTTGTTTGTTGTTTTCATCTTCTGGTTTGAGGCACTCTTGGCCATTAAAGATCCTTTCTTCTTGATGAATGGCCTCTTTACTGTTGGCTAATACACACAAAAAGAGTAAGGTAACACCATAAAACTCAAAGTGAGGTGAACACCATGACTTCTAGAGAGAGCCTGAATGTATGCTCTCTGTCCTAATCTCCTAAGCCATCGTATTTCTATCCAGATGTTTTCAGTCCAAGATCAAGCTACATGACTCAGGAAATAGGCTAGCTTCAATCATGTAGGATATATTAAAGGCACCATTCAATATTGACTGCAAACTATGTATTTTATGATTTTTCATACATGCAAGATGAGGTAGAGGTCCTGAATTTGCATGGCAACCCTGAATTTCATCCAAGTTATTGGCAGTGGTTCAATTACTGAATTTTCTTTTTTAATTTTTTTGAAGAGATTTTCTTCACTTCATGGAGTTTTCATCCTTCTGATGCTCTCCTTTTTTTAAAGCATAACTAAATGATGCTTTTAAACTGACCATACCTACAAAGTCTTATTTTGCAAAAACAAATCTTTTAACACCAGCCATGTATGTTCAGCTTCCCAATTTTTATAAAATTTCCCACACTAACTTTTAGGTTCTTTGAATTACAGTTATCCATTCAAAGTGGTGGTTAAATATATCTAATAATAAGAGATTGAAATATTTAAGCGAAGTTCCTAATAAACTAATGAAGCTTAATTGTACTTGACTTTTGCCACTAGAAATGGCATAAGGCAGGGGTGATTTTAGCAATAATGGAACCCATTCAGTAAACTTTCACTGGAACCCCCTACAGTATAAACTGCATAGTTTAATGAAGAGCCAAATGACAAGGACAAATAAGTTATTGAGTTCTCAAGAGTATATTCAGACAAAAATCCTGAAAATCAAGAACAGAAAAAAGTTCATTTTCATTATCCTTACCAATGACAACCAACAAATAAAAAGCATGCCAAAGAATATATTTGACCAAATCTCACATAGATATTTCCATCCAAGAAGACATATCAATTCATTGATAAGTTAAGCATATTAATTGAAGGCTCAAGGCTATGTTAAGTACACTCAATGAGTGTACTTAGCACATCCTAAGGTCAACCAAGCAACAGCAGCCTCATGTCACAGGTCAAAACTGTTTTAATTCTTTTGGTTCAAGTTTCTCTTATACCCATATGACTTATCTCGTATCATTCTAATTTGAATGACATTGAAACTTTACGGCTACTATGACAATTCTTATGGTGGTTTATAAATGGCTGCCAATTCTGAGGGAGATGGGAGGTAAAATCAGAGTACACAAAGAATTTGTTGGTCAAAATTCTAGAAAAAGATTATAGACCATTGGTACATTAATGACTCCGAGGCTGGTTAAGCAATATGTAATAGAGAGTAGACTGCCTAGAAATTGATACCAATGTTGTAATACAAGTATTCAATTATATTAGTCATGTATGAAATGAAATTTTGTCACCAATATTTGATGCATAGAGTAGGTTTTCTATAAATTAAAAAGTTAGGTAGATTAACTGAAATAAGCCAAATTAGTAAAAAAATTGAGTAGCTAATCTAGTATGTATTTTTAGCACCTAACATTTGGAATTAGCCACACATGACAACCCAAGCCATTTATTTCATCTATTATTTTTCAGCTCTCTTACTTTGTGCCCTTCAAGTCTATGTTTGCAAAGTCCAAATGAGGTATGCAGGGGGGAGAATGTAGAAAGAGACAATGAAAATGTCACACATTTCCAAGCCACACTCTATGCTTCTCCTCATATTGCAGAAATGTACCAATGATAAACACTGAGAAAGGAAGGAATATAGGTGTAGCAACACAAATTCAAATCAGCTCCAGAGTAGCAACATAATCTCTCTTAACCAGTAAATTTATTGGATTGGTGAAATTGAACAATTGTGTCAAATCAATGAAACTGTAAAACTTACTGGAGGCAAAGAAATATCCAATACTTCTTTGCCTCCAGTAAGTTTTAACTAAAAGCACTTTCCATGTTATACTATTAACAGACTCACAAGAACTTTCCAAGCACTTGTATTCTTGTAAGTACCTATCAAAACTGGAAAAACATGAAGTCAATGAAATGAAACAATTGTGTCAAATCAATGAAACTGTAAAACTTACTGGAGGCAAAGAAATATCCAATACTTCTTTGCCTCCAGTAAGTTTTAACTAAAAGCACTTTCCATGTTATACTATTAACAGACTCACAAGAACTTTCCAAGCACTTGTATTCTTGTAAGTACCTATCAAAACTGGAAAAACATGAAGTCAATGAAGGATGCTGATGGATAATTTGTCATGAGATCTCACTTTAAGGTTACACAGGCAATATTATCATTAATTAATTCAAGAAATGTGAAGAATGTTAATTTAATACATTTTAATAGTATCCAATATTTGCTACAAATATAATACAAAATGATAAATAAGCTTAATTCTCTTTACAACAGCAAATATTCAGACAAATTGTACATATAAAATCAAAGATGACATTGGTATAATATGAAGAAACATCAACGTAATAATATAAAATCAGTGCTTGAAACGTTAAATATTAAAGCTGACTAAAATGATAATCGATGTAATGATAGGTAAGCACTTACATACAACCAAGAAATGTCACTTTCCTGAAACCACTTATATTAGGTATTTTTCATTAGCACACTAAATCATATTTGATATACAATTTCACAGTCTACAATGCATGACAAATGGAGTCATTATTCAATATTTCATCTATTTGAGCTTCACTTAAGTGAATACCTTTGAATCACCCAGGTGTTGTTAACATTTGTTGAACAGCTTATAATGAGGAAATACTTTCCTCAAAATACAAAATTCTGCATATATGAATCAAAGTAATTACTTTTCAAGAAGCATAGAACATTTAGGAAACTGGAAAGGTGTAGCCACAAATCTTGGCTGCTAACACCTTTAAATATTTTTAAATGCAATATCTGGTGAATAGTTTTCCTGTCATTAAGACGTTTCCAACTAGTTCTATTCCTAAACAGTAAAAACATCTCATTTATTCATCATCAAAAACTGTTTTTTTATTTATTGTAAACAAATGCATCTGAATTTATTTCAATCAAAAATGTGGCAGTGAACAATGAACAAAATGTGCCATTATTAGCTTGTAAGTCCATATAAAATTCAGACAAGGCTTCCCAAGTGGCAGTTTGGTTGGAGTATGGTAAGTTATAAAAGGATTTTGGCAGTTGATAACCCACAAAATAATTGATGAGGCAAATATAACCAATTAAACAGGCACAGACACTTCATACCTGACACACTGTATGTTTTCAAAAGCAAAACTAGTTCTTCTACAACAAGTGAACTAGTAACATGGAAAAGCAACTACAATTTTCTACAAGTGTGACAATCATTTTATGCATAATTTTATATAAATCAATATAAGTATTAAAATTCACAAATTTTAAGTACAAAACTGTAAATTTCATCGATTATCATAGGTATATAAGAGTATCAAAATATAAAAAAATTACCCCGAGCAAATTACTTTCCCCGTAATCTACACACACAATAAAAACTTCCCATCGCTCAGACAAATTGAGTGATTAGGAATCCACCTCACACAATCATTAACTTTTTTATTTTTCAGCTAAAAGAAAGCCCAAGTACTATTAATTGCATTTTCTCAGAAATAAATAAAATCCCTAATTAAAGTCTACCAGGGTAGCATATTTAATTAGGGTCAGTCTGAAAAGAGTTGATTGATGAGTAACTCATTCCTTGGACAAAATGCTAATTAGCACTTCCAAGTCAAGCAAATGTGAATGGAACATGACTTGCCCTTCTTGTATCTATACCTACATGAAATTGTTAATGTTTCTTCACTTTACATGTACTTCCTTTATTTTCTTATGCTCTTTATAGTGATAAAAGATAGCATAATATACATTACTAGTCAGGAAGATTTGAAGGCTTCTTCCAGTTGTCATTTGAGGAGCCACCACTTAAAATAGCTCTGCGTATTACATCTTGAAATAATTTGAGTGATGGAATAATATGCATAAAGTTGAACCTATGAGAATTCTTAGAGCAACTTAAGTGACTCCCATTTAATTTATTTACCATTAATGATTAGGGTAAATAAAACTTTAAATGGTATTTTGGAGATGACAAAGATGTTACAGTGTAAACTTTGAAACACTGAGGTTCTGGTGCCAACAGCAACCCACAGAAGACTGAGAAAGCATGCAATAGTTATCACATCCAACCACTTACAACAATTTAATAAGATCATCCTATGTCATTTGCATGAATCTGATGAACTCCTCAAGAGGATAAAATCATTAGAAATATCTGAACCATTGTCTCAGCAAATAAAATTAACAAAATTCACCAAAAACACCATGGAGTGATACTGAAATATATATTTCTATTTATATTTTAACATGCCAAGAATGAAAGGCCCCAGAAATGTTTTAATGTGCGGGTTTTGTGTTGTTGCCTTAATGGATGAGCAAAAAATTTAATATTCCCACTTTGTTGCTGTTTCATAGTCAGAACCACCTAAACGGAAAGCTCCATTTTTGCTTGCTGCAAGGTAATCTCCATTGGCAGACTTGATACAAATGTGTGTTGGGTCCCTCAACTCCAGGAAAAATCCTTCATCAGGGCCTGCAGCATCAGCAGAAACTCCTTCTCCATCAGCATGCCAATACTTCACATTTTGACCTATAAATGAAAATATTTAATTATCAGAAAGAGGCACAACCATAAGCACAAGAATTAATTATGATCATATCAAGGAACTGGGCTGCTCTCCTAAATGTGGGAATCCCACACAGATTAGGTGAGCATTACAAGGCAAGCTCCATTCTTACAATCACCCTAAACTTCAAGTTGAATTCTGTGGTCTCGCTGGTAATAGATGAGTATATTATGCGAGTGATGAGTAGGTATTCATTGTATGATGTGAGTGCCAGCTATGACACCCTATTTTTTTGATACTACTGGGAGCTCCTGTGTCTTGGGTATCCCACCCAAACAGGGAATATTTATGTTAAATTAGTATACCTAAACCCTTATAGTTTGCATGACTTCCATACCCAAGACTGGAAACAGTCTGGCTGAGAATATCAATTGGATTAGGAGATATGATATCCTCCATGTTGGTGTTTCAAGCAAGCATAAAAACTTGATTTGGATACATCAGTCAAAGGATGCTCTGCATTATGCAGTCCTATGTCATTCTATAATTTTTTTATTCAGCATTTAGTTCAACATACACATAAGTGATCACTTAAGCATAAAATCAGTTGTTTCTTCATTCAAGAGAAGAACAATAAATTATATCTTAATCACAAATTTCCCCTTGATATTTAAAGTCAGGCATAACTATCTTGTGAATAGCTAATGCAGTCCAACATGCTAATATGTCTTCAAGTACAATAAATTATCAGTTTACCAAATTCAAACACTATTACCAATTTTAAATGGTATCAAATATGCATAAAGATCCATTATTTTTCTGATAAACTGTTGAAGCACAAACATAAACATCAAACTAAGAGAAATCAATCGTAAATTAAAATATGAACTTATTTTCTCAGAATGGAAAACCTATCAATAAAACGAGTATGTACCAAATAGTGTGATTTGAATAGTAATATCTAATTTTTGGCATAACTTGATAATGACATTGGCATAACATAATGTTCAATGACTACCCTAATGTTGAATAATGGCTTCAATAATGCTGTATGCATTCCATTTATTGGCATAGTTGGAATGAATTTCCCTGTTTTTTCTTAAAAATATAGCTAAAACAACAAAAAATACAAAGCTAATAATGGTATTGGCATAGAATAAATACTAAGGCAACTATACACCAGAGTGAAATAGTCATACAATGGAACAATGATAGAAATTTGCTTGACCTATATGTGCCCCTTTCATCCTTTTTGCCCCCAATTTTCCTCTAATGTGGTTTGAGCTCTAAAGGGCATTTCTTTATTTTGATACTCAGTGAATAGAGAACGCCATCAAAAATTCAAGGAATAAAGTAAAAAGAAATATAGATTTTGAGAGTCTAAATTTAAGGTTTAATCATTGACTATGAAAATGTATAAATTAAAATTAAACCTTAAGTAAAATTAACAATCGCATTGAATAATATTGATTTTTTCCAAATACAAACATTTTCTATAACTTCAATTAATACAGTGTCAACAAAGTTTTGGGTGAAGTGAAGTTGTGCAAGTAGTTTTGTGTACTAATTAAATATCTTTAATTTAAAATATTCTGGCCACCATTTTTTACACAAAGAAAATCACATGTAATGGCCCTAATTTCAAGTTTTTTCTTAATTAATTGCTATATATTTATCTCAATTATAAAACACAGCCATTAAACCTCAAGTTTATTATGAGATGCTCATAAAACCTGGACTATATAACCTGAGCCCATGCTGCCCATAAAACCTGAACTCAATAAGTTTGTGGAATTAATTCATGTTCTCATAATCATTTAAAATGATTTAACTCTAATTTTTGAGAAATACATTTTAAGATAAGATCACCTCACCTTTAAAGTACACAATGCCTTTCTCTCCTCGCTCCACGAGGATCGTCTCATATATAGCCTTATTGCATTCAAGTCTGGAGGATCCACTCTTGTAACCGACAAAACCTTGCTCACTTTTTAGCACCAAGATTGGTCTACAAGAATATAAAATATTTCAATTAGGTAACACAATTGGTGGATTTTCATTTATTGCATTAAAAATATCTAGGTATTAAAATAACAAAATAAATCATCACATACTCTTTTAATTTAAAATCTGAGATTGAAAAGAATATTTCCCCAATCCATAACTTGACCCTAACCTTACCAAAGTATCCCATAATGGTAGCACTACCACAAGGACATTCTTTTAGAATGGCATTGATTGTGCAATATAACACCCATCAAAAGTTATTTGTGGAGTAAAATTGGGGCAAATAATGTCTCATTAAGATGTTGCTTTGCTGACAGTGCCCAAAAAACAGACAAAGTTTACAATGCAACGCAATTAACCATTTTTTTCACTTACAGATGCTTGCCATATGAGTTCACGTGCCAACCCACTCTTTATAGCTTAGTGTAAAATTTTATGTTACCAATTAACCATGCTAATATGTTTTCTTATTAGTAACTTACAATTAATGCAATCTATCAAAAACTATCTTTAATTTTTTTGCTAAGAAGTACCTTTATACTTCACATTTTATATTGACAAGCTTATCTGCCATCCCAGGGTGTAAGTCGTGGAATATGATTCACATTATAAAATGGAAAACATTTTAATATAGATGAAGCTGATCAGTTTGTCACAGTAGTGCAGGGATAGAGCATTGGACCAATGAGTGGAGGGTCCAGGTTCAATTCCCAGGCACGCCTCTCTGGGCACCCTCAGCTCTACCCAAGCTTTGTGATTTTTCGGGTACCAGATCTTCCTGGGAAATCATAGCCGGCACAGGCAAAAGAACTGGCCCCCCTACCCTGATGAGTGAATTTCACATGCCGTTGGGCTTAATAGTGGGTGAACTCTATCATCACCTACCAAACCGATCTTTGGGATGATAATTGTGTTTATGGATTTTTTATAAAGCTGATCCAATTTTTTAAATTCTTGTAACAATAAAAATGGAAAATTATCTAGAATAAAAACAAATGAACACCTACTTTAAAAAATGTTTAATTTTTATTTTTCAATGTTTTAAACAAAAGTATAATTTTCAAAATCACTGATGATACATTGTTCTAATTTTAAAATAGGAGAAATTTTCATTATTTAATGGCATCTAAAACTTTTGTAACCCCATTTTGCATGGTTTCAATATATTAAGCATATGCAATTTAGAATATTGTATATTTTCATTGATTTAAACAACATAAATTATGAATTTAAACCATAATAATGGATTTCATGTTAATCTGTGAACTAAAGTTACTGTTGCAGCATCTCCCGCAGTTTTTTTGGAACTTTTTCAATGTTTATCTCCACTATATTCCAAGCATTTCACATAACTTTTAAATATGTTAACTATCTTGTCCAGTTGAACACTTTCAGTTCTGTTTTCCTTTGAATCAGTTTCACATTAGTATGATTATCAAAAAACAGTAACCATAAAATTTTGTTAAATATTTAAAGATAGGATTTTTACTTTTTCTTTGGCTACTTAACTACTGATATAGACAGTCATAGGTCATCGTACATTTCAAGGGAAAATGTAGTGATTAGCTGATCCAAGCAGCCACCCATGCCTGAGTTAATCCTTCAGTCTTAGATTACCCTCCAAAATCATCAATAGTCTACTAATATTAGGTATGCACATAGGTTGATGATTGCTGGTTTGTGAGTGTTTAACAGGAGCCCTGGGCACTTAACCCCTGGGTCCATTGTGCCAAACTGCTTCACCAGCCTACCACAGGCAGAAAGAGGGCAAAAGCACAATTCAGCATGTGGAGTTGTTCAGCTTCCATCCATTACTTAACTCCAGTAATCTAATCGGAGATGGTGTTTCCTTGTGGCTAGGTCTCTGCCCTAGTTATATAGGTTACAACCACCAGGGCAAAAACTCAGATGGGATACTACTTACCTATTTATCAAATAGAAGTAGTACTTAGCAGATTCTTCCACAGTATCTGCATTTGCATACAAGTGTCCAGATCTTTTGGTTGCAATATATTTCCCATTATTAGCACGGAAAGCAACGGATCCATCATTTTGCCATACCAGATCATACAGGGCATTTGATGACCTATAATTATGGATGAATTATAATTACATGCAACCAGTAACTGAACACATAAAATAATGATGAAATAGTGAGTCGAATCTTTTGAGGATGGGAAATATTACCTTTTATCCCCAGCAGCTTGAATACCACCACCAGTTTC
Source organism: Hetaerina americana (assembly GCF_022747635.1). NCBI lineage: Eukaryota > Metazoa > Arthropoda > Insecta > Odonata > Calopterygidae > Hetaerina > Hetaerina americana. The sequence goes on from NW_027286874.1 coordinate 94,692,961, forward strand.
AAGTGTCCAGTAGCGATCTTGCATAGTTCTAATGTACCACCTTTTCGTAGAAGAGTCATACTCCAACTGGAACGTTTCATGATCAGATATCTCATCTTGGTTGGCAGTCACATCAACACCTGTAAATAAATAGTAAAAATGAATTAACTATCGATAAGCATCAATTATTTAAAATCGCTGCAAAGAAAATGCAGATTGGAAGTGATAAACAATGGTAGCAACTTTATTTGGTAACTAATTCACAGAAAGAAATTAACTTAATGGGAAATTTCATCAAATTAACTTATGAGTAACAAAACACAGCACATCAAACACAAAAGGCAATCTCAATCTAGGGTCAAAATCTTTAATAAAATTTGTATAAGGTTTTAAAAAGGACTCCTGTGCAAGTATCACATATACTTCTTTCAATTTAGAACCATATTTGCAAACTTTTACTAATGCCTCAATAATCGCTCATGATTAAAACAGGATAAACCCTTTTTATGAAAGAAAAACATTATGTTGTTCAGTCAAAACTTGACAAAGTTTATGATTCGTGAGAATATTGTAGACGCTACAGGAGTTTTCCACATTTTAAAGTTTGAGGCTAACTCTGTTTCAAGTAGTTCATAGGGGAAATACAATCGTACACAATACAATTTTATACTTTTTCATCTCGGTGTAAAATTTTATCTCAATGAAGGTGTTAAACGTATTTAAGCAAGCAGCTCGCAAAAAAACAAGCAAGTCTCCTTGGCATACGCCATCCATTTTTCCCCAGTAGCCAAAATAATGTCCCTTAAAACTAGGCTTCCTGTAGCGCTGCTAACTCACCGTTAGTCAAGCTACGCTACTGCACTCCATTTTTGTTGAGAAATATTTACTTCTTTTCTCGGAAAGAATGAAGTATGAAAAGTTTCGATTTTACGAATTTCAATCACATTTAGTTGTACTAGCAACTGAAATTTGCTATGCAGTGAATCCATATAGTTGTTCTGGTACGAGGCTTATTACGTTCCAATTGATCTACGAGTCCAAACGAATAGTAGTCCATTACCCTTCGACGCGGGTCGTCCTTTATTTGACGGTTAAGGGCCCTTCCATGTTACTTCAGGCCCTTCGCGTCAGTGCCCCGCCCACTTCGCCAATCTTACTCGGAGCCTGACCTTCCTCAACGTATCGATCCGCCAGGGAATCACGTCGGTGGGTCTCTTCGGTTAAAAATCCTCCTAAAATCTTTCGACTAAGCAACCTCCTCTTTCTTCCTATTCACACGGCGCGTTATTACCTTAGTAACTCGAGATGAGAATATAAGATATGCGTGTACCTAAATACGCATTATTATTGGCAGTAGCCAACTGGATTAGGGTAGGTTTTGAAGAGCTTTGGCTCTATGCACTACTGTATTCCTAAGTCTCAACATCTATGACATAAAAAGTGTCATTACACCAGAAAACACATAGGACAAAAAAGCTAAAATTAATTTTAACCAACATTGATTTATATTCCTAGAACAGCTAGATGCTCAAAATGCTGCATGAATTCATGGTGACCCGGTGAGCAAACAAAATTCGCCATTGATTGTTATTGAAACCTTAAATTTGAGTAGAGGGGCAAAATCCTCCATATGTCTTGATATTGAAGCGGTCATGCCACGGTTATGCAATTTTCTGAGTCTTGGAACGCACTCGACAAGTACGCGGCACGGGACAGGTAACACCAATTTCGTGAGAGGGGATTTCTAATCTCAACAGATGGGTTTGCCGCAAAGTTTATTTCGGTCATCCTATTCATCCAGCCTTTGCCCATCCCATGCCAATAAAAACATGGATATAGCACGTGGACATCAATAAAATTATTATTGCCATATAACTTTGAGTTAACTTTCCTAATAAATCAAAACACTACCACTTAAAATGAAAATGCAAAAACTTTACGACTTTGAATGTTTTCAAATAGTCTCGGAACGTGAATAGTTTCCTCGTGAAGTGAGGTCGAACAGTGACGCCATGTCAGCCGGAAATCAGATGAGGCGAGCAAATATTGCATCGACGTAAAAAAGTCTTTGGATGAAAGAGACTAAACATAAAGTTTGAAGATGACCCCTGTCAATCGTCGTTCCATACCCCTCCGTCCCCTTTAAGAGAAACGGTTGCTATGGGAGAGGAGCGATACAATGGCTAGCCCGTATATACATATAATGAAGGGAGACAATAAATTTGCGACTACTCGAATAAAATTCAAGAACAGGGTCAGAGAAGACGAAAGAGGGCAGCAAATAATGGATGTGCATCCTCAGAGGACGGGTGAGTAAGGTATCAGAGTAAATGGGGTAGAACTGTAAGGGGAGGCGGCTGGGAAATCGGCTGCTGCCGTGGGGCCACAGCACTTGGCAGCGGTGCAGACAAATGGCATTGGGGGAGCGAAAAAAGACGGGGGCAAGACGGACATTAAGGGATGAGGGAGTTGAGGCAGGGCAGCGAGGAAAGAGTTGGACGGACGATTACTACACCCCGTATGAAACGGTCCAACACTTCCGAGGTCTCCCCTCTGCTTTCAATTTATTTAGGTTGAACTGCTCACTCCAATAGCTAACCGACGACAATTACGAAAGATTATCAATTTTAGACAGATACAAGCTCCTGGGCTCATTTATTTAAGGGCCATGCGAACTGAAATGGCAACGCTGGAAGGAGATGTCACTATATTTCATTTAGGAAGTATATAATTATAAAATAGGTGGAAACAAATATTAAAGCATTCATTCAGAATCATTAGAGATATGTATTCAAATGACTGCGGGCATATATGCGTATCCGCATAAATTAAAAACTGACGTGGTAATTATTTTCTCCATTCGGTTTTTCTCCTTATGATCAAATAAAAAGGGGAGCATTGCAAATGAAGGGTAAATAACTTATTTCATTACTAAGGCCCTTAAAAGCTTTTCATTGTGCCTCTGCAAGACGAAATGAGGTAGGTCTCAAATTCACCTCTTGTTACAGTTTATCATTCAATTTTAAACTTAAGTTTTTTAGTTAATTTCTTTTCTTTCAGAATGGAATGGATCCTTCATTGGGGAATGTACCGGCACCAACGATAGTATTTCCATGGTGACACCATTCATAAGGGCTTCAATTGCATTGAAAATTCCACATTTGAAAAAAATGTTGGAAATACTTTAAGACGGATACTACGTAAAAAAAATTAAAAATATTCTGTTCAAATAGTGTACAGACTATCATTTCCCTTATCCGCACAATAGTTCAAGTCCAATGGTAATAGTTCAATTCTTTCATATTTTAACGAGAAAAATAAAATTGTGCTTCACAATGTTTAACCTTGAGCCATGAAGTGAGCAGAAAAGACTTCTATAATGGTACTAAATCCGAGTTTACTGATGACGCCGAGGAAATTATAATGGCCCCACATTACATTGGCAGATTGGACCTCCAGGACTCCAGCATTTTTCCTACACGTCGAAGGAGGTAAAAACAATCCTTTTATTGCTTTAAGTGTAAAAAAATTATATTTATTTACCCTTTTACCATTAATAACTAATATTAACAATCTAGCTCAAATTGCATATTATCTTACTCCCATGAAATAACATACCGAAATCCGCTATTCTGCCAAATTTACCAGAAGCACCCTTTAGCTACCACTTCCCTATTTCAGATTACAGATGATACAACTGCATATGTTGGTACAACAGTAATACGTCCAATAAAAAGCGTTTACCATAAGCGTTTTGATTACAATTACAAAAATTTTAGTAGACTTCAACAAAGTTGTAATTTAACTTCTCTAAAACGTGCATGCTCCGTGGGAGGAGGGAATTATCACCGTTAGTGGTAAAACAACTGAATTCAGCCGACAAATTTGTATGTAATTTGTAAGCAAAACATTTGTTTCGTTGCAGAGCCCTCGTTGGGGGCGTCAGGGTGGTCCCTTTTCGGGTGTCTCGCGTCGGTTCCGCTGGGGGGCACGGGAGAGAGGCGAGCGTCTATCGACTCGAGGATAAGGGAGCAAGGGTACGTAAGGAGACGCCCACTTGGATGGCTCGCAGGGCCGCAGGGAGCGCGGGGGGGGGGGGGGGGGAAAGCTGGGAGAGAGAGGGAGTTGGGATAGAAGAATCAACGGGGAGCTGCGACAGAATAAGTCGGTACGGGAGAGACCCGGGAATTACTCAACAAAACCTCTCCCCTCATTTCTTCCCCTTTCCGAAGGGCCATCGAAGCGATTCCGTGACTAGTGTGCCCGCTGCATCACTCCGGTGTAAGAAGTTCAATGCTTGGTTGAAAATTATTTTCAAAATAAGTATTTTGGGAATTGGGTAGCGTGTGTGGAAAATTTTAAGTGCAGAGGAGTGCAGAAGAGTTTGGACGAAGTCTTAACCTGTGGGTCCCTTGGAGTCTTCCGCAGGCAAATGCGGACGCTACAATTCTCTTCCAGGACGGCTTAATTCTCGTAGTAGTAGTATTTAGGGGAGATGACCGACAGCTGAGGTCATTTGCGCCATAGGGGATGGACAGGAAAGGATGATGGGTGGGGAGAAACCCGGCGTCGGCACTAGCCTTCTCTTTACGAGAGGCGCCAAGGGGTCCGCAGCTTAACGTCCCATCCGACGGACGGCGTACTCACTCAAAAGTGCTCTCCACAAAGCACCTCAAGTAGGGATCGAGATACCTCTGGAAAATATTTAACACCGCCGGGATTTGAACCCGGGCCCTCTGGGTGGGAAGCCAGTACGTTAGCCCCCGCACCATCTCGACCCCTTAATTCCCGTATATAGGATACTAACCGCATGATAATCTTAAGAAGCTCAGGGGAAAGAGGAGGGAATACGAGTATTAACGGATTCTTGATGAAGGGGGAACCAATAATAAAGTAGTAGAAGGAGAAGAAACGGGGAATATTAAAATCACTCCCATATTCCTCCACATTTACATCGCTAATCTGTGTGTTGGGTTGCCGAATTCGCTTCTAGGGAGGGTTGCCGAATTCGCTTCTGGGAAAGGTTGCCTATTGTTTTAAAATTGTTTCTAGACAAAAAAACAGGGTTGGACGCCACCGAAATAAACCTTATAACTTAAATTGGGTACGTTAAAACACATTAGGTAACTTCTAGAATTAGCTCCCTCTCTCCCGGGAAGTTTCTCACCCGAGTAACGGAGATTTTTAGGTGGGTGGTCCTGAGAGCTTACGTAGGGCAGTCGCAGAGATATTTGAAATCGACTATAACCTACCGATACCTCTCCTAAAGGGAGCAAATGACCCCAGCGGCCTCGAACCCTCCGACAATAACCGTGGCTCTCTGCGAGGGGTGACGGGATATCGGCGATCACGCAAGGGGAGGCTGAGATCCTGAGTTCCAAAGGGCGAAGGAGGTCGCGGAAATTCCATGAGTTCGCTAGGGAGAGAGTGTCTGGAATTCGAAACGGGAGGGAGAAGAATTTAAAGTGAGTGGAGCCCTGAATAGATGAGTCAGGAATGAGGGGGAGCAAAGGGTGTAGGCGAGCTGAAAAGGTATTTGGAGGTGAAGAGGTACTAAGGGGGGGAAAAGCTTATGTATCGACAAAAAGATAACCATGTGATAAAGTTTTTTTATCACATGTTAAGATTAATTTTCCATATGTAATCGAATAATTTCTGCGTCGGTATTCATTCTTCGCTAACGACCAATAGTCTCCATAGATCGCAACGAAGGAATTAGAATGACATCCTATGATGTTCAACAATTTTGTCTTGCACGACTTGACTTAACTGCTGGCCAGAAAAGTGAAAAAAATATAAGAACCTCATTCGAGTTTTTGAAAAGGTCTTTGCACGGCTTGCATATAAATGTGGCACTTACTACGTATTACTACAAACTATTTTTAATATGTGAATTTAATTTAACTTTAAATGAATGATTACATAATGAAAATTTAATTCAATCAGTAATTTTCCGTAGTAATTAGCCAAATTTACTAGACAAATAGTTAAGGCGTTGACGTCCCAGTTGATAAGTTAGAATTCTTAAAGCAATAACCAAGGCAAACATTTCATCTAGAGACATACTTTAAGAGTGAGACATCACTGGCTTAAAGGATTAAAATGTAAAAACCTAAATTTGGTATTGCCTTGTTCTTCTCGATATTCCAAAGACAAAGTTCTATATGGAATCAGGAATTTGACAGTAACACTGACACTAATTTGGTAAATGATCTATTTATACTCACTATAGTTGGAATGCAACCTTAATCAAGGAAAAAGTCGTAATTATTTCGATTTAGTTCAATTTATCATTCAAGTTTCCATTGCTTTCCACGGTTCTAAATTTTACCTTTTTAATTAGGCATTGTTTTGACTGAAAATTCATAGGTGTTGCAGTTCATGTATCACTCTTGGCTGCCATGGGGTACCGTTCCTTTTAATTTGCAATTCTAACCCTCATGTCTCTCATGAACAGCGAGTGTTTCGCAAAGCGGTGCCTCTAAAAAATGCAAGTCACATAATTCTCAAATAAATGGTCGGTTTTTTGGTATCTTTTCCGAGTTCGCAGTGTTAGCTGCTCTATAATCGCAAGAGCACTTTTTAGGTCATGATAATTTTAAAAAACCAAACGGTAGTTTCCAAAATTTTAAACGCATTACCACATAAAACAATTTATTTCTAGCGAGAAGAAATGTACATACGTACTTCCCTCTTCCATTAAGAATTCTCTTCAGGTACAGCACCGAACATTTTCACAGAAACTTTCAGCTGAATTTAGGACCAGCCACTTTTGAATCACCAAATATCCCAATGAAAATAAAGTTACTGAACTAAATCCCACATTTATACAGCAGTAATTTGTTTTTTTTAGGGAAATCCATTGGCCGGGATATAACCATAAAATCAATTCAAATCAGAAAAATCGCATACAGATCACATGACAATTATCGTCATCTGAAGCAGTAATCGAACATACAACATTCGGAATAGCCGGCAAGTTCATAATACAAAATGGTGTATACACATAGTTCGTTGATTTATATTCTTGAATAAAGCGTCTTTCGTGGTTTCGATTCTATGCCAACGGTGAGACAGGAGGTTTTTTATTTCTTCTTCTCCCGATTTTCAGTGGTATAAAATTAGTTATGATAATTTGATGCCAGGAGTAGTATTATATAGAAGGACTATTTCTTAAAATATGAGTTATCAATAAATGACAACGAATGATGCTATATATTACTGTAGGCGAAGGTACGTCCAGATCACTCAACCAGCAAAACTAAGAAGGTGGTTTGATACTTTGAGGAGAAGAAACATCGGTTTCTTTAGTCAAACAACTCCGTTACTCCTCATTCGGAGAATGGTAATCACCTCTCGTACCCCTAACAGAGGTGATCTCATTTCCAGTGAATCACTTTTCCGAACAGTTCACAGAAGCAATCGTAGAAATCCACACCGAACAAGCAATTCGGTATTCCCAGTTGCCAAAGTTTCAATCAATAAACTTCTACTTATTTTACTTAAACTGTTTACCTTTAATTAAATGAAACAATACTTTGGTATCACTAAGTTGTGGTAGGGTAAATGAAAGAAGGGGAAAAATACTTCCGTTTTTTGAGCATTAATTTATCTGTTAAAATTTGGTCAACGTATTCACTGAGTTCTGGCCGAATGTGTTTTTCACGTTACTACGGAGCCAGCAGGAAGGGAGGGTAGCTTTCTCTCTTTTACCGAAGCCGTACCTTACATCCGGACAAAAGGGTTTCTCTCTGTGCAAGAACCATTGGCGATAGTCAACGAGCGAGTAGAGGGCTACTTTCATCGTGGTCAAAGCTGTTTTCAACATTTTACCCGCGACAGTTGTCACTATTCCCTCAAATACTCCTGGGAGTACAAGGAAGCATTGTTGTAGCACTAGGAAGTGATGACAAAATTTCATTTTGGGACTGACAATTTAAAAGCTTTTATTTACGGCATGTCGGAATCGGAATAAGCGAATGGTCGATAAAGCATTTTAGAGTCCGATGACTACCTGCAAGCGCAGGAAAATATTTCAATTTAATAAAATCACTTATTTATGTTTAAATTGAAGTTGCTCTTGGGAAGCATTCTAATTAAATCGTTTCATTACCTATATTCCTAACCGTTTCCTAAAAGTTTTGCTTTTATGTTTTGGTAAATCCAGGCTCCACCAAGGACTGACTGATGAACCTTGAACATGGCGTACGTGGGCGCTTTTAGCTCTTTATGTGTTTATGATTAAGAAAAAGTGACTAAATCTTATACCGGGTAATCCTTTTGGCCCAAAAGAAACCGTGGCATATGGTAAGAAAGCCTGGGGGGTGTCATATGTTATTCACTGAATTTAAATGTATGTATGCCAATTAGAAGGAATAAGCCATTTTGTGAAGGGACCCATAAATTAAATGCAGCACTTCATTGATTTGAGCATAAATAATTCAAACATTAATTTAGGATTACGAAAAAATTTTCAATTAACTCTCGTCGGAATGATCATTATACATATATGCGCTACTATTTTCTTTACATCATACACGCTAGAGATTGCTCTCCAAGAAAGATTCTATCAAATATTCAGGGCAGCAGCAAAATTAAAATTCATAATAGCCTCTTTGAAGACTTGCTAAGAACAATTCAAAAGCATTCCACGATACCAATGAAAACAACATGCATGAAAAGCAATGCCATTAAGATAAAATATTAAAACCAAGATCAACATATTCATAAACACAAACAAGTTATTAAAGCGCTTCAGTGGGTTCTTTTTGAATAAAAATTATAAAATTGCTTTTCTTTAAGGCTTGAACGTGCAAAGATTATACGATACAGAAATATACTTAACAAATAATGAAATCCAATGTTCTCTAAGTGTTTACTTTTTACATCAAGTTTTGAACAATGCATTTCTGTCTTCTAGATGAGTGAAATTCACTGTCCAAAACTTGATCTAAAAAGTCTTCTCACGTATTATTACATTAGGTCATCTTCGTTAAGTCGTCACATTTACCTACGTTAATATTAAGATAGGTACTTAGACGTAATTATCTTAATGGCGAATGAGAAACACCGAAAAAATACTTTTTGGACGGTACCGAAAAGTGTTTACACTGCCAATGAGCTGAACTATCACTTCCCTGTTTTTGGAATTAAGGTCGCAAGTTCAAACTAACTGGCGTTAAGTATAAGCTGAATGGCATGTCTAGTAACTGGCTTTTTAAACTGAAATGCAAGCACCCGCACTGATTACTTCCCGTACATCTAATATGTGTGTTTGAATTGCAATCGTAGAATTAAAGAAGTAAATAAATATTAAGGAAAATTGCCCCCAACGTTTAGTAGGCAATGAAGATTTTAAAGGTACTTGGAAATTTCCGAGGAATATGATGAAGGTTCTGCAGGAATAGTTGAATTAATTCCTAAAGGGAAACGCCAAGCAAGTTTTAGGAATTAATAAATGTTTGCTATAATAGTTTTAAGCTGCTCGATATAAGATATGCCTAGAGATTGTACTTGCTTTAGTTGAGAAGTTGAAAAATCGCAGCAGGCAAGGGATTTCACGAAGTCTTAGTCCGTAAATTTTGGGCACATTCATCCACATTGGATGAATTTAATAAGCATCAATTTAAAAAATCTTAAAAATATGGAGAAGAAACGGACTTTAAGTCCCAAAATAATAATAAATAAGTAAGAGAAAGAAACTACAAGAAAATAAAACACAGGTTTTTTAATGATTAAATTGCAGAAAATACCTGCGTTATCAATAATAATTAACCTTAAAATACTATCAATGATGAATATAAAACAACCATAGTCGCTGCTATATTAGAATAGAATGCATCGTCGTTGCAGGGTGACGAAGACAATTCTTTCTACATAACGAGGAGTGAGAAAAAAAGCACATCGCTAATCTTATTTGCACAACGTGCTCTCACACACTTCGAACACTTCCATGGATGGAGATGGAAACATTACGTCAAAGGGACTGCTTCACCCTTTTTGCGAGACATATTTCCGCTTTTTCCCGAACAAATATCCACGAAGTGGTGGGAGTGGTATTGATTGATAGAGGCAAGTACAAAACGGAATGCCTACCCCGCACACCCAAGACCCCCAGACATACGAAAAATGGTACTGCAATCATAATAGCGTTCTCGAAGTGGCTTCAATAGTATTGATATGCCTAGTATCGAAAGTAAGCCCTTATCCAAGGCTGAGCTAACAGACATAATGGATCGTACAAGTTGAATCAATAAGAAATGTAATGGGAATTGGTGATGTGACAGGCGAGCAAATACGTGAACTGAATAGTCCTCCGGGGATGAATGGAAAGATAATGGTGCCGTTTTTTTGAGAATCTAGAATCACGAAAAAGACGCCCCAAAGGAAGGAAAGCATTCCTATAATAATAGGAATACGGGAGGAAAAAGAGGATATCCGCAAATATTTTCAGTTATAGAATTAGAGTGATGTATTGATTTGATTTTTTCTTCTGTTCCGATCTCTCAGGGTAGTTCATTTCACACAGTACGTAAACAATACTAAATTAAATATCTTGGGTTTAAATTTCAACTAATCATTCTTGGAAACTTTATTCGAATTATAAATTTAGGATTCTGAATAATTGGGTACCTCTTGGAAAAAAACTCGCAGAAAATACAGAGAAAAGTTCTATGGGATACATTGACTACAGAAGTGGATAACCGATACGTTTCAAGTGCGTTTATATTTGAGTTATCATTCAATGAATAATTGTGTATTAATGCAATGTGATTAATGCAATTAATTCATTATTAATGTAATGTGCAAAGTGTATTAATCGTTTAAACTATTTAGTCATATTAAAGGAGGCAGCATTCAGGAAAAAAAGGATGTTTCCAAAGTCGCTTTTAAAGGGAATCAGGGGGAAGGGAATGAGTTCGACTAACAAGATAAGGTTAATTGACCGACTCAGCCTTAACTCATTGGACCGACCACAGAGAAGGATCCCACACAGGAAGAAGCGCTGGGGGAGAGCAAGTGAAATTCATTGTCACTGATGGAGATAAGAACAGTTAAGCACCACGCCTCGGTAGATTACGTGACTCGGATGCACATGTAGATATTTGTAAATCGAGTTAAGTTATAAAAAGAACTAAAAAGAGCTGAAGATAAAATGAAGGGATAGAAAAGGACATTTAAAATTGCAAAGTAAAGGCACTTATGCTTGTGTATTCAGAAATTGGCTTTAGATGACGCAAGATTGGAGGTAAATAGACCTTAATATAAAAACACTCAAAATGATTTACTTTCAATAAAGATTAAATGACGTGCCGTTCCCCTTGTCGCCTTTCTATTTTCTAGACCAATCGAAACAAATTTAAGCTAATCTAATCTAACTTTTTTTTAAATTGTGCAGAAATGCATCTAGTCTCCTATCTCAGGGTAATCAAAGTCTCTAAAAATATCCTTATGTGAAGATCTGCCATTGTTTGAGTGAATTTGCAATTTCTATTCATGGAGTCACCCCTCTTCTGCTGATGAAAAACCGATGCCCCTTGTCCCCAAAATGTGCACCGCCCATGAGTGTCACGTAATTCAAAATGTTCACCTTACCAGTACGTACATACACTTTGCAGATGCTTATCGAACACCACATGTCCTTCTACGTACTGGAAGTGCCACGTGGCGCAAACAACTGTTATCTGCCGGCGTCTTCTTCAAGCCTTTTATAGGTTGACAACCAGAAAAATCTCATTATTTTCCCTGCATTGATTTTTATGCAGTCATACCGTAGGTGCTAACATGACCTTCAAGCACCAATCTCCAATGACTAGAGCGAACCCAATGATTTTAACTTAAAAAAACCTCTCCACTGCATCCTCTGCTCGATTTCCGTGATTGCGTGGCGACAAAAAAGGGTTGGGGAAATTTCCCGAGGGCACCGGCCAGCTGCCGACCCTCTCGTGTGCCCAAGGTACAAATACGTACGTGCGCAGTACGAGCCTAAGAAAAGTGGCTCGATAAAAAATAATGGCCATAAACGAGGACTCAGCGAAGGAGTGAATGCAGAGGAGAGAGGCATTTCGTTTTGGGAATCGGAAGGGTTAAGCGAGGGGGAGACTCATTCCTCCCACGCATCGCCCAGCCCACTCGAGAGGGTGAGGATCGTGAGCCCTTCACTGGCCGCTAAACCGGTGAGCAATAGATGCGATTTCAACGATGAAAAATTCAGAGGCAGGCCGACAAGGCCTCCAAGAAAAATACGAAGGCACGCCCGACATTAGCGATTCACCTCTGCCGAGATTAGCCGCGAACAATGACTGTGACTCCCGTCGGCAAGCGGAATGCTTCTGGCGAGGCTTTCATCCCACCGACCGCCATTACAAATGCTGAACTCATGTAAACTACTGGATTTAACAGATTCTGCATAATAAGAGAGGAGGAAATCTTTATGTAACGACGCAATAAAATTGACAAAACCCTCCATTCCAAAACCTAATTCCTCTCGCCTATAACAGGATATTTTTCTATTGCGTGAGATTCGCGATAAGTAGGATTCGACTTGCTGTGCAGAAGGCTTGGGTTTGATTAGTTGAAAATTTTTCTGAGCGGATATCAGTCGAAGGATCTTACCACCATGTCGGACACGTAAAATGCAATGCCTTGGGCCCTGTAAGCATTTCCATACGTCCATCATAATAACTACTAGTAGTATATGGCGATCAAAAATCTTCTCCCTAATCTACTCCAGAAGCTTTATCCTTTATAGTCCCGATTAGCTTATCCGTGGCTCAGTATCTGTTTCCATTATTTTTTCTTGATTCTAGACAGAAATATATCTCAGATTCTACGAGAGAATCATGCCATAATTAGACATATACAGTGCGGCGATTTAAAATCGAGACTCATAATTTTGTGTTTGCGAGGAGATTACCTTGAAGGGAAATTTCAAAGATGTGAGGGGCGGTGATCAAACCTCTTTCGCGTTTCATGCAAGATCACCATCGCCCCACCCTCGACGAAAGGTGGCTCGCCACGACTGAGCGGTGGAGGAAGTGGTCTCCGGAGATGACATGATAAGCAAAAGGTGGTTACATCTCGCATAAGCTCTCCGCAACTGGAAAAACACGCCCGCGTGAACCTACCGGACGCTAAATAATGTGACACGGCATGCTACAGTTATGAGAACAAGATTTTGGTGAGCGTCCGATGTCATGGAACCTCTCCTCCTCAGATTTTCATGCCTGAGGTTTTAACATCGTTCTACTTAAGGGAACATAATTTTTGACTTGACTTCCAGCTAATCTCAATGAATTTCACTCGAAATATATTTAGTTTGTGAACATTACGTTCAGTTATTATACGAATATAAACAAATACGATAAAAGGTGACTCTAGTCGATTATAGCTCATTACTACTCAAACTGATTCATTACCTAATTAAATACGCATTTGCATTGATTAATTATTAAATTCCCTTTTCCGGAAGGACGATAGGCATTTCTGTGCATGCACTCCATATTCATTTTTCGCCAAACCCATTTAAAATAGAAATATTGAAGATGCAGTAGGCTTTTTATTGATCTCTAATTATCAATTACAACCTATGGGGAATCCGAATTCTAATCGGGAAATAGCTTTACGTGAGAATAAACGTGAGAATAAAATCCCCTTCTGAAAACAGGAGCCTAGCTTAAAAATGTTCTAGCAAATTTCACGTGAAAAAATGTAACCCGACGGCCATTGGTATTTTGACTTTATCCCTCGTCGTTTTGACGTGGTATGGATCAGAGTTATATCCCATCTTCCCTGGACGCCGGACCTTGAAGCAAACAAGAATAAGATGACCTGTGGAAATCTGACCGATGACCACATATGACCACTATGGCATTTAACGTTTATGAGACCCTCATACCTACACTTATAGCCAAGAGTGGATTCATATTTCTTGACCTCACTGTTCTTTCTAATTTCGAGGTAATTACGTCCGTCAATTTTGACAAACATAAACTTTAGTAAAAAACTCATGCGGATTGCTTCAATTGAATAAACACGAATGCAATATTCTAAAAAATATTAAATTGGCTTATGCATCTAATCAAAATATCTAAATTGTAAAAACAACTTTTTTAGATACATGAAACTTGATGATATCGTACCATTGCGAACAAATGTTTTAGAATAACTTAAGGAAAATAAATAACTCACATTAGGGTATTTCGCAAGATTAGCTGCACAGGTTACACTATCATAGAAAAAATAAGTATCAAAAATGAATACTGATTTCACATCAAGCATATGAGGAAAACACCAAAGCCTGCATAAAATTATTACAAATTTATCCAGCAATGACTCACAGCTCTTAAGACACAAGGATCATAAAGTACGATTTTATATACTCGTATATAGTTTCATAATTTCATAATTGCATTTCCTTTGTTAATTAACCAGCTACTTTGTAGAAGACACCACATAACGATATGACGATAAATCTTTCAAGGTTCTCCTCGAGCCGTGCCGGAAGAACAATGGCATCCAACAATAGGGGGCGCAGCTCTTTCATCTGAACTCGGATTAAAGAGGCCCTACTTCCTAAAGCCTCCCAAAGTGTTGCATTTCTTCCCTTGCCGGCCATTTGTGCAAATGAGCCCGCGGAAACTTGACCTTCGGATGCTTCGGCGGATGTATGCACCGAGAGACACGCCCTTCACGGAGCACGAAATGGGGCGACGGTTGGGGGAGGAGGGGAGCAGATTGGAGAAGGGAAGGATGTTGCAGACGAAGGGGTGCTCATCTTGGGGTGGGCGGGGCTGAGGTGGCCAAACATCCCCCTTCCCTCTCTCACCAGAAGTCAGGGGGCGGGTGACGGGTGGGGGAGCGGGTCCACAATGAAAAGAATGTAGGCAGGGAGGGGAACAAAGGGGTGTCTAAGGAGGAAAGGGGATTGGAGGCGGATGGGATGAAAAAGGCCCGAGACTGGCTGGGTAAGGGAGGGTGGAGGACAAGGAGGAATCATGGGAGCGGGCGAAGAGATCGGTCGATACTGGCAAAGAGGAGGAGTAGAGTCCGTCCCCCGATGCAGATGCGGGAGATCGCTATTCCTCCCACCCCCCTCGGATTCACTCCTGCGTACTATCGCCCTGTCTGGCTCCGCAGAGGGGAGGGCGGAGGACAAATGAATGCTGCCGACGCTGGGGAGGACGCATAGTAAGCGGTTGTACGAGGCTGCGTAATGTAGTTGTCCGAGGCTCGGGCGGACGACGGGGACGAGTGTTAAAAGAGTCATCGGCCGCATTTCTATGCAGAAGTCGCCAGCCTTGCTGGGGGATGGGCACATTCCACGCGAGTCTGCCGGGCGCCGCCCTCCCCCCCGCACCGACGGATGCCCGTGGTCTCAGCACTTGCCGGCGGCGACCGATACAATTCCTCTCGAGCAAGTGACTAACGCGTTGTAAAATGCTAAAATCACGGAGCACGCAGGGTCATTACCGCGGGGTGAAAACGAGTAAAACTATGACTTTTTCTTCCTCGATGACAGAAATATCGTAAGTTGATAACTGGTGCAGATACTATTTAACTGCTTGCTCGCTCCTCCCGAGCGATTGTCTACGAGAAACTTACCAATCTCAAGCCGAATAATACCGTCAATAAAGGCACTTCAATGGAATAATTCTCAAAAAATTCCGACTCATTTTAATTTTTGTCGACACAAAGCAAGACCATCAGGGAAAACAATAATGGCCAAATCTTAGCAAATATGAATAATTCTTTAACCAGATATCCTCACAATTGCGAAGAGTGACGCAAATGTCCAAATATTTGTGTACAATCACGGAGTATGTTATTGTACACGGAAATGCTCGAGACTAGAGGTTTTCCGAATGCTATGGAGAAACCTTTCTTTGTCGAATAAGTGCATGAATATAAAATATTTTTAAAATTTCATTTCGTTACGTAGGGTTAAAATATTTTACTATAGCTAAAATGCGATGCCATGACTTGAAACAATTGTAACAGATCGCAATATAGTCATATCCGTTTTGCTGGACACCATTTTATTTAATTACTCCGAAGATATACGGAAGGATCTCACTTTGCGAATTTCTTACTCGCTATTCAATATCACTACTGTTTCAAAGCTTCCCACCCGGAATCTGCGAAAAAGGCACAGTGAGAGATCGTTAATTGTCGCGCATTATACGTAATGATGACTCTGTGGGTCGAACTTCGTTTCCATTCAAGGGTCTTCAAAAAACGAAACATCACCACTTTTACCCTATTAATATGGACGGTTTACTCTATAGTAAACTTGGTTCAGTCAACGTTTTTCTTCAATGGGAGCTTTTGACTAGAAATTAATGAATTGAAACATTTCACATCGTCATCGCAGGAACATATAGCCCGATCGTTAAATGATGCCAATAAAAATTGTTCCACCTTTCATCTAACTGCATGGTTGAACGAACGTTACATTTACGTTCTATAACTAAAGTTTAACATTTATTAAGATCCAATGAACCAATTGAAGGGTAGAGCATTTTGGTGGGAAGCGTTTCTACCTCTCAGTAAACAATCCAACTCTGGTTTAATAAATGTGATTCAGTGAAACAATCACTCCCATGTTAAGAAATGTTTGCGTACTTAACCTAGAACTT
This sequence comes from Hetaerina americana, assembly GCF_022747635.1. Classification (NCBI taxonomy): domain Eukaryota; kingdom Metazoa; phylum Arthropoda; class Insecta; order Odonata; family Calopterygidae; genus Hetaerina; species Hetaerina americana. Next base: position 94,709,577 of record NW_027286874.1, read on the forward strand.
TAGGCATAAAGTGGCCGTAGATTTTCATTACGCCCCCAATTCAATTATTAGTAGTAAGAATCTCATTATATAACTTGGAACAAGTCTGATTTATCAAATCAGTCTCTCAAAATATTAAATTGAAAGCTGTATATGAGCATATCTCAGCCAAAGTTTATTGTAGTGCTTTATTCGAAAAAACCTCTTAGTTTTTATTCTAGGGATACTGATTCAGATGTACGAGAAGTATTATAGTTGCTATAAAAAATCAGTTAAATTTAATCCGTCACAGTTATTGATAAAATTTTTAACAATATTCAATAAGACAACCAGGGAAGCATTTTCCAATTCCAAAGTATTGTAATAAAAAACACGACAAAAGATAATTAAGAAAATAATATTCTTTATTAACTGATTAAAAAATCATTCAATTGAAACACTTGTTTCTGCGTTAGATCAAGGAACTCGCCAATCATTCAATGAGCCTAACCAGCTTAAAGACCATTCAGTCCATGGCGCACCCTAAAATGACATAACGGACGCAATAAAAGATTTAAGGCGGCGAGAATTGGCCTTCTCATACGAGAAAGCGCCCGCATCAATAAGGAGAGGTGCGTAAGAACTAGAGAGATATTACTTTTGGCGGAGGGGAGGGAAAGGAGGAGAACGGCAAGGTCAAACGGAAGTTCAGCAGCCACTCAGAGCCACTCGAAACGTGGCCCATAAGGCGGAAATCGGTCGTCAACTGAAAGGAAAACCGATAAAACTGACCGTTCAGTTATCCATCCGGTCGTATACCGATGGCCCGTTGATCCATTTCCCTCCGAACCATTCGAAAAAATTCCTGAAGGGATGGTGGTACGAGAATTCAGGGTGTGGCTACGTACATACGGTACACTCCGGGATGATGCGACCTGCCGCCACCCCTACCCTATGGTTTATGAGAAAACGATTTGTGTAAAGAAAAGAGAGGGAATTAAAATATTTATAAGCCTCATGAAATATTTTCAGAAAAACGGAAATCCCCATAGTAAGATACCTTAAAGAATAACTATATTAATGAAATTAGAACAGAAATCTAATTTTTTATCAATTTATTTTTTGAAACTATTAAGGGAATGAGATTTGGCAATATGCGAAATGTTTTTTCACTTTTGCTGCATATTAATGGCTATACGCTCTCGAGTCCCAAAATAATGCCCTGCATAATCATCCTTATGAAATATTTCCACAGTACTCTCCTTGCTTACCACAACAACATATGATCGAATCATAAGATTAATCTCATTCGATTACTTTTTATTCTGATGACTGTAACTGAGTTTTTTAAATATTTCCACGGATGAGCATCTTTCACACCGCAGATACAGAAGAGATGAATAAGTACGCACACCTAACACACAGACGTAATACTCCTTTAAGGATTCGAACATAGAACGACCTCAGCCGACCGTGTCCATCATCGAACCAACCTCGCTGCCTTTTACATCAACATTATCCCCTGTAGGATACTGGCAAGATGTGCGGCAGATGGTGCCCTGGCATTAGCCGATTTATTCCCAGAGCATATCCTATTCTATATAGTATCAACCACATGTTATTAACATAATATTCGCTACCATCCTATTTCCCGCTATAAGTCTCAGAGCAATATTCTCAGAAAGATTTCGCATAACATATGAAATGACCTCCTTTTAAATTTCCATTTGGTGTAAGCTTTCAATTAGAGCACTCATCCGTAACAGTCTAAAGAGATAACTAACATTTTGAGTTTCTCAACCTTAAAATATTATGGAAATATGATCGAGCTATACGGAAGAATAATGGAATTCCCAGCAAGAGTATAAGCAGGAACCAAGATAGTCACTCACTATACTACCTTGATCAAAAATTTCCCGGAATTTATTCAGAAAATTAAAAATACAAGTTTATTCATCTAAATCTATATTGTCCCCTTCAAAGTAATCCCCATCGACTGCAACACACTTATGCCAGCGCTTGATCCAATCCTCGAAACATTTTTTATATTCGGTTTTCGGTATGTCCATCAGTGCTTCCTGCGATTTTTCCATTACTTCCTCTCGGCTGCTAAAACGCGTTCCCCGTAATGGTTTTTTAACTCGATTGAACAGAAAGAAGTCACAGGGAGCCAAATCAGGTGAATTCGGTGGCTGTTGGATGGTATTTGTTGAATTTTTCGTCAAAAAATTACGAATAATGATAGCACTGTGCGACGGTGCGTTATCATGGTGCAAAATCCACGAGTTTTCTGCCCACATTTCTGGTCTCTTTCGGCGAATTGCTTCACGCAAACGTCTCATAACGCCCAAATAATACTCTTTGTTTACTGTCTGGCCTTCTGGCAAAAATTCATGATGCACTACACCGTTGTAATCCATGAAAACCGTCAGCATTGCCTTCTTTTTTGACTGAAAACGACGTGGTTTTTTTGGTCTCGGCTCATTTGGTGAACGCCATTCACTTGCCTGATGTCTGGATTGCGTGTCGTACTCATAAACCCACGTCTCGTCTTCAGTAATGATCCTTTTGATGAATGTGGGATCGGATTCAGCCTCGCAAATCATGTCTTTTGCGACGTCAACACGGTCTCTTTTTTGCATGAAATTGAGGTCTTTCGGCACCAACTTTGCTGCTACACGACGGAAACCCAAATCATTAACCACAATGTCTTGGGCGGATCCATAGGCAATGTTCAAGTCCTCCGCTATTTCTCTGATGGTTAATTTGCGGTTATTGACCAACATTTCTTTTACTTTATCAATTTTTTCACCGACTTTCGATGTCGATGGTTTGCCACTGCGTTCATCATCTTCGATTGACTCACGACCACTTCTGAACCGCTCGTGCCACTGGTAAACGACCGTTTTTTTTAGAGAATCGTTGCCGAAACACTTTTCCAACATTTCCAACGTCCGTGCGCCACTAAATCCGTTTTTTACGCAAAATTTAATACAAGTTCGTTGTTGCAAATTTAAATCCATTTCTGCAATTGTAAAAAATCGCCAACACACACAGAGATAGATGTACTCTTGGCTACGTAACTTTTGCAAATGTCAAGTTATGACACTAAGATTTAAAGGGAATATCAACAACAGATGTACCAATTTAACAAAAAAAACAGAACTCAAATAGGAACGATGGGAGCGCCACACGGTGGTTATTCCGGGAACTTTTTGATCAAGGTAGTACATGTCTATAGAATGAATCCTACTCGTATCTCAACAAATACCGTTTAAGAGGGGCAGATAACTGTTCAACTACATTTCACAGGAGGTTCAATGTAATATGATTTGCATTTTTGGTGCGTTTCTCCGTGATGAATGTCTGCGTCTAAGAAGACCTTCTTATCTAGATTTTTCGTCTATATCGGAAAAGAATTTGTGGAAGCATCGGAGAAATTTATTTTTCAAATTAAGTGGACAACTTTCGACAACTTTGACAAGGAAACATGTACAATAGTGCAAACCGACTTTTCAACGCAAAAATATTTTCAGACGCTCAAAAGAAATAGGGAGTATATTCGGCGGTATTCGACAGGAGGAAGGGGAAAGGCCTGGACGACTGCTCCGGCCAATGTTTAATAACTTATATGCAAGTCATTACCTTCACGACTTCCGTTAAACGTGGAGGCTCACAGTTTCTGTTCTTTTGAGTCTTTGCAATTAAGGAAAACCTGCACTCTATGCCGCGGTGGAGCCATATGAAATTTTCTGGATGGAATGAGTAGATTCTGGCTTTTGTAGATTTCCCACAGACTTACTCTTGGACTCATCGGAACTTGATTGATGCGAATTAGTTGTTGGTGTAATCCTTAACTATAATTGATATTTCAAAGGCAGGATAAGAATCGTAGCTAAAGTAAACCCCGTTTGAGGAGCTAAGCTAGGGTGTGATTTGTGGGAAAGAAAGAAGTGGGAAAAGGGAGAGGGATGGATGAAATCAGCTACTTCTTAAGCTCAGCTCCTGGGCCACAAGATACGCTATTAAATATTAGTAACGTATTTATAGCAATTCAAGCAAATATGTGTTCTTTCTATTTTGATTCAGTTTTTAATACTTAAATACAGGTGTCATTCCTAATTCAGTCAATTTATCGATATTAAGAACTTAGCAAGAGCGTCTGGTGGATATAACGACACTCATAAGAATCTTTCACGATAGATGAACGCCATTTAGCTTTTTACTTTTATTCCGACTTGTTTTTAATACCTCCGACTCATGGTTATGTGAACGCGTCAATGAGTGTACTAAAACTTTGAATTTTTTCTTGCATACAATTTTAACAAATTCAGATGAATTGCATTGTGCCTATAACTGTGAATGGGAATACGAATGAGGATAACATTTTATGATACGACCAAATGGATAGCCTCAATTCCGCCTGCATCTGGAACCCAAAATCTCTTCCAACCGTAAGGGATTGATGCCATTCTGCTTTTTCTTTAATAACTCTTATTCCATTCACGTTCAGACCATCACGAAATAAACACAACCCGTCCTCTTCAATGGAAATAACAGAAAACGGAGTCTTCGGGTACCAATGTAGCGGTGGTTTTAAAAAAAATGATTCGGTGAAACCGTAAGGCATTGTTCCATTTTTAAAAGGTCCTCTCCCGCCCCTAGACCCAGATGGTTCAAGGAAGATTAAGCATAAAGAAGGTCTTTTCAAGAAAGGAGGCAGCCTGGGAAGGAGGGGACTCCAGAAACAAATAATGACGCTACAATGGAAACGGTGAATTGACAGAGGGAGAGAGATATGTGGCGTGGAGGGGAGAGGTGAAGCGCTGGGGTAAGGGAGAAAGAAAGTGAGAAGACAAGAAAACGGTACCCACGCGGGGGAGAGGGTCCTAGTCGTCCAAATGCTGTGGTGATCAAGGTGACAAGACAGAAAGACCAGAGAACGATTAAGGAACTAAGCGCTCCCAGAAAATGTTAACCACCCTCAACTGCCATTCCATTTCCAACGCTATCATCCACCTAAATAAAGCGCTCATTTTATATTCACCATCACGGACCAGTTTTTTCTTGGGCCTGTTTCGACGCAGGTTTCCATTTCATTGTTTTTTGCTCTCCTCATCTCTTCGTCGCCTATTTCTCTAAAATACGTAACTGCTAAAATGGGCAAATGAATTCAAAACACCTGGTTGGTCCTTAATTTGGCATCATAAACAAGAGTACAAGGCCAAACCCTAGGGAAATGACGAAGGGTAGCTAGCATTCAAGCATTCAGCATCCATGGTCTCTTAAGTGTCTCTGTCCGCAATTCCGTACTTTTGGTCAACGTCAATCAGTCTGAAATATGGTCTGTGAGTTAAGCCTTTCATTCAATATCCTTTACTCTTCTCATTTCGTGATCCACTCCTTGAAAAACTTCTTTTTTCTATTTTGGCCTTTTGATCCCAATTTAGTGCAAATCTCATTCCAATTACAAGTTTAATAAAATCTATCCAAATTTAGTGGATGAGGAGGAGCTCGTATTGCATAGCTATTCCCGGGGATATGATTGTCTTTTCTCATTTTGGATCAGGTAATTTCGTAAAATGCGGGAGGGCTCGGTGGCAGCTACTGCGTGGCAGGAATTCGAGAGGGGCCAGAGCGGTAAGTGAGGAGCGGAGGAGACAGGCGAGGAGCGAGGGGGAGGAGGCAGCGAGGGCGCGGCGGTGAGGTGGAGGGGAAATCCGAGTGGTCATACCGCGAGATGCGCCGCAGGGTTTTGAAGCGACACCCACCTACCCTTTCGCGAAGGCGTGAATCTCGAAAGCAGGTGCTGGATGAACCAGATTTGTCACGAATGAGTGAACGGCGCCAAGGGCCAAATATTCCGTTACAAAAATAACGTCTCTTACTTCAGCATTAATGGCATCTATCGCAAATTATTTTTGGAATTATAAATCGCATTAAATGAATTTTAGTGCAAATTCAAGAACTCCAAGGCTATGTGAAACTCCAAGGCTATGTGAGATAAGCCCACCTTTATTTAGAAACCAAATGGAGAAGTGATTAAGATTTTTAGTTTATCGAGAGGATAAAAAAGAAGTTTCCCGTATACTTTAACATTCCCAAGTGGACTAAGGATGTGATGCGATTGTACCTACTTGAAATTACCAACAAAAGTAGGCGGTGTAGTTAAATACACATTTAAATGCACGTAAACCTCGTCCATGACAAAAATACCTTCTTAGCGTGAAATGCCTCTAAGGCAGATGTTTCCATTCAAACTTAAGAATAAATAACTATTCGAATGGAAATGAAATGATTTCTCTTTACCAATAGCTAGAGGGAGCGCAATAATGAAATATTATTCTAAATGAACGGCAAGGCGCAACGGAAATTTGCTTTTAAGTGCGCAGGATTTTCAACCCGCTACGTTATAATATCTTTCAGGAATGTCGATTAGTTCGCCCTCGTAATAAGGCCAATGAAAATATAATATATCGAAATGGATTAGGAGAGCAAACAGCGCATATTTTAGCATATACAAAAGGAATGTGATGCAGACATAGAGGAAATAGGGAGGGAAATATGACCGTGTGATAAAAATTCCATGATTCAAAATGATATGAAATAAAATACTGTGAAATATTGGGAAATAAATATACTTCATTAAAATATAGTAAAAGAGATTAAATCCTTTCATTACCAATGGCACGGACCCCTGTCAAAAATGTAAAGGCACTCTGTCAATCCAGTTGCGGCAATGAAAGGACGTTTTAGATTCTCAGACGCCCGAGGTTTTGCCCAGCATCCAAAAAATATATTTTACAAATTCATTACGTCACAAGATAATACCATTCGTGGCAAGACAATATTTGAGAAAGCAATCTTCTATTCCTTCAAAGAATATATAAACTACCCACCCCGACCAAAAAGAAACTTTAATACGATATTAAAATTCGAAACTTTTGAATTTCCATTGTTAATATTTAGCTTTACAAGTCCTTTTAAGCTCAATACGCACATAGACCCATAACAAAAAAACGAAATTCATCATTCACATGCCACAATTGGCACATCACTTTGATGCCAAACTGCCGCATTTGTTTTTGGATACTAACGGTCTTTTTTAGGACCGAATTCCAAAAATCTTCTACCACCTCCATCTCCTGAAACAAAAGTCTACCCACCAATCGGTCGTTTCCACAATAATCGGCCGTTTCCCAGGGTTAGTATTTTCCGTCAGATCGAGAGGACCTTCGTTGGAGAGAGGTACAAATCAATCGATTAAGGGGAATGACTTCACCCGTGCCGCTGGCCTGTGCGGACACCAAATTGGGAGATACGGGACAAAATCTTGATTTCGCCCCCCTTTGAAATTAATTCGCATCGAACATGAATTTCGATTGAATGGGGAAGTTTTTCCCATTCGGCTCCCTCCGCTCACTCTGTCCACACGTGAGACGCATCGTCCTCGAAAGAAAAACTACCTCGCGACCCTTGGGGTAAGGGTCAAAGAGTTGCTTCCATCGGGTGTAGCGGGAGAGGGAAGACGGAAAACGGCGAAGTGAGTAAGGGGCACGCCCCTGAGCACGGCCGCTCACTTCCTTTCTGTCACACCGCGGCCATGACGCGTTTCCGGTGCCTTCCTCCTCCCCATGCCGAGTAATTGTTGCCGCATAAGCCGCCACCTGGCCCAACCGCCGTTCCTCCACCTCTCCCCCTCCGCTCCCCTTCGCCGTCAGTCTCCCAGCCCGCCTTCCTCCCACTCCCCAGTTCACCCTCTCACCCCAGACCCATCGTTCCGTTTGCGACTCCATATCCCACGTCCACAGCATTAGGCACACTCTCTCCGCTCCACCCCTTTCCAACTCCCCCCCCTCTCTCTCTCTCTTTTTCTCTCCCTCCGTCCCAACTGCCCGGCGGAGCTTAATGCTTCCGCTCGTGTCCCGGTGCGCGGAAAACACAAAAGCGGCTCGTAAAATCGAGAGCACGTACCATCGCGCGCATGACACCTTCCGCATCGTCCACGGACGACGGCGGCGACGATTAGAGGACAAGGGAGTGAAGAATGCGCACGAAAACGTGGCTTGAGTGATCAAGTCCTCGAGTCGATGATCTATGAATGAAATCGGTGAGCCAGTAATATCATAATCCTTACTTAAGGGTTAAAGTAGCAGTCGTTGCGGCTATTGCGTGCTCCGACAGCAATTACTCATTTCTGACAATAGTACAGCAAAGAAGAGAGCAATCAGACGGGACGACATTCATACAGGCGTCCTACAAGGTACGTACGCATTAGTTTGCGAACGCAAATTACCCAGCAGGTCACACCAGCCAGCACGTAATTTAACTACAAAAGATGACATAAATCGTTTCAATTATGATCATTTTTGCACACATGATAATGGAATTGAAAATTAAGAGTAAATAATAAATATCAGAGCACGCAGAATATAATACATCAGGATTCAGAAAGTGAAGTTTCAGGAGTAATTTTTAAATATCATAAAACTATTTAACACCATATGGAGTCTTTAATTTTTTTACTCATTGTTGAGTTACCCCATTGCATCATATAAATAGTTTCAGGCGAAACTTTGAGGAACTGTTCCATAATGAATAATGTTTAAACAAAACTTTGTAACTCCACATAAAAAATAAGCTTTAATGCGACCTAGGTTTCACTGGGTGCAGCATCTTTAGGCAAAGGGCAAATAAACTGGTGATCCAAAATTAATTTAAAAAATAGAAGACAAAGAAGGAATATTAACGCTTTTAAGAAATTCTATTCTATTAAATCAAGAGAGACAGAAAGAGGAATACGTATAATTGAGTTTTCAAGTTATGCAATATTGAATAAGTTTTGAGGTACTTGGAAATGGCTGTGCTATGGGAAACAGACGAGGATTGTGGCACTAATTGCTAACAAACTAATTTCAAATTCAATTATTTTAGAGCAACTTCTTTTTAGAGTTTTCATACATTTTTAGGTACATTTACGACTAAAGTAGTAGACAGAAATCGTTTCCGCAACTAATTAAGTAAATATTATTAGCTAATGCAATAGTAATAAAGGGCTGTAAATAAATCCTTATTTAGTGACAAATGGAAATACTATCAAGATATTGTTGAAGAAGGTAATAGTTCGCGATTTGTATGTATGTAATATATCTTTGTTTGTATTAGTAGTATCAAGGTGATCGTTAAAGGGGCGTACAGCCTTAAGCTGAATATGTTCTCAGGAAAGAAAATCGTTCAGCCATGAACTGAAATCCACTAGAGCTTCCGGTCACGTCCGGTTTTTGTGAAGAAAAAAGATAAATTATATATTAGGTCATCTAACCTCACAGTGCTTGGCTGCGGAGGAATATTTGGAAAGAATAGCACCTGTTACGGGTGTTAATACACTACTTATTCTTATCATGTATAATATACTTTGATTTGATAGCTAATTAGAAACCGAAACCTCTCCCGCAAAACGTTCTATTTTTTCTTCAAATATCATTCGGGACTCTTCATAAGGAATGGAACGAGCTGAACTCAACGGAACTCAAGACATTATCCTTGTCCTTTACATTCTTAGAAAGTCTCGTTATAGTGTGTGTTTAAGTTGATTGGATTATGGTAGTATGATGTTGCGAGAAGCACCGTGCATCGTACACGTTATCGCAATGCACTTAATGATAGATATCACTCATTAGTGAGTGGCTGACATGAGCCGAAAGTTCAGGCTCCTTCATGATTTGATCATTCATATGCACATGCAATCCTCGGGATTGTAATCATTCACGTGGGAAGTTTCCTAGAATCACATGCAATATTTATAGCCATTGATTTAAAACTGGCTAGACAGCTCTTCTTCCAAACGATATACGTATCCTATCCAACATGTATTATACATTCATCACAAACAGATATATTGCCTACCAGATGAGATTCAATCAGGCTAATATTTGTTCTCTGAAGATAGTCGACTAATGTCACATGTACTATTTCAATCTGCTCTAATAAGCAAGGTGTCCAGAAAGACCAATTATGTTAACGGATAGGAGATATTTTACGATTAGCTCAAGGGAAATCCCAAGCAACTGCGGGAGATGCCGCAACAGTAACTTTAAACAGAGTTATCCGCTAATATTCATTTCAATGCAACAATTTCAGGGTGTAAAAATCATTCGCCTTGACCGGGACCTTGATCAAGGCGAATGATTTTTACACTTCGAAATTGTTGCATTAGCTTAAGGGAGTTCAGCATCGCATTATCTAAAGCCTATCTAAAATCCAAATTTCTCAGAGAAATGAGGAATAACGTAGACAGGCAGTTATGTTCAGTAACATTTAGCAGATGGCAAATATCTAATCTACTTTATGTCCTCAAGCGGTGGAAAATATTTGGTTCGGGAACCCTATTCATCCGCAAGAAAACGATATTTAAATGCTTGAAAATATTCGTAACTAAAGTTTTTATAGTGAATGGACTATTGGGAAATGGAAAAGGGTAAACGGCTCACCACAATAATAAATGCATGGCGTTACAGAAAATTAGTAATAAGGACGCTTTAGGAAAATCGCGTACTTCAGTTACACAAAAACATTATCATAATTTGTAATCTACAAACTATTTGTAATCTCGTACCGATTAACAGTAGATATTGGACGATCCCTTACAACTATGACGCTCCGTGTGGTCTTCTTCTTCTTTGGGCCATAGTATTTCCTTCTTTATTACCTCGCTGTTTAGCCTGTGCCATTAGCATATCTAAAAACGATTATCAGTATAGCCGTAGCCAGAAGTGTAGGCTGATAATGAGAGAATTTAGATAGTAATATTAGCTGGAGATAACAAGTTAATATATAACAAGTGCTCAGAGTTCTAAACGCTACTAAGCATACAAGTTATATATATCTAGGATTGGTGATTCTCGAGCTTTTCCTGTCTAAATACGGCAAAATTATCACTATGCAATAAAATCACACATCCGTCGCGTAATAAACTAGAAACTAGGTAGCATGCATTCTTTTTCTCATCAGCGATAAAAATTTTCCCTCTTCACGCTTTCAATTCTTTTCAACTTAAAAAAATCAAGAATGTGTTGATGGCTTATCACCTGAAACTAGAATCCAATGTCTTTTTTTTCAAAGGATCCGAAATAACGGTTCCGGAAATGGTCGCTCACGTGGGGCGGTCACGACGAGAAAAAATGTGCACTCGGGAATGTCTGAAACCACGGCCCATTCGCAGGCGGTGCCGGTGAAACCCGTCTACCCGACGCCCAAGATCGCTCTCTCGTGTCTTCGCAGCTCGTTCCATTCCCTACGGAGAGTCACGAACGATATTTGAAGAAAAAAGAGAACGTTTAGCGAAAGAGGTTTCACGACGAGAAAATACTTAAGTCCTCATTGTGTGAGCGATGACAGTGAAAGCCCTCGACTCCTCGCTATCCAGTGCGTCCCTTTGTTATCCAAGAAAAGAAATACATTGAATATGAACTCGGTATTGAGAAATGTGTCCTTCTGGGAATAATTGAGACAAGTAAGCACTGCCAATGGGCTGGCGTGCTAATCATTTAAGCATGAGTAATAGATCGTGAACAAAATACTATTTCTTATGCCCAATAATGACCCCACCAACACACCAATAACTGACCATTGAATTGATTCATTAACAGGGTTACTAAGAGTTTTTCACCTATCTTAATTTCTATTGCCTCGGACGGCTGCCTTTTTCTCCTAGATCAGAACGCTTTCTTGCTAGAGAAAACTATGAAATACATCGTTTCTTTTAATGTGTTTTCTTGAATGATATCGAACAATATCGAAAAGAAGACTCTTGCAAGCAGTTTAATGGTCTACATAAGGATAAAATATTAACGGAAAGAAAATTGCATTGACTCTTTTCAATTTCATAATTCCGAGTGAAAATTATTCAAATGAGTGGAACAATATTGGTGTTAGTTTATCCATCCTTGAATTTTCGAATGGAGGACACAAAAATGAATGGTTTGACATATTTAATTGGCCACATCAGTCACCCTCCTTTGGGATCACCGGGGGGGAAGCGTGTTCAAAATTTATGGCGATCACTTTTGAAGGGGTGTACCGTCCTGTACCTTGAACTATGGCTTAACTCTCGAAACTGGCGTATTATTCAGCGGTAAAAGCCAACCCCGCGTGGAGATCAATTCAAGAGCATCGCATCGAACGTCGGACATAAAATAAAAGCCATGAAGCCATCCGGCAGTCTTTTATTAGGGCCATAAATTTTCAACTTCGGATTTTTCTCTGGAATGGAATGAGAAGAGTAGTACCAGTGCAATAATGTCCGCCGTGAATTAGGATTCCTCTTTGCCCTTTCTCCCACCAACTCCTGATAATCCTGCCTTGAGCAACTCAAGTGACTCAAACTTCCATGAGACAATGCCTACAACTGAATTATTGCTAGCAACGTTTCGCTTCAGGTAGTAAAAATTTCAAGGAGTCTTAATCAATCAAAAAATTTTCAAGTCGCAGTTTCAGCACAGTGCATCAATGTTCATTATTATAATGGATAAAGAGAACTTACAGAGTGGTTGCCCATCAATTTCCGTGCAGGGTAGTTTTCCTCCATGTACAACTCACCTGCAAATGAAAAGAATACATCATTACAAACAATGTGCCATTGACATAAAATTTAGGATATATCATAGTAGTAATTCCTAGATAATATTTTCAGAAAGATATGATTCAGTGAATTTTGCATATTGCATTAAATGTACAATAAAAGGTACCATGTCAAAAATACAACGTTACACGTGAAAAGAGAGATAATTTTCCTCCTTGAAGACAGGAGAAGCTTGGTACTTAATTGTGCTTTTGACATCTGATAGCACAGGAAATTTGATAAGGATAACAACCATGGCCCCCAAAGTGCATACAAAGTGGTTTATTTGATGAAGTATATTTTTCATGTAGAAAACCAAATTTCGAAATGAATATAACAAAATAAAGAAATTGTACACTATATCCATTAAAATATACTGACTCAGAAAAAAGAGCGATCTAATGCATTACGAATATTAAACAAATTCTACTGCTAAAATATGGATGATTTAAAGGGGATTAGAGATACAATATACGATAGAAATTCACGTGACATAAGAACTGCATTTTCAAATTCCATTTCCATTCATTAAATTTTAAGGCTAAAACGGTTACGAACCTCGAGCCTTTTAACTTTTTGCTCGCTTAGAAGGAGCAACCGTTGTGGGAATTAAAAAGGTGATGGAAACACGTGAAACCGAAGGTGACGCAGCAATCCGTAGTTAAACCATTCACCAGGGGCGTGCCAGAACATTCTGCCACGCGAATCAAGTTCGCCAAAGGCCATGAGGAAGTGTCCCTCTGTTCTTGTTTCGGTGACAAGAGGAGCAGGAGGGTATGCGAGGGAATGGGGTGGTAGGGTAGTGGCCGTCTGGAAGTGGAGACTGCGTCGTGGCGCATGGGCGGAGGGGAAACGAGACGACGGCGTTGGCGGAGGGGATACGGCGCTGGGGGGAGTGTTTTCGAAAGGGAGTTGACCTGGAGCTGACCTCCGCAGGGTCATCGCGGGCACTGGCCCAAGTAGACGGCAATGTGCGCGCGGAAAGCGTCGATAATTTCCCGCGGAGTCGGGGAGCTGAAGATACATGAACGCGAGACGGAAGAGGACGCCGCTGCGGCAGGGTCGAAATCGAAGAGATCAATGCATTACGGGATGCATTGTTGGGATCACGCAAACATACACATACCTCGAGTGATATCTCTATCCAGATTCAGTTCAAGGACCCACAAGCCTACCTGATATGCACTTTTTATTTTCGAAGCGGATATATAGTATACTACATTATTGCATGGAATGAAATATTATAAATGTTTTCGTCATGAACCAAGAGAAATAAGCAGGTGATAATTAAAATAATAGCTTGCAAGATCAGTGATTGGCTCTTTTTTGGCATAATCTACAACTGAAATTCCGATGCCCACGGCCTAAACTTAACGATTAGTAAATAAAATGAACTGACATAATAAATTATTTGGAGGAGTGCATAAATATCATTAGACATACATTCCAGAAAGACGTTAGTACATTGCCCGCAAAGGATGAAGCAATTGAGTATCTTTATAATACTAGACAACTAGATAATTACAATGGCCCTATTGATCATTCAAAACTAAATCAGATATCTGATTGGTTTTAATTTTCACCTGAGTCTGCTCAAGATTACATCATGGTATGAACACCTGTCGTGAATTGATTTTCTGCGTAATGCCCTAAATATCATAATGTAAAATACCGAATTTCGGGACAAGGATAAAATTCAAGCGATGATTTCCCATTGAAATCAGTGGAAACGACATTTGCCATCAGTTCCCGCGTTATTTTGGGAAAAGGCTGGGCAACTTGAAACTTTCGCAACGTCGTTCCACTACAAACAAGAGAATTTCTAGATCCATTACCGTAGAAACACTTCCCTAGACTCATGCATTGTTATGCATTGTTTGCAGATTATTCTGCTTCTATGTAGTCACACAACAACCTAAATGTTGATCATTTTACGCCTACAGTAAATGGTAAGAAATTATGGAGCCCAAGATAAAAGCGTCTTCACCAATTCCTCACAGAATACCTACCGTAGATAAAAATATCCGTTGGTTGGATTAAAGAATTTTTGAATGGTCGGGTACATAGAGTAGTGATAGATAGAGTTAGTTCAAAGGCAGTAGAAGTTACTTCAGGTGTTCCCCAGAGAAGTGTCATAAACACTTTTATTCCTACTTCACGTTAACGATGACTCCGTAGAGGATAGTAAGATGTTTATTTGCCGACGATGCAGTGGTTTACCGTAATATCCGTGATCCTTTGGACACAGCACCTTTATCAGATGAACTTAATGCTATACAATGCTTGTGCGACACCTGGCAAATAGAATTGAACCTAAGAAAGTGCGAGGTCATACATTATTGGAAAATGAGCAATTCCCACGCGAACGCCTACTGCATTGGGAACACCGAAATGGAATGTGTAGACTTCATTAAATACTTAGGTGTTACCTTCACTAATCATGCTAGTAAAATGAGAGAGATTAAGTGTAGAATAGAAAGATTTAAGATGTAATTTTTCCCACGAACGATAGGGCATCATAATAACATTGTTCGACTGCGGTAGGGTGATGTTCAGGTAAAATTATTCTGGAGTGATTCACCCCCTGCCACACGCCCTAGCAGTGGCTTTCAGGGTATATAAATAAATAAAAACAAAATAAAAAACTCCCAACATTTTGTCTTTACGAGGACCATCATACGTTTCCGGTCAATAAGATGCGAACATCTAAATATCACATAAATAGAAGAAAAAAAATTCTATCAAGAAATTTAACGGAATAAGATGGCGTATTGCTTTCTTCACTTAAACGATACAAAACTCGCGAATAAAAAATAATACCCCAAGTTACCTCAGGTTTTAAAAACTGGATAGATTTATCCATTTCTAAATACCTAAATAAATGAATATGATTAGCTTTATCCAACAAATTATAGGCTTGAGATATTATTATTGGTATTCTACCGGTTAGGGTAGGTTTCGGATGGACACACATATGACAGTTTAATAACTAAAATAAATAGCAGTAAGACGACTCGGTAAAATGTTGTTGAAGCATGATAATGCGAAGTGGGGATGGACAAAAACTGATTAACAGAAAATATACCATATGTGAGGAGAAAAATATAAAAAAATGTAAACATAATTTGCATTATAACAAAGAACGTTAATAAATAACAACTTAATCTCCATGTCGACCGTTTTGAGAAGACTCCAGATTTTTCAATTAAAATATGCATTAACACGTATATTAATTTCTGTGCGGAATACGAAAAAGACTCGACTCGATCTTAGAGGGGTTAATATTTTCCACCAGCGACAACTTGTTATGTCAAATTAATATTATCTGGATTTTCCCTCATGTTTTAATTGCCATGAGGTTAATTTATCCAGTAGCCCACGTGATGACTACGCCAAGGACTAGTTTAGAAATAATATGAGTACTAGGCAAATCATTGAAAATGCAAAAATAAATCGTAACTGACAATGAGGCATCATTAATATTCATGACACTAGATTAAATATGCTGATTAATTTAAACCTGTGGAGATGATTATAGATGGTCCTTTTACAAAACCCAGGTGCATTTTTTATATTTTATTCCAATAACCTGATTAAACATATGTTTTCAAGGCGTCTTTTACGAATCACAAATAAGCTGCAACGACACGAATTCGCCATTGCCTTAAAGAAGGATACTTGAAACGATAACTGATTTGACACATGGAAATATGAAATAAATCACTAGTAATTAGGCCTGGGTGCAAGACTTTCTTAATAGCTCCCCGGTTTAATAAAACCGGCGTCAGCTGGTCATCCAAAAACCCATTAAGTTTTTCTCGATGTCCTGGTCCTGGCTGGAAAAGGCGCGTTTGTCACATTCATGTACGCTGGATTTCATCGTAAAAATAACCGATTCACGTGCATGCGTGACACAGTACCTGGTCGATTACACTATTAAGTAAGATAAATACTTTATGATCAAATTTCTACGGAATGGAATCAAATGATGGGAAAAGAAATTGCTTTCACAATAAGGGACCATAAACCTCCGATTTCGCTTTGCCTCCTTTTAAATTCTTCATTTAGCTCGCTAAGCAACCTCGGCAGAGCCAAAAATGTCATTGTGTTGTCAGTAGAAGAAAAGGGTGACCCAAATGCATATTTTTAGAGGCTTCTTGTCCGCGTTCTGCTGCGCTGAGATCTTGAGAAGCCGATTTGAATAATGTTTAACGACTTTTCCCCTTAATATAAATCCAAACTAATCTCATTTTTCGCCCCAATCATAAATTTACCTTTATAATCTAGAGGTAAAAGTTTAAATATTTTGGAAATGATCGTAAACGAAGGTTTGCAAGAAAGAATGCATTTGATACTATGCGAGTCAATATTTTGAAGTAACTTGATAATTATAAATATTAGTCACAGATAAAGCGGCTTGATGAAATCCACTCGAGCACCGGGTGAGTTTCTCGGCGTTATCTTTTCCCGTGTTTTTAGGTTCAACATCGTCTTCAGGGTGGAAGACCTGAGATTACATAAAGAAAATGCTCCAAAAAGTATCAATTCTCTCCCATAGTAGCTGGTGTGGCCCAGAGAGTAGCTCCGAGGAAGAGCAAATCGGTTTCCAACGTTACTTTACTATTATTACTACCAACGCATATTTTATGACTCAAAATTGGAAGAGCGTAACTCATGATTAAACCGTCCATTTTCTTTGTCAATCTTGAAACTTGAGATCATATCATTCAAAAAAAACTTGACTCTTATTGCCATAGAAAAATGTCCAAAAAAGGTGCAAAACGGCTTCACAGAGAATCATTGGTTATTATATATTGTTGTGACACCAAGAACACCGGATACACAGTGACTGAAATCGATTTTTGGAAACTAATTGGTGTCTCTTAATTGAGAGTAGTTAAAATTAAGCATCTTAAAAAAGCCGAACGTTGGATATAATTACACTTGAAGGGAGGAACAGTAAAGATTGCATATATTATCTGAGCGAGAATGATCGGTATTGGAACAAGTTTATATTTACAGAAACCGGTCTTCATGAAGAGCGGATTTTTTGGACCAAATTAAATTTTTACGCTCGAATAGTACGTATCACAAAAGACGAATCTTCAACCGCTACTGCTCTGAGCTACCGGTTCAAGAAAATGGGCCAAGAATAAATAGTGGACCTCAATGCCGGATTTTTCTTTTTTTTGAAAGTTGAGATACATTTTAGCGAAACGTTCTCAATTTGAAGGCGAATGAAGTGGGCTAAAATTGTTGAAATAGTTGTATCATGCATGCATGACTATTTTCGAACACTTCAGTCAGACACAAGTAACTGGAAATTGACGCTCAAAAAATGCCTCAGCATAAAATGCATATTTACATATTTTTAAGTTTTAAACCGTCATCTGTGCACCATTTCATTATTTAATCTTTAGGAAGGACAAA
This sequence comes from Hetaerina americana, assembly GCF_022747635.1. Lineage (NCBI taxonomy): Eukaryota > Metazoa > Arthropoda > Insecta > Odonata > Calopterygidae > Hetaerina > Hetaerina americana. Next base: position 94,727,584 of record NW_027286874.1, read on the forward strand.
AGAAATCAAGTATAGGCACATACATTAAAAAGTTTAATATGAAAAAATATTTTTCACCAAAGTAACTCGGGCGATCTTTCAAATAATTATCCTGACTAGATTTTCGTTAGGGCATAGTTTAATCGAGTGGCTAAAATATTACTAAACCTCTGCATCGTATGATTTTTGGTAACTTATGCATCAAAAGAAAATATAAATCGTCGAAACGCCATTTAAAGACCAATGGCATATGCTTCATAGCTGAATCGCAAGCAGATTGCACTATTTCCCATCTGCTGGAGAGATTTCAACTTTGACGATAGACACCATATGCCCATGTAGAATTCCAAAATAAAATGTAAACCGTAGTGACAACTTCTCGCCAAGTCACTCATTACATTGAATACTATAAACTGGAGTTCCTATACAAATATCGCCCTCACCTCGGCATCCTTTACCATTGAAGATCAGTAAGATTGAGGTATTGGTAAGAGAACATTTCAAAACTCAATATAGTAAGAATCCATCTCCTTCGACCACGGTGGTTCAAGAGAGCGAGACGATGGATTTGGCATTTCCGAGTCGGGGAGAAATCCAGCCCCTTTCACCACTCCATCCAGGCAACGAAAACAATCGATCCATCTGATACAGAGTCGTGCACCGCTCCAAACCCATTCGAGACGCAATAGCGAAGGTTCACGGAACGCCACCGTCACAGATTCGATGCACGTGTGAACGGAGAGGGAGGGGGAAGGGAATCACCGGGCCGTGCAGCCTGCACTCTGATCGTGGTGCTCACCGCTATTTGGAGGGATCCAAGGATTTGAGATGGGCAGGCGGGGGAGATCGAAAATATTCCAGGTAGTATGAAGATGAGGCGGAAAGGGGGAGGGGGAGGGGCGCAGGGGTGGAGCATGGGGCTGGAAACCTGTTCTACCCCATGCAGATGATGGCCGAGGGAAATGTTCCTCGATGGGACGGATAAATTGTGGCCGCATGTCCAATCTGGGGAGAGCTAAGAAAGACTCAAGATCCGGCGGCGGGAGACAGCAGTCGCTACCCGAGGGCTCCCCATTTATTCCACCACGCACCCGGATTTATCAATCCACGTGAAATCAGAACGGCCAGCGGCCACAATCAATTTCTCGCCGCCTGCCTAAATAACCCTCTTGGAAATTTCATAGGGGGAATGCCGCTCGCGTGGGCATAATTAACGTGGAATGAAATGTTGCACGACGACCAATCCGTTAACGTCGTCACGAAGTTTTACTGGCCTTCACTACTTGGGGACAATATTGGACATATCATATTATATTGAAATGTTATGAAATAATTGACTTTGTAATTCCACACACTTTATTTAAAAACACGACCAGGTTTCGACGTTGAACGTCATCATCAGACCTGATGATGACGTTCAACGTCGAAACCTGGTCGTGTTTTTAAATAAAGTGTGTGGAATTACAAAGTCAATTATTTCATTACATTTCAATATGTTATGCAAATTCCACAAAGTTACGCCTGAGACAACAAATTTTATATCATATTATAACATTTTGCAGGGTGCATTTTACAGGGTTGACCAAACCTAATTTCATACATATATAATTTCTCCTCCAGTTTCATTATTTGGGGATCACGGATCACACTTAAGTCAGCCAATGTTTTGTGGCGGGTTCCCTTATTAAAGATCCCCCCTTATTAAAGTTCCCTAAAGATTAGCTTTTAATACTTTTCTGTAGTGCCAAAGGGGTTCTTAAATGAGTAATTGCAATACTAATAAAGAAGATATCATGTAATTATAAATTTTAATGGAATCGTGTTGCATACATCTAATACTTCTGCTGCAATTAAGACAAAATCAAGACATTTAAAATGAAATTCCATTTAAACTTTATTGAAGTTCTTCATGCTTGGCAGGTATCGCTTTTTCGAATAGAGCCTGTTTTCGGATAAACGTCGTTGATTCAAATTTCATTTTTAAACCCCCTTTCTTTCATGCAAACAAAATTCGCCACAATATATGCGATGAATGCAAACTTCGTCCATCTAAGTTGGTAATGTATCAAAGATTTTGACTTCCTCTTATAAAATACGTGGCATTTATTTCCAAATAAGTGCCCTCATAAGATAAAAGCATCCAAAATTATTCCGCCGGATTAGGCAGATCAATCAAAATTCGGAGAAGCGTGCCAACGAAAAATCAATTGAGCGTTCAATAAAATTGTTTACGCCCTCAGTCTAACTCCCCGCTGGGATAGATACATGCACAAGTGCTTCGGATGTACGAATCTCCGTAGGGTCACCGCTTTCATGGCTTGAAGGGAGGCAAGTCAAAAAAAAAAAGAGTTATTTCACATAGTTGGCCCTTAATGGGTCCTCCACCATAGGCGATGGTCCGTTGAACACCCAATTTACTTTCTCAGGATTACTTTTCGAGTGACGACTTCAAATTATTAAGGCCGGAAATGTGGAAAAAGTAAAATAGAGAAAACTAAGATATTTGTCTAACCCCTCACCTGACTGGTTATTCTGTTGAAACTAGTAAAGTAGAACAAGTAAAAACATACTTACACTTTCGTTCACACATTTAAGGTAGATAGAACTTCAATTTTAGGGAGAGAAGAATTGCTAAAACCCGGACAAATTTATTTACGCAGTAATTCTGTGCACAACTCATTCTTATTTATATGAATTTCTTCTCTACCGGGACTTACCTTCGAAACTAGCAGAACGAATGCGGAAGCTCAGAGCACGAGACCTGAACTTTAAATGTTTGTCCCATTTCACAGTTCCCTGTCCCTTGTTTCATACTCCCCGGCTGAGAAATACACTCTCCCAATTCTAGGGAACGGGTTAAAACCTGGGGTCAACCCTCAAACCCTGGAACAATGACATACTGAATGACCTTCAACCATTCTACGGACGGTTATCAACATTGACTCTCTAACATTTGCCTGAAACATCCATGGTGCGCAAAAAAAATATTTTTTGGCTTGGAAACTGTGGAATTAACATCCCGTTCCTCACATTTGTCTGTCTTTTTGATATCCTTTGTTTCCACGCTCGATCTCTTCCTCCTTAAAAATTGCCAAACAGGGAAGGTGAAAGAAGGAAAAACTCAATGGAAAATTGGCCTCTGATCAAGAGCACACATCCTATTCCTGTAAACAAATCTGACACAATATTCGCCAAACCTTTGTGGTGAATGTCTTAGTTTAAGCTTTCTATTCATAAAAGACATCTCTCTCTCCTTCCTAGTGTCCACCCGTTCCCTCGAGTCCATTTCAACTTCTCCCGTGAAAATGTTGCATACCTCTCCTCTCTTCTAAATCAAACGGTTAGGATACTTCCGGTCACATACCTGTATTCTTCCCCCTGCACATGCACCACGAGCTACACACCCGTTTCCATTTACTTCAACAGAAATCAATCACTCTTCAGTGGAAAAAAAACAAATTAAAAACCCCATTTTGAAATCCAGGAGGCTAAAAGATAAACGTAAATCACCCAATTTCCATCTTGCTGCAAAGGTCCATTGACTCTAAGCATATCCTCCACGACAGCAGATTTCCCTTCATCGCTCATAAATCTCACCCATTTCAGCAAGGTTATCTTCCAGAGAGGTCCTGCATTATTAAACTTTACATTTAGCACTGGCATACAATATCAGTCTTTGAAAAAAAGCCAGCATTCGACAAACACTACACAAAAGCTTCTATAGCTTTTGAATATCTCAATTACAACCTCTTATTTAACATAACTGAATCACAATAACGGTTACCATCCGCAATTACTGACCTCCTAAACGGCGGTTACCATTGAACTTCTTCCATACACATATTCCCGGGCGTGTCCCCCAATACCGTCCTACGCTCACTTCTTTTATGAAATTTCATGAGATGCCCCATCCCCTTAGGCTGCAGTATTCTCCATTAATACGATGGAAGAACATTCTTTATCTTTGCTATCTATAAGAAAATTCATCGATTACTGGTAAGATAAGTACGGTTTACACATAAGAACTAATAAATCATGATATTCAATACCATTTTCCTTAAAATAATATTCTTAACTTAACATATTTATTTTTCAATTAGCCATTTATGCTACAGGTACTACTGTTATTCCAATCCTCATTTTGGTCCACTGTTTCCATTCTAGTCAAATAACGGGCTCACTTGGCCTGAAATTAGCGTTTTTCGACCCTGCACTCATTCTAGAATATTGCTTACCACACCAATCTGGCCAACTACCTGTCCCTCTCAACTTACGCATTCTTACCGTCGATATCTTGCCTCCGTTATAACTCGCTCAAATGAAGAAATGCTATACAAGAAATGCTCTCGGTCTTTCACATCTGACCCACAGACGATTAGCATCTGACCAGAAATTCCGTCAATACCTGTCATGAATGGGTCAAAGCGCCAGGACGCTCTCGTTGGCTTTTAACTTCCGAAATCCTTCGGAGTCTCCAAAATACGCTCAAGGAGCTCAAAATGATTTATTTTGTTTCAAAATAAATGTTATCTTGGTGGATCCTGGAGTGGGACCCGTAACTCAAGGCAGAACCTGCATCATCAATCTAAAGAAAAGCTTAATGCTTTATGGTGAGATTTCCCGGTTGAAGTTCTTTGGTGCCTATTAATAGAAAAAATTAATTTAGAAAATTAATTTAAAAAAATTAGTTAATTAGAAAAGATTCTAAACTTATCCAAAGGACAAAGGCATGAAATTAACTTGATGCGGCGATACTCTTTCTACGTATTTTTTTAACTGATACCTAAAATGCATCATGATAACAGCAATGCGTCTTTGGTGCGGAAATGACGTCCCTGAACATATTCCAGTGCGAACCAGCATGAATGTGACAAATCCCGAGCAAAAAAATGGATGTGCATGAATCTACATAAAAAAAGTGCTTGCCAATATGAGAAATTATGTTTATTACCTTGACTTAATCGAAAAATGGATGACATTGATTTAATTAAACTAATTGCAGTAGCATTTAAATGCATCAGAAACGCGTGTACCTAAGTCACTAACCGAAGAAACGGCACTGTTAGAACATTTCACCATTGAAAAGAGACACGATACGACTTTATACGATCTTATCAAATACTCATTACTTTTTAATGCTCGCAAATAAAAATTCTGATTTTAATTCCCGATATTTTGTAACCCGAAAATCCATTTACGTCAATCATTTAAAATTCATAAGTAGTATGGGAAGGTTGAAAATCTGGAATAACCTAAATTCCAAGAAGGTATGCATAAAAACTTGAGAACGGGATATCATATTATCCAGATGGATTTCACATTACGAAGCGTCCACTTGCGAGGACGGAATGGAAAATTTCACATAGGTTCCGCTCGTTGAACAGATGCGTGCCGGGGAAATAAATGAGTGGTTGCTACCCGCCAAATTGCTACTTGCCATCCGGGTGGAAAAAAATAAAAATCACTGGTAACAACAACCGCGAGTCGCGCAAGGGTGTTCGTTGATGCAAGGAACATCCATCCCTCTCCTTTTCCTCTCCTCCCTACCTCACCCCTCCCCCCCCCCGCCCCGCGGTCACCCGACTCAATCGATATGCGCTCATTTCCCGGGGAAAGCACGGCCGTGCTCGTGCGGCCCTCCACACCCCACCCTCTTCCAAACATGCTACCAGCGGCGGGGGATCTCTCAACATCGCCCTGGCCCCGTTCGAGCGCGCAGCCTTTTCTCTCCTCAGTCCTTGCCCTTGCCCTTCATCTCCCTGGGACCTGCCGCTACCGCATGAAAACCGTCACCAGCGTCTTCGCCCCAAGGTCAAGGTCGAGGAGAAAGAATGGAGCTTGAGGAGGGCGGGGGGGGGGTGGAGAAGTGGTCGTGTGCAGCAGCCGGTGAAGGGAAGGTTTACGTGGGCGGAGGGGGTGGACCGGGAGAAGGGGCGGCGACGCAGGCGCCTCTACTGGCACACCTCCTCATCAACCTCCCAACCTCACCCTGCCCCCTTCTTCCCCTCCCGCGGCGAATGGGGGTTGCGTGGAAGTCATTCACACACTCCGCCGATCCCCCACGTGGCGGCGGCCAGGAAACCAAGAGCACGAACTCGGTTCGGACTTGGCGATCGACTCGACTCCGCGGGAAATACCGGACGGATTCCCTCACGGCATGCCGGATTAAGTAGTAAGCCAAGTGGGTGATCGCAGTTTGAGGCGGGGAACGGAGAGCCACGATTGCTGCCGTTCTCTCACCAGAAGTCTCTCCCATGTCTAGCCACTGGGTTATGGAAGACGTTTTATTTCTCAAAAAAACATGACAGCACCGTAGTTTTATTAATCATTTTGTTACAATCTCAATCTAATCACCGAACACTAGTGTGGGTGATTTATAGAATGCCCTTCACTTTTTTTTCATTGGTTTTCCCGAGTAGAAAATTCACAGGAAAAAACACGTCCTTATTTTCATGAACTTGTCCATTCGAAGTACATAGAGTAACTTTGTGTACTATTGGAAGACATTAGGAGCGCTTAACGTCCACAAGTCTTTCGACTGTTATGAGTCTAGAATAAATGGCGTAAAACGCCTACAAAAACAATGGAGATTAGGCATTTTAGGCATTTTCCTGTCCTTTCCTGCCCTAAACGAGGGCAAATTATGCGTTAATTGAAGAAATAAAAATGTGCTTGCCTAATGAGGAAACATCCTTGAGAGACAAAATATTTTAGATATTGAGCTTAAAACGTTTACAGGTTTACAGATTTCAAAATTCAAAAGTAAATAAACCATAACATAGGTTATCTGTTTCTGCCCAGTACTTCATCTCGAGGAGATTGAGCTCTCAGTGCTTAACACACCTTAGAGCATCATCATTCGGTATTTGGCTCTGATTATTCAGCTGCTATGTAATCCAACGCGAGGGCCCCCATGGCACAATTTATCATTGTCTCCGATAGCCAGCCGGAAGGGAAGTGCATTCGCCGGCCCAGTCAAATGCCTTAATCAAATGGAGTACTTGCTGCTCTAAGGAGGTTAACCGAGCGAAAAATCACTAATTAAATATACGAGTAAATAATTGCGATACCTAATGTCAAAACTAGGTATCAGTAAAAAGCTATAGATTAATAAATCAGAAATAGGTCATATTCCGGATTTGTAGGGTTGGGCATGGTGTGCAGTGTCGTAATTTCAGTTGATTAACATTATCAGTTTTTAAAATTCTCTTTTGTCACGTAATAAATTAATGACAGAAGAAGTGTAAAGCTGAAATAAATACGGGAGCCACGCAAAGATTCAATCTCTCGCCATAAATTTATAATATTTGTTTGGAAATATGATACAGGCTGTAAAAGAGACTTTAAAAGAAATGGCTTTCAAAGAAATTAAGGTGAAAGGGAAATGAAGTAACGCCCTTCGTTACACAGAATATATCAAATATGTGTCAGAGTTTTGAAGACCCTCCATCATCATTTAACCCAATGGATGAAGCGAGAAGACGAAGAAAGAAATTGAGTTAAGAGAGGAGGAATTAGAAATAATACCTTGATCAAAAAGTTCCCGGAATAACCACCGTGTGGCGCTCCCATCGTTCCGATTTGAGTTCTGTTTTTTTTTAAATTGGTACATCTATTGTTGATATTCCCTTTAAATCTTAGTGTCATAACTTGGCATTTGCAAAAGTTACGGTCGGTTTTCGGTATGTCCATCAGTGCTTCCTGCGATTTTTCCATTACTTCCTCTCGGCTGCTAAAACGCGTTCCCCGTAATGGTTTTTTAACTCGATTGAACAGAAAGAAGTCACAGGGAGCCAAATCAGGTGAATTCGGTGGCTGTTGGATGGTATTTGTTGCATTTTTCGTCAAAAAATTACGAATAATGATAGCACTGTGCGACGGTGCGTTATCATGGTGCAAAATCCACTAGTTTTCCGCCCACATTTCTGGTCTCTTTCGGCGAATTGCTTCACGCAAACGTCTCATAACGCCCAAATAATACTCTTTGTTTACTGTCTGGCCTTCTGGCAAAAATTCATGATGCACTACACCGTTGTAATCCATGAAAACCGTCAGCATTGCCTTCTTTTTTGACTGAAAACGACGTGGTTTTTTTGGTCTCGGCTCATTTGGTGAACGCCATTCACTTGCCTGATGTCTGGATTGCGTGTCGTACTCATAAACCCACGTCTCGTCTCCAGTAATGATCCTTTTGATGAATGTGGGATCGGATTCAGCCTCGCAAATCATGTCTTTTGCGACGTCAACACGGTCTCTTTTTTGCATGAAATTGAGGTCTTTTGGCACCAACTTTGCTGCTACACGACGGAAACCCAAATCATTAACCACAATGTCTTGGGCGGATCCATAGGCAATGTTCAAGTCCTCCGCTATTTCTCTGATGGTTAATTTGCGGTTATTGACCAACATTTCTTTTACTTTATCAATTTTTTCACCGACTTTCGATGTCGATGGTCTGCCACTGCGTTCATCATCTTCGATTGACTCACGACCACTTCTGAACCGCTCGTGCCACTGGTAAACGACCGTTTTTTTTAGAGAATCGTTGCCGAAACACTTTTCCAACATTTCCAACGTCCGTGCGCCACTAAATCCGTTTTTTACGCAAAATTTAATACAAGTTCGTTGTTGCAAATTTAAATCCATTTCTGCAATTGTAAAAAATCGCCAACACACACACAGATAGATGTACTCTTGGCTACGTAACTTTTGCAAATGTCAAGTTATGACACTAAGATTTAAAGGGAATATCAACAACAGATGTACCAATTTAACAAAAAAAAACAGAACTCAAAGCGGAACGATGGGAGCGCCACACGGTGGTTATTCCGGGAACTTTTTGATCAAGGTAGTATTTCCTAATCAGGAAAGCAGTAGAATTGGTTTGGGAAAATTGCATGGGACTTCAAGCACAGAATACAAGGTAAAAACGCGTATATGCTAAGAGGTAACAATTGGCCCGAAAAAACTTACGGTTTCAATTTAGTGAGCAGTGCGGGCAAACTTTCGTGTGGAATGTGGAACCGTGTGGATCTGGCAATGAGACACAAGACTATTGAAAGATAGGCCGGAGAAGAATACGAACGCTACGCAAGAGGAATTATGCCGAAAAATAGAATGAAAAAAGCAAATAAAATAGGTTTACAGGAGAAGATATGGATTTGCTGGGATCGTAATAAAAGCGAAGGTCCTGCTAGAAGATCAAACGGTATTTACGAAAGCCGAATAAACTCGATTATAACTATGGAGAACTATCATAGCGTTGGAGAATTAGTATTGGATGGATGAAGAGTCCCCTATTCAGAAGGGGCTTGTGTAAATTCCTGATAATAAAGAGTACGGAACTAATTGTATATTTGCTTTGAGTATTTTTCATTTTGTTTAAGGTTCCCTAACCAAAATATTGAATCACAAATAAAATCATACACGCTCAGGAGACCAAATACACGGTATTTAACCTTGTTTTAGTGGCCATCACGGAGATAAAGACAAGTCTTCAAATCCGTTATTCGGTCGGTAGGGTTAGTCATTAAATTCGAGTAGTTTAACCTGCTGATGCGGTGACGGGCTTTGGATGGCAGAAGCGAATTCAGTACCACCGCAATTATATTTGGGTGGATTCATGCTCTAGCCATGGGCAAATCACTGACTATAATTTTGGAGAGAGATCAAGTTATTAAGTTTCACCCGAATACCTCCGCCAGTGACAAGGAAAATTATAATATTTCGAAAGTCGCCCACCGAAGACTAGGAATTTACATAGCGATATTGTAAGTCATAATATTGCGACAGTTACCCACTGAAGAATTGGTTTTTTTCATAAGGCTCAAACTGAAAAGTGGAGTGATCAGAAGGTCAGACTTGCTTATATGGGCCGTAGCCCGTTTTTCAAAGTACAAATTAGATCTGGTCTTTCAATTAATTTGCACAAAATCTTTGAATATTAATAAATCTATAATAATAGTCAGCTTCTTATCACGTATGCATTGAACAGCATAAGATTCATAGTGTTGCTTTAAAGTTAATTCTGCCTTCGTTGGACTTAAAAATTATTTGAACTAATTTATCTTTTGAGGATTTAACAACATATAAGAATAAAATGAACGTACCTACGGTCGTGAAGCAATGAAAAATGAAATAACCGTGACCGTACAATTCTCAGGTTCAAAATTTACACTTTCCCAGGAAGATTCCAAACTTCAACTGTTGACGGTCGTAGCACGAAAGTAAAAACGATAAATATTGAAATTCATACATCAATAAATACATAATGTTAGAGAGTGTAATATAAATTTCACACTTACAACGCTCTGACAAAAATATCATCATATTAAATTTGTGATAAAATAAAACAAACTCGTGAACGTCTAAAAACCGGTCCTATCACTTTTCGTTCTTGACCAGGAGATTCTCCTTCATTACACAGAGCCCTGATACTCCATTCGGGAACAGCTGCAATGCCAAATTTAGGTTTATACTATAAAACCTCCTTGATGGAATCACCTGCCAGTGAGCGCAATCTCGCCTCTGGCTACATAACGTGGCGTTCCCGACGCGAAGGACCTGTCCATAACGCGGCATGTAGGGCGTGGATCCCTGCTAATATTTTGAAAATAATGATGTAGCTCCTTTGATTCGGGAAGCGCGAAAATTTCCGGTCTGTTTGGATTCCGTGAATTTACGATTGGCATCCGATTGCGATTAAACCGGATCCCACGGCAGCGACCGATGGTGCGAGGAATGAGGGGTGCGGTTAGGAGTGGGAGGAGCAGTGGAAGGGCCGGACCGAGGGGAGTGAGGGTGAATGTTGGAGGGGCGAAGAAGGCGGAAGTGGGAGGAAGGAACAATCGCCGGAAAGAGAGAGACGAAGATGTTGAGAGAAGTGAGAGAGAGGTTCTGAGAGGAGGCGGGGAGGGGGGGTTGAGAGCACAAGAAGTTAGGAGGCGGACAACCAAAATCTCATCATACACAGGTACATCATGTGCAAACGTGCTTCAAGGCCAGAGCCAAGCTAATTTAACGATGCGACAACACGCAGGGCGGACGACTCCCGAAAATGATGGAAGCAGGCACGCAGGGAAGCATGCGTCGTTAACTAGTTTACGAGCAAGAGCTTCCGACCCAAATATATCCACTTGCTATTCATCAGCCTCGTTCATTAAATCATAATCACGGGTTATCAATCCAAGGATTTCTTTGCAGCAGCCCCCCGAGCGATCCTATTCCCTGCAATGTCTTCATTTCCTCATTGCTCCTTGCGCCGACACTTTCCAACAACCGCTTCTCGTAGTTCATCCTTGGCCTACCACTGTCACTCTTCCTCTCTACGTTTCCATCGGTTACGGTCTTCAGTGAATTATTATGCATCGGGACGCGTCCAAGCAGTTTTCGTCTCCTTCTTGTTTCCTCCCACTACTGCATTTTTTAACTCCATTATATATCCATTTTATTTCCATCATTTTTCGGTACCACCACTTTTCCATCGTCACCAACCTTTTCTCTGTTGCTCTTACAGCCTATGTCTCACAGCGGTATAAAAGCAAACTCCATTTTAAAGTTTTTGAATCACTTCCTTATTCCAGTATTATTTTTCGTTATTAATGGTTTCGGTCATAGACTTCTTTGCCATTCCTACTCTTCCCACTGGACCTCCCTAGTTTATTCCATCTTTAGAGATTTTACTAGTTAAATAACATAATTATTCCACTTGTTCCAGTGCGCCTTGCTTTTGCGCAGTATTGTTTTAATATATCGTATCTATTACGGCAATAAACCGTTTCCATAGCTGTATCATTGTTTACCCTGAGATTATACTATTTTATTCTCTTCTCCATACTTATAGTTCCATGTAGTTATGTCGTATTAAAATCGCAATAATCTTGTCCTTTCTCCGTGCATTCATACAGCTTTTATCTTTTCATTGACCATGTTAACTGCCTTCTCAAGATACAAATTAATATCTTACCCTCCCCCTATCTTTGGCTTCCTCTCTGCTTTCACCATCTCGCCTGCTTCCCATACAGACTGCAAATCAATCGCCAATAGTAACACTCCATACCGGTTTCTTCTAGTGCACGTAACATCGAATTCCAGTTAATATTGTAGATAACTTTTCACGCACGCCATAAGGTACAGCGGATCTTTCTCAACCCGCTTCTCTATGAGGGGTTTGACAAGCTGGGGAGCATAGCTTCTCTTGTTCCTCTACTCCTAAATCCACAGTCATCCTCATTTAAAGGTCGTACTCTGCTCCCCATTCTCCCGTAGATTATCTTTCTCATAATTTTCAATGTGTGGGTCGCCAGACTGTTTGAAAGGGTTGCATAAATAATTAACAGTGGATAACACCAGTTATCTACTGTTAACCACATACAGCCACTGTAAAACCACATACACCTTAGAACTGTTCTTAGGTTCAGTCTTCCTTCCGGACAGCACGATTCAAGTGCTAAAATAGTTAGTCTTCCATGTTCATTACCACCCTTCCCTCGCACACGTCATTGCAGCTGAAGGAGTGCACCGGCTCGGTTTCTAGAATAAAACTGTTTCCAAATAAAATCGCTTTGCAGCAAGTTTTATGGGCTCCACTAACACACACTAAAAAATTAATATCTACCATCTGGGAATGTCTCCTGAAGAAGGAAGTTGACAAAATAAGAAGTCTCATAGTATGAGCATTAATAATAAATAGGAATACTACATCATCGCGGTCGATCCACAAATCAATTTAATTGTCAGTAGAAAGGATTAGCTCTGTGATTATCTAAGCATTTGCAATATAATTATTTTATTGGTTTCAGTAATCGAATCACGGAAACTTGACGTATATAATATTTATAGTTGCATGCCCTTCCGTCTCTTTCATCACGAAATTCCCCATTCATCTCTTTCCATTTTACCAGGCATGAAATAACTTTCTCATATACGAGAGTAGAATGACAGAAAATTTCTTTGAAACAAATCGTCTGAACATCAACGGATAGAGAGATCGAGTTAGTCATGCGATTGTTTGCAGAATTGTTTTTCCTATGATAACTGAATAGGTGAGTGGCAAAATATCTGGATGAAGTCCACCTACGGGTCATTCAATGACGAGTGGTTAGCTCATAAATGTGGTGCTCTAATTTGGAACAAATGTGTTCTCCTCTCTGAAGCAACAACTGATAAAACTATAGTATTGGAAATATGGAATATGGAATTGAAGGGGACCTCTTTATTGCGCAGTAATAAACCCGAAGTTGGTATGCAAAGACCTAGGGCGTGGGGAATTCCCAAATCCGGTCCTATTCTATTCCTTGTGCTATTCCAGAATGTAGCACTTGAACGTTAAAAACACACAAAGTCCGAACAGGACTACCAAAAATAATCTCCATCTGAAGTTTTAGTTCTGCCTTTTACAGAATCAAAGACAGAAAATTCACAACGAAACCTAAGCAGTGTGGATTCCGACCCCGACTCGCGGGTTTCATCTTTCAGGGAAGTTTATTTGAGGATAAATCGATTATAATGCATACCGCTTCCAATATTTTCCGGTTTGAACCTACGATATTTCCCCACATTTTCAGCGGGGAAATATCGTAGGACCAATCGTTCTAACAATTAATCAGAGATATGTAGGTGTTAGCCTCATTACTGTGGCTCATTTACATCGGCGGTACCAACTATCCCACTGAATCAGTGAAAAACAATGTATCTAGGTAATCTATGTACTTATTAAGGGTTGATATTTTGGACGGTGCCTAAAAAATATTATGTATTAGATATTGCTTGACTTTTTGTTTTCCCTACATTATTTCATTCTTCAATGCTTACCTTCTATCAGAGTTTATACCGTTTATAAAGCCTCTATCTCATTTATATAGCACTCTCCCTTCTATCACAACTTTCAAATCCCACTATTGCTTAATATTTGCTCCTGAAAAATAATGCTAAGTAAATTTGTCACTTATCGAAAAACCATTGTCATAGGAATACAAATGCTCATCCCGAAATCATGAGTTTTGTGAATGAGTGAGAAAATGTACCGACGGAAGAATGAGTACTTTTCTCTCAGGTTCATATGTTAAGCTTGGACATCATCGATACTTGTACAGTATAATACCAATTAGGCTTAGCTCACTACTAAGTATTAATGGTAAAACTAAGGTCAGCGTACCATTTATTTTCCCTTATTACCTTTATAAAATAAACTGTCCCTCAAATGGGATTAACACTGCATTCATCCCACATTTCGTCTTTCAATCAACGCAACTATTTCAATAGCCAAGAATGGTGGTATTTCTCAAAATTCTTTAGTCGAAACCATTGCAACTTAAGATGCTCGCGAAGAAGAGCTCCTCCGCAAGACAACGAATAAAACGAAGAGAAAAGTTTTACTTGCATTACGTTGAGATCGCCGAGCGTGGGCCGGTCGGACCGGCGGGCGTCACTTGGAAATGAAGATTCAAATACGTCCGACCAATGAGAATAAAAGCGTGGTGTGGAGGGGACGGGGGAGAGGATGAAGGGGAAATGACTGCGGACGCTCATTCCGTTCCTCAGCTGCAGAGAGGTGGAGTTTGGGGGCGAGACGAAGAAGGAAACGATCGATTATCTCGAGCTCGAAGAATGGCAGTCGTGCGAGATGGGGTGTGTTTTTGGGCTCGGGAGATCGGCGGTCCAGCCAAGAGTGTTCTCTCGAAAGGACGAGCATTTTTTAAGACGGAGGATGAAGAGGGTGTAGAAAGAAAAGAGGTGAGAAGGCGGGAAGTGAGAGTCTCGTGAAAAAGGCTCGAACTTCCTTCCAAGGGGTGAAGGTGCGTTTTATGAGAGGGTGGCTACAATAGCTTCCAAAAGGTCAAAAAAAATGAGTAACTTCTCACCGAGCACTTTGGAGGTCCATCTTAGAATAGTGAGGCATTGGTGACATAAGTCTATTCGTTTCCGTGAGAATATATGAGTATCTACTAGCTGACACGAAGGAAAGCCATTACTTTAGCTCAAAATTATCTTTCAAATACAGTTAACTGAGAAGATGGGGAGAGACAAAATAAAAAAATATAACCGAACTGATAGATACGACTCGTACATTTTTAATGTGAATGCAGTACATTTGCATTACATTAAATTCCGTGAAACTGCATATTTATGGTGTGCCGAGCTTTTAGTTTATTTTTATTTTACAGTCTTCCCCAGAATGGTTTATTATTTATTTACTAGCGATGATATTCTTCCATGCCATGTCCTTTTCTTGTGCATATGCTTTTTCAGAAAAAATATGACTAAAATGTACATTAAGGAAGTTATTGCACTCTATTCCCTTAAATTTGCTTTATTTTAGCTTGTGCATATCCACTCTGTTAATGATTAAAAAAGATTGAAAACTTTTCTTGAGCAAACTAAATAATTAAATATTTTGAATTAATCAAATTTATAACGTTTTACCCTCTTTCCTGTCAAATAATCTCCAGACTCAAATTATGTTCACATCTAAATGTCAAATTAAATACAGCATGGTACTTAGATTATACAATACGCGTTTTGACCGTCCATAACGCCAATAAATCTAAAAAGATGCTAACAAATAGCTCCTTAGTTTGCCAGAAAAAAATTTAGAGGTACCTATCAATGTGTTCGATTAAGATTTTTTCATTAAATTTTACATCCTTCCAACAGGATGATAAGTACCAAATGAGAATCATGAACATCCCGCACCAATTTGCATTATTTTATAAGATGAATTCATATGAGGATGCATATTAAGGCTAAATTTATACGTATGTTTGGTGCCTTTTTTCAAAGAGCAAAAAATAGATCCATATGCATGCCTGGCAAGTAGTTACAAATTATATTTAAACGCTGAAATCACTCTCAATTTCTTTTAATAACAGCAGGCGAGAGCTACTTGATAGGTTCACATTAATCCGCCACGATGCAATCCTCCACCTAGTAATTTGCTAGCATCCAGAAGAAATTAATGTTTTCATCACGGGTTCAACGCGTTTCATCACTAAGTTCAACGGAGGGGATGGATTAGAACCTCTCCAAAATTCATAAATCCTTCGCAAGGGTGGAAATTAAATATTCTGTTGGAGAAGCTATCGACAAAAAAAGTACCGGAGAATGAGACTTTCACTCATTCCTCTTAGGGACTTATTGACCACCTCTCCCCGTTCCACCTTTTCTTCGATCCCACCCAACATCCAAAACCATTTCTCTCTTACTCTCTGTCTCTCGGGATGGCTGCCACACCCTCAATTTGACCTCGCCCATTCTAAATGGTGAAAGGAAGAGGGATGATTTTCGGTTCCATTGAAGCGATGAGAAGGCCAAGGAGGAGACGGGAGGGAGGAATATGAGAAGCTTGGAACGTGGAGATAACGAGCGGAGGGGGGCATCACCGAGCGCCGCCGACAGAACGGCCACCGATATTCGGAATGAGCTCGGCCTTCCGGATCGCGTTACCCTGCGGTCGATATGCACACGTTCGATTAGGCACGAGACGAACGCGTGCTGATAAAATTATACATGATTCAGTGAGCATGGTTAATATCATGTTCCGTGGTTAAATTAGCACTGGACTGACGAAGAGGTTTGGATGGTAAACCAGATAAAAATACTTTCCGAGGAGGAACATAGTGACGATAAAATATACGAGTATGGGGAATACGTACTTATCAGTGCGCTCGCCGATCTCTCCGGATTAATATTTATTTTTCTTGGTATTCGTAGGCATTTGAAAAATGTTTACGAACAGTTAAACCTTTTTTTGATAAATAGGTCCCTTGACCCTTAAAAAAATCCCAAGGAAAAGCAAGGATCTCCATAATTTTTCATGCGTAAAGTGAGTCAAAATACTAATGAATGAATTTGCCACGAAACATAGCAAATTTCACAATGATTCATAACTTTAAAGCCCATTACACCCATTAAAATCGCTCTTTTAAACGTATAAATGAATGGAACGAGGATTTTAAAAATTAAGATCCTCTCGTTCATCACTTCTGTAAGACTTTATTGAATACATACTTCAAGAAACTCATATTGTCTACAGTAACGACGGCACATAACTGCTTCGGTATAATTAAATATTTCATAATATCATGCCCGTCGAGCTGTAACAGAGACTTTCCGCATGAGCAGAGACCAATTTTCCCCGTTACGTACCACCACACAGCAGACATTATGTACAGGCAACGCAGACCCCTCCCAGTTTCCACGGCCAAATGCTCCAGAATCCCTCTGATCTAACTCCGCATCGATTTGGAATTGTATGCGAAGGCAAGTGAACAAATTAAAACATGATAAAATTTTGCTTATTTTTCTAGCAAGCAATATAATGATGGATAGGCAATAAACATTAGAATAAAAGTTCCTCATGCACGTTAATGTAATTTTCCGACGAAACTAAAGGAAATACCCTCATGTATATGTTGAATTTTACAATAATCCTTATTTTCTCATGCTCATAAAAAACCTAATATAGCCAGGACATTAATTTCTCCTTGGATATGGGAAGTATTTTTATTTTAAAAACTAACATTAATTTTCAATGATTAATAAACTTAACATATGACATAAGGAAATTGCGTTGTCTTGCTCAAGAAAAACCGAATGACTCAAAAGCGTTGTTTACTTGATTAAGAGCAATGCCAAGAAGAGTAATCATTGAATTTATAATATTATCATTTCCGGAATATAATTCTCTTCGTATATTTTTCTTTTCATTATGTTCTTTTAGAAAGGAGTAATCCTACATGCATTTTCTATACGTTAAGTTTATTCCCCTAGCCTATCCATCTAGAGCAACCATGCCTTCTACGACTTTACCTTCTTTAATTCCTCTTCAATACTACGTATAATTTTAAAATACGTTTCCCATGATTTGCGACTATCGAAGATCTCATTCAGCTCTCTCCGTTCAAGCGCTATTGACTCAACTTGTCGTTAGACAGATACACAAGCGCGTTTTTGTTTTTGAATTGCTATTAAAATATATATTTTTCAACATTATGTTCATTACACATCTTCATGTTTAAATATTCTTGTTTCGTATACTTTTAATTTATCTGAATGAAATACTTCACGAGAACATTTTTCACTTCATGTTTAGTGATTTCTCAGCAAAATTTTACGCAAGTAGTACACTGCTAGACGCAAGAAAGAAATGAAATATCTCTCATGAATTGGGTTCCACGAAAAATTGTCTTGAACAAAAGTTTTCTATCTAGAAATATTTCCCACAAACCTCAACCTAAATAATATCTCGTTATGAAACTTAATAGAAAAAGAGTTAAATATTAAGAAATAACAGTCATGAAATAAAGTTTTCCATATTATTATTTAATTTGATTTTTTACGACGGATTGCCTAAACCAGTTGAAATATAATAAATTCATTTGTACTTAATCATTACTTAATCAATTTTCCCGTTCTATGTAATACTTTTTGAATCATTTTACCCTGTATTTCCCATTTTGTTCATACAAACATTCACGCGGAGAAGCATCGACAGCAAAATAGTCAAAACTTATTTAAGAGGCCGTGTAACTGCATTCTAACCTTGGGATCTTGTTCTTTCACATTCACAATACTTAAAATTCTGCTAACCATAAAGTTAAAATGTGGATTAGCCTGCAGCTGAACGCTTTTGAAATCAATAAAAACTACGACTATCATGAAACGGGTGATGACCTAACACCCCCCGCCATAGTCCCTTGCGGCGGCTTGTGGGGTATTATGTACTATATATGTAAATGAAATATACGATTGAAAGAAGCTGATATTAAGACTGTATTCCTTACACCCTTGGGGACTAAGGTTCCATGATGAATGACTGTAAACGCCATATATTGCATTACCACATCATTAATTGCAACAGCTGAGTGTTTTGCACCGTCGACAACTCTTTGACACACTCACTCACTACCTAACTCATAATCTGGATATAAAAAGACACTTAGTTCACGTAGGAAAAGAGTTTCGGAACGAACAACCCGATCATAATGGAATTTGGAGATTTCACAACATTAATGATCAATCACAGGTGTCAAACATTGGTGTCGATGAACAACAAAATTGATTCAAAAAAACCTAAGCCGGTTCAAAAATCTTTTACAAATATGAATAATATATTGTAAAATATTCTTTAATTAATTATTGTGAAAGAACGGTCCATCAAAGTAAGTCATTATGGCAAGTAAAAGCATATTCTTGAGAACTGAAGGAATAATATTTATTTTTCGTTAGTTTTAGATGCATTAATAGTTTTCAAATCAAAGCTCATACCTGCCAAGGCATACGCAATTCTAGAAAGGTATTTACAGATTTATGCTTCGAGCACTACTGGCTTGAAATATACGTTTTAATAAATAATACGTCATCGGATTATTCGTAACTAAAATATTAACATCATTCAAATGGGACATATACCGTTTCGAGAAAATCATTTCAACCACGTTGGTCACACAAAGATTTTCGAAATACATAATCTGAACATTATAGGCACTCAAGAAACGCGGTCAGTAGAAGCCACTGGTGTAAACCTTTGCAATCTGGGGATGATATGAGAGAAGTCAGTCGTTATGAGCACAGTATAAAGGGATTGGCTGGCGAAGGAATGGAAAAAAGGAAATGGGAAAGGGGGATGGAGCGAGAGAGAGTAAATGCGGAAGTCTGAGGGTTCCAGGAAAAGAGCTGAGGAAAAAGGATGGAGGAGATGGTGGGAGTGGAGCAGGGAAAAGGGAAGGTACTCTACAGAACTTCGGAGCCCCATCAAATAGACGCCAGTTCGAGGGCGATATTTACAGATGGGGTACTCGAGGAAGGTCAGGATTAAAAGGGAGAGAGTGTATGAGACGGAGAGGGGGAAAAAATGCTCCGCAGCCCTCGAGGTATTTCCGCAGCGCCAGATTGTCGCGCTGCCTGAAGGGATATTCCTTCAGTAAAGCGAAGGGCCGGGAATGATGGGCATGCGAATTTAAGGAAAGGGGTGGACACTGGAATTATTTTTGCCCTTTAAACTGCTAGGCAAAGCGGAAAAGAAAAGAAGCAAATGAAAAATTGCGGCAATGATCGAAATGAACTCGTAGACTCTTAAAATTTTTTTCTTCATCAGGAATGTAACTACCGAATATTACAATTTTGCAGTCATAAATATGCAGTCATAGAATTGCCGATGTTTTAGTTCCAATTAATGATAAATTTACCTGTAAAATTAATGACCGTCAGTGATCATTTGGTTTCAGATTGTTTTTTAGTTTCCGTGAAAAATGTAGGGCAAAAAATTAAGATTTTTTCGAGCATGGAAATTCAAGGAAAAGGTAATTTAATTTCCATATAAATTGGAATTATTGACACACCCTAACAAGCGCCACCTTTACTTTGAATTATATTGATCTAAAATTCACAATACAGCTTAATTTTTCATACCATACGAGCGTTTCATTTATAAATCTCTTATGAGAAAGAAGGAATAAAAATATTGGTGATGAAGCATTCCAGAATCACCAACCCTCACATAGGGACTCACTTAGTTCTCAGAAAAGCACCCGGAAAGGGGTGGTGGCCAATTCTAGACTATTCTTCATTTAATGTAATCGGTGACGCATCAGTTCACGAAAGAAGACAGTCGAGAAGCCGAATTTTTGTCTTCGTAGGCACTGCCGTCATTCGTACGCTTGATTGAAAGGCCAGAACAACGGATAATATTCTCCCATGAAGTAATATGTTAAAATCAATGACTTTGATCGCTCATACGTAAAAAATATTTTTAATTAATTTAATTAATCAAAAATGAGAAGACGGGAACACATTCCTTCTTCATTGCAAATGAACGTCTGAAAATGGAATGGACGTTGAAATGAAATTCATTCGTCCTTCGTAACTTTTAAGAATTGACGTCCAACTCTTAAAAAAGAAACAAATATTTGTCAAAATATATGAATTAGAATTCCATGAAAAATATATTAATGTCCACGAATAAAAAAATATCTTTCGAGCACTTTTTATTAGTAATGGTGCAGCATTATTAGATGCAATGAAAAAGTCATATATTCCAGCCGAAGGAATTATAAGTATGTCACAAAATATGTCATCTCTGTCCATTAGCCAATGATGTCCTTTTGGGAAAGATAGTCCTGGTTTTATCTGGAACAAAGAATGATAGCAACTCCCTGTGACAGAAAGAAAAAGTCTACAGAAAAGCCATACGCTGAAGAAAATTGAGGAAATTAACGCTGTTCGCAGTTCCACAACAAGATTCTCCCGTTAGTGCGAAAGAACCCGGGCCCTGCCACCTGTTAAGCGGCCATGAAGTATACCCTGTTCGCTTCCATGAATGTGACTCACCGATAAAACCGCAACACGACCAGGAAATGTTTGACCTCTCGGCGAAGAATGAGATGATGGCGGAATGCCTCGGGCGAGAGATGGAAGGCAGGTGTTGACGCACTCGACGGGAACTTACGACTCACCAAGGATGCAGACAAGTTTCGGCCGCGGGAGAAATCGTAATAAAATAAGTTGATCGTAAATTGAGGTCTAATCATGTGTCAAATACATATCTGAACGCCATACGATGACGAGCTTGGCATTACCATGTTTACATGCCCTTTGGAAATAGTATATTGCTCAGAGCCCTAAGTAGTTTTACCTAATTATTTCATATCCTTCAAAACCATTTCAGACTATTTATAATAATATTTTACGCAAATAGTAAAGGAACAAATGCTATTAGCATATATATATATATATCACGATTGTACGGAAAAACTCACACGAGCGGCACAATAATTGGCTGACACAATATGACACAAATAGAATAGAATAGCAACATTTAAGTATCTCTTGAAGTAGGCCTCTGAGAGGGCCGAAAGCTCGAACAATTATCCGTGTGAGTGTCCTTTTAAATGTTGCTATTCTATTCTATTTGTGTTATATTGTGTCAGCCCATTATATATATATATATATATATATATATATATATATATATATATATATATTTAAAAGACCTAAAACTAAGGATTCGAGTTCACTATCTCTATCGGAAACCACATTGACGGAATCGAAATCCTCATCGATTTCCTCATAAATATGACGCTTGTGAAATAGATAAAGGTATTTTGAAAAAAATTCAAGTAATTTGTTATATTAGAGAAGAAAATTAAAAATATTGTTTAGAATTGGAGGGTCAATCCTGAACATTTTCAAGACTTAGACAAGCAGCTTATTATTCTATAGAGTGACTAGTGCTGTTTGAAATACTGCACCCCGATAGCGTATTAAAGTCAGACACGAGGAATTCAACCGCCAAATAAATTAACTGAGAGTGAATCGACCCGGGTTACAAACGGATCTTCGTATTATCGACATGAAGTACTAGCAGTTACATGTAAAAATATTGGTTCGAATACTATTGGATCAATTGTTAGTTATCGTGGAGAAACTCCGCATACTCAGCTGAAACGATTCGGTACCCGCCATACGAGTATAAACGTAAAGAATATGATGTTCACCACCCGGTATGATCTGGGACAGAGGTAAGGCAGTTGCCATTTCCCACAACCATGGAGGTGAAGAAAGCCAGATACTACGGTCTCAGGTCATCTTCGAGATGAGCACTACACCACAAAACACTTTAAAACCTCTAACTGACGAGGGTGAAAGGAGCTTTACGAGCGGGAGAGGAGGGATATAACGATGGGGGAGCAGAGTCGTGAAGGAGACTTCTCAAGCCAAGTGAGCCCCCCAATCCCATGCCGCTCTCCCTCTCTCTCTCTCTCGCAGGGTCCTTTCCTAAGACAGCCGGAGACAAGAATCGGCGAAAAATATTCTGTCTCAAATTTTAATTCACATTTATACACCTATTAATACCTCACTTACCTCACAAAACCACGTACTGGACTTCTCGCTACGAGCTTATCTTGGACACGATCTGTTTATGGCTATACGCCATAGACAAATTAGACCGCAAAAAATGACAATAATTTCTCATTATAAATCATTCCTATGGGTAATTTCGCAAATAATGAAATGAGTGACTAACTTGAACCCGTGCTGCACCGGCGTCACTTAATGCCAAATACAGGTAAATTCTTGCAAAAGAAACACTTGGTTTTTCCACATAAAATATTTATTCACGACCTAGGTTTCGACGCTCAGCGTCATCTTCAGTCACCTGAAGATGAAGCTGAGCGTCGAAACCTAGGTCGTGAATAAATATTTTATGTGGAAAAACCAAGTGTTTCTTTTGCAATATGTATCGTTTCCACAAAGTGACGCCTGAAGTTATCTCCTTTAACAGGTAAATTCATTCATGCCTTGGGTTTGTTTCGTGATCTGGAGCTCAGTGACACGATAACTACGTATTCGGGGTAAGGAATAACCTTCACACTTCGAGGAAGAACGGTCAAGGATTTCTTTCGAGCCCGAGTTTCGCCGCGCAACAGTTGAACCAATTCTAAGGTCCCAAATAAAAGGGCATATCGTACATGGGCTCGTACGATAAAAACTTCAAACTTGATATGCCGCACAGCACACGACAAGGTTAGAATTCATATATTAATGCCGCACAGAAATGAGCCTTAAAATATATTGCAATTGGAGACACAAATGATACAGCAACTTCAACAGGTAAGCAATATTTTGCTTGGTTGAGTGTTAAAAAACATATCAGACCTTGAAGATTATACAGGCCCCTACCAGCACCTAGTCCCCGATAAATTAAATCGATAAATTTGAAAACTTAAAATAGTAACTGACATAATACTATTTAAATAAATGTCTGCCAGTGAAAAATGATCTTCCCAATTTTACTTCTTCAATATGCTGATTGCTATATGTTACGGGCTAGAAATATTATTGGAAAAGCATTACATAAATTTTACCTTCCATTTTTCTAAACTAGTAACGCATAGTTTCTTAGTTAACGCATTATTTTAACAGCACTACGTTTGTAAACATCAGAAATAACTTCATAAAATTGGAAAAAAATGGGAGTACGAAATACCAGTGCATTTTTTATTCGCCTTGCTTTGTTAACTCAATTCTCCAGCTAAGAAGAATCATTTTTGCCAGAACGTGCACCGTCTGTTATCGAACCCATGCCCTCATCAAAATTCAATTCAATATATTTCACAAGACAGGCTGAGGGGAATTCAAGACCTAAGAGCTTTCATTGATAAAAGTGGAACTCCGCGGCATTCTGCTTAGTACCTGGTCTATAAGGAAGTGAAATTAAATAAATGGTAGAGGAAAGGTAGGCGTCAGTCGCACATCCACAAATACAGTAAACCTAACGCGAAGGCTTCCTTCCGATGGAGAACATTGGCAAAAGCAGGCCGCCTACCAGTTGGGAAGGCACTTGTCTTTTTATTACATTTTTTCTCCGCGCCCTCCTTTCTTTCCGTTTTTCCTGCGAGAGCACGTCAATACCTTCCTGCAGAGCCACCATAACTGCGAAGGCCGCCTCCCACCGGAGGAACCTTTGACGTCCCGTTTAGTCCACCCTCCCTCACTCCAGTCCGGCCCACACACCGGAGAGGGAGCGCGTCAGGTGGCATCGGCGAACGATCCGCCACCACTCCAACTGGATTCAGCACGAGGGCCGCTGCCCTCGACCTCTTTTCAAAAAGAAAAACGCCGCAGTGTGCGAAGTCCGTATCTTTCTCTCCCCATCTCACTCCCTCGCCGGCCGTGTCAACGTCCTCCCCGAGGGATCCTCACGAAGGCGATCTTTTTGTTTCAAAAACCAATCCGATGGAAAGGGCTCTCCTGCCCCCACTTCGTCCACGCGATGCCCCGATACTCGGAATGAGTGACCGTTCTCGACAAATAATCAACACGAAAAGAGTGGTTGGGTTAGCAGTGCGTGAAACAACATGGAAGGCAATGAATGGCAAGAACAGTTTGTTTGAGGCAACCCACTGCTGATGGATCTAACCGAATCTGAATGACCGAGATTGAGGCTTCGAATACCTAATAATGATCACGATCAATGAAAATTTTCAAAATTATTTGAAAAAACAAAACTGAATTTAACGGTAGTCAAAATTTCTGGCCACTAGCGGTGTTAAACACTTTTTTCCACTTAACCAACAAATATCTTTTGAATAGCAGTAACTCCTTAAAATTAACTATATAAACTTGTTGTTACAAAAAATTCAAAGGACATACTGAATGAAAAGAGCTTATTAAAACATCAAAGGGGTTTGGCGATTAACTGCTTCTACCAGGTTCTAGAAAAAAAAAATTGATTCATGCGTATGAATGAATCGAGTCCCTCCAGCTCGATGAAATGGTAAACGAGTAAGAATTAGGGATACATATGCCAAACAATGAGCATGCCGGTAATGAGCCGGCTTAATAATTATTAAAATTAGCTATTATTCAAATTCAGCCTGTACCTACATATCTAAACTTCCGGGAATACCTATCAACAGTTTCATTTGCGTAGATCAAAAAGGCAGCGCTAAGGGAAAGTGACTAAAGCCCACGTAACCATCCGAGTTCCCCGACAATAATGGAACCTGGTACTCCTTTGTTGAGCAATTTTTCTTTCCGTAGCCTCCAGCCAATACTGCGGGGGAAGTAGGAAGCAGACTGAAAAATGTCGATATCCAATCCATTATCTCGCTTAACACAGCGACGCTCAGTTGGGCGCACTTCCCGGATTGAATTCGCCCCACGAACCGCGAGTGAATGCAGAAATCTTTCGACAAAAGAGAAACAAAGCGATTCGATTTTGCCGACCCTTTAGGAGGTTCGCCCTCACACAAAAATACGCACGCCATCGCCCGCCCTCGCACAGGCGCACGGACAAATCCTGCGATCGATGTTCGCGACGCGTCGCATCAGATGTCATTATCGACCATCGATGGAATGTCAATGCAACGGAATAAGTAACGCCTGGCAAATCCCTCCCCCTTCATCACCTCCAGGCTCCGAGCCATAGTGTGCATATCTAAGTGAGACGGTCGACGGCGGAATAGGGAATTAAAACGGCTGGCGCGGTCGCACTCGGGAGGCTAAGGGTTCCGCGGGGGAGGCTGAGGGAGATAAATAGCGATGGAAAAAGGCTAGACGACGCTTTCCGACACAAAGACGCAGGAGAGGGGTGGGTGCGTGGAAGCGGAGTTCCACGTATTCGGAGATAAGGACCTTCGGGTGTGTTAGGAGGACAAGGGGTGTGGAAGGAGGGTGTGGGGGTAGGGCGGGAGTAGATAGGGGACAGAAATCGCACGGAAGTTCTGAAGGTCACGAATTTACGACGGATGCAGGCATAATGAAAGGGTCCCTTCATTTCCATAGGTCTTTGAAAAGAAAGAAAACGAGTAACTAGAGCATTATCCTGTGAAAAAAATACAATAAAAATTATTTTTTATGTGTCGCAGAGGGAGTTTGAAAGGTTAGCATACGAGTATACGTTAATTTCACGAACGTCCACAACTGACTTTGAGTTACACGTTCGTAGTCAGACTTTTCTTTTCATCATACAGAGTTGTAGGCGCACGAGCAATATTATTGGCTCTCCAATAAAGAAGGAAAAATATTTTGGGAGGATTTGTGTGCAACCAAGAAGTTTGAGGGCATATGGAAGTAAGAATTACCATGAGGAAGAGTGGTAAAACGGAAAGCCTCTACTAATTCATTAGGATTCTCTTCATATATATAATAATAATAAATTGATTTTTTATAGAAATTAATTTCCTATTCTCCTTAAAGTTGGGCAAAATTTCCACCCCAAACACCACATTTATAATTAATTAATTCAGATACCTTTTTAAGCTATTTTTCAAACTTGCACCAATGACCAAATAATTTTTCTCAAAAACATGTCATTGCAATTGTGGTAACCATTTGTCATAGATCCCTTAGCCGCGCATCAGAGGTCCATTAGTTGCGAAATATCAAAGATATATCGTGATATAATCCAATCCATTGTAGGCGTCTATAGAGCTCGAAAAAGGCATCAAATCGTGAGTGAAGCTAAGGGTCTTTCGTTATCGGGCGGAAAACCGCAAACGCATCCTGTTTTTTTATATGCACCCAGATGAACAACAGACGGTGGCCTACTTACCATTATTACTTTCCCGTGGTAATTACTGCTTGCGTCATGGCAAAGATTCCAGGTCATGAATCGGAAATCAATGCCAGTCACTCATTAAAAATACTACGCGTGGAATGTAAAGAAAGATCTCAGAAGCCGCACGACGACGGGTAAAATTTCCAGAATACATGCAGTTTAATGGTGTGGGCTACTGCAAGGACGAAGAAATGGTGAGCGACAGGAATTCGATAGCTGCATAGCGTTTTTCCACCGCATACAATGGTGTTGGGAAGTGCATTGAGGTGACTGCCATTCGCCGGAAGTTAATTAGAGCTCTCCAAAAATAGGATATGATGCTACCCAATTTTATGTGAGATAATCAATAAAAACCATGAAATTTTCGTTTTCGTCAAGTCATGTGCACATATTTTACGTCAACTACAGTATAATGCCGTAATGCATATTGTTTATTTAATGTAACCATCATATTATGAATTACAAAATGCAAGTTTTCAGGTAATCAGCGCAATGAATTGTATTTTTATAATTTTCACTACAAATAACAAAACAGAAGTTTTAGATTTATTTAGGCATTGGTTAATTTGTCTTCCCAAAAAATTAGTATCTCTTGATACGAGAAAAATAAAATAATACGGGTGTTAAAAGAATCCACTCAGTCTTTTGGCAATGATACGAAATCAAATTCACGAAAAACAAAGAAACTCGCGGTTTCTTGCGAACATGCGAAAATCTCAGGCTTTCCAAACTTTGGGATAAATATTTCTTAAAACATATTTCCACACTTAATTAAATGAAACTATGTTAAACTGATGATTAATTTCGTAAGCAAAAACTTATTAGAGCCATCTGCATTAGGTGACGTGTCTAAACCATTTTAAGCATCGCGAAACTGGCGAAGACACCGTTGATTCAATGCGTGATATGTTACGTGCACATCTGACGTTAAATTAAGAAGAATAGGATGTTGATACGAAACTTTGATCCGAGATTGTTGTGTTTGCACGCAAGGAAGCGTTTTGAAGTTCAAGAAATTAATCGATGTCGAACTCAAAATGAGGATGCCACAGAGTCGTCTTTCAGAGGTAATCCTTCCGACGCACGTTCCATGACACACAGGCAGTCCCTCGACATCACCTCTCTCATTCTCACCCTCACCACTCTCCCTACGTCGCCCTCCCTCCCACACTTCCTTCCTCCACTCACCCGTCCTACGTCCTTCCTCATCCCCCCGAAACCCCTCTTGCTCCGCCTACCATTCTCATATTTCCGCTCTCAGGTCGGCCGACGGCGGCAGCATCTCTCAGCGGTTAAGCGTCCTCCGCATACCATTCCTACTGTGCCTCTTCCGTCGATGGCGAGGCGAGTCACAGGGAGATTATCGGGGGAATAATTCGCGCCCTCTTGTGACGCCATTAGTGAAACGTAATTGGAAGAACAACGCTGACAGGATGAGGGATTTAACACTCACAAGTTTCATGCAAATACACGCACGGTGCATTAAATTCCTAGAAGTATCCTACTCAAGCGTCTTTGCTAGGAATAATAACCAGTTTCCCTTACATGCCAACAACGGATGCATCGAGCTGCCACTGGTATTCGCCGAGAAGAGCAGATGAAAAAGCAATAATGCTTGCTTATGTTCAAGAGTATAAGCCTCAGAAAAAGCCAAAAGCTTATCTCTGGAGAAGCTCGCGGCACGTCCGGAATAATTAATATTGCCGCAATTACGCAAACATTCATCCATCTCAAAAAATTAATTCACGTTTGAAAGCTTACGGAAAAAGGTAGCCACGTGAAAGCTCTCATATAATTCGCGACGGCACAACTGCTACTTCAAGTCTAGTTCATCATGTAGGGAATTTTTGTTGCCCATTATCTTTGCTGCATTCATGCTTTTCACTCTTCGATTGCAATTGGACGGAGCCTCAACTTCACTCAAAACCTGGGCCACTCGCACGCTCTGCTTCCATTCCTTCACAATGGAGTTCTCATCGACCCTCCTGAATGCGCTGCATTAATAGCAACGAGTGAAAACCTCCCGCCCTTCCAATTCGCTTGCACGTTTTTCTCCTGCATCTGGTGACCACCCTAATATTCCGTCGATTACCAGCGGCCATTAAAGGGGTTCTCGATCCACTACTGAACCCTTCCGGGACCATTATTTCGGAATCATTCCCGCTTCAGTGATCATCATGTCCTCGATTACAATTATTATTCTCGGTACATTATAACGGATAATACTTCTGAAACTGCATGCGAAAGTATAGATAATGACACAGGAACGAGCCCGAATGTTCCTTTGCTTAACGTAACAGCCGGAAAATGCTATCTGAAATAAATGATTTTCTATAGAGTCCTCCAGTTTTTTAATATTATTCGATGACAGCATCGTATCTGCTCTTCGTACTCACATTTGCTCCGTCAGCAATTTCTTCCATCACATTGATACACTCATTTGGTGAATCAATTCATCATTTCTCCTGAGATGAAATTAAGCGCATTGGTTACTGCCGATTCTGGGGGGATGAATTCGAAATGAAAACAAAGATAACTTGAGATTTTCCTCTATTTTTCTTCATTGTCCACACTTTTAGATCCTGTGGATTGATAGGCACAAGCACATGTATGTATAAACTTTTCAGCACGAAGAAAAACTAATAATACTTCATAATAAGAATACAAATTTCAATGACGATACAGTAAATTGCATCAGTGAAGCATATGTTAGTAAAATTAAATCTTGGATCGATTTTTCGAATACCTTGAAATAAAAGGACAATGTTACCCCTCTTTATTCATACAGGTATTTTGTAGCCTCAAAACCTCCCAGGAATATTTCTAGGAACATGATAATGCTTCATAAGTGAAAATGTATACATTTTTAGCAATAGAAAATTCAAGGGAGTGAAAACTGAATGATAGCATTGACATGACAATGAAAATTTAAGGGAGCAGAATTTTTCTGTGAGTGCCGTCGTTTTAGTTTTTATTTCAAATGCTTAAAGGTTACGACATTTTTGGGAGTTATTTACAGTAGTCTTGCTAATAAGAGATATTTCACTCCAACAGGGAAACTGTATCGATAGAGGTGAAAAAAAATGTATACATCTTGAAATATGTCTTTTAACACATTACAAAAAACGATATGATGAACGTTGATTCATTTGCATATGAGAGAATTAAACATCCAACTACTTATACCAATACTATTTTTTGTATACCTATTTGAGACGAATTAAGACTCGAAAAAATTATCCTCTCATTCTCTTCGTTTATTCACACGGCTCTCATTAACATACACAACTGTCTGCGTCTTACTATGCTTCAATTAAGTCGGCACTTATTCATGTGTTCGTTTCCACTACTACCAACATTATCCTCGCAGTCCATTGCTGCCCACCGACTACTCCATTTAACCCCCCCCCCCCCGGAACACTCCCTTCGTCCCAACCATACCTTAATTTCCATTCGGCGGCAGTCTCTCCGACCAACCGTACACTACAAAGCTTCTCTTCACCTCACGCCGCCTCGGCCAACACACACAACCCCCAAACCCCAAAAAGTCTCCCCTCCCTTACACCATTCCAACCTCTCCCCACCCCCGCCGGCCAATCACGTGCGACTGCGAAATTGGGTGCGGATGTAAATTTTCCCTTTCCCTTCACCCACCACCCACCCAACCCACGAGATTACCGTCGCACCGCTTCCCCTTCCATCTCATCCCCACGTGCTGCAGACTCCGCCCCTATCTCACCCTTCCTCCCCTCTTCGTCTCTTGTTTTCGCACCCCACCCACCCTCGCCCCCCATCCCCCCCGCCTGCTACAACCTGCACCCCTCCTTCAACGCCTCTCCCCCGCAGTAATACAGAAACACACACACACGTCCCTCTTCCGCCCCTCACCCCCTTCACGTGCACTTACACTTTCCTCTCTCTGGCGACGTTCCACCCACACACACTCTTCCGTGGCGCACGCATCCACTCCATTCTCTCCATCACTCTCTCTTTTCCGTCGCCGTTTAATTCTCTCCCACGCACTCCGATCACTCCTGATGCACTCAAATCCCTCTTTGACTCGGTCTCCACCAAAGGAGATGTGCTCAGGCTCACTTTTGACGAGGCGCGCCCGACAAAGCGAGACCGAATACGTTCCAGCGCGTTTCCCCTTCGTGGAAGTGCAGGACGTCGAACAAAACAATTATCACTTGGCATTACGTACTTCTCTCCCGTAAACACTTGTTAAACAAAATGAATAAGCTTCTTCTGGCACCATAAGAAGTACACCAATCATAAAATTTCCTACGCTCGTTAAGTATTAACAGTTCCCGTGCAATTTAAAAAAGTAAATGGTTCGAAGGAAGGGTTCCAGTATTTTTTTCCAAATTTTTTACTGTAAAATTTATTGTTTTTCTTATATTAGTTCTCCAATGCAAAGACGTAAGCACCCGGCGTTGTACATTTGCATCTGAAACCAGCTTTACCATCATTCAGCCAAAATAACTAAGTCAAAATATTTACACACAGCGCACAGAATACTGCCTCCCATAACCGCGACCGTTTTCTCATAACTCAAAATACGAAGTTTTCAGCGGTGCGATCAGTTGTAATAGTAATTATTACTTCAGCTCCATAATGATAACCACCAAAAAACACAGGGAACGCATAATTAAAATTTTCCTAATAAAGTGAACATGATACTTCAGGGCTTATTCAATTTAAAATGAGAATAATTTCAGCTTAGGAATATGCTTCCGCTTAACCTTAGTTACGATAAAATCCAAGAAACTCGTCAATAAAATGGAAAAAAATCGATCGATTAAATGAACTTAATAATTTCACACCGGTCATTTAAATTATCTGGAATGAAGTATTTGGATGAAATCGAGTTGGTCGTGTTTCAATCCAAGACAAAAATGTTGACTGCTTATAATTCATGCTTAAAAATAAACAAAAAGCACAATCTTTCAGTAAGTATTTCATATTAATAAGCATACGCCGTCATCAATCGTTCCGCCAGTTGAATCTTAAGTGCCCTCAAATTCAAAGCGAAAATTCTAGATTCAAATGACTGGCATCCAGCTTTAAGTTCTTTCCTTTAATTAAAATTAGCCAAAATTAGAGTTAACGGTTACCCAATTACAGGGTGAACGCACGATCATTGCAGGTTTTCGGAGCAAAGAGATCAGGGAGCAAGTGACCTGCGAGGAAATGCAGCGACGATTACGGCGGCAATGAGGGGCGGGGGAGAGGCGAGGAAGGGCCATGGAAGGGAGAAGAGGATGAGCCAGATTTTGCTGATAGGAGCCGACGACTTGAAGAAGCAGCTAATTAACTCGGTGAAAAGATAAATGAAAAACGTGCTAGAGGCTCCAAGTTAACGCAAGAACATCGTGAAAAGGCCACGCAGATCAACAAAGACAATAACCACATTGAAAACTTCTTTCCCATAATAGTTAGATACCAAAAGTTTGTGGTCTAGAGGACATCTATATGTTCGCTGAAATCTAGTAGCACACAAAAACCCTGAAGGAATTCCCGATACGTCAGTGTGCTAATTCACAGTGTTTGTGGAGCCATTCTCTATATTTTAACTAGGCAGAAAGGAAACTGAAACTTAGCAACAAATTATTTGCGAGTACATTAATCTATTTTCATTGTGCTGCTGAACCGCACATAAAAACAAATCTTTTTTTTTCAGGTTTCAGCTAAGATCTCGACAAAAATACAAACACGTTCGTCGTATTTGCTCGTAAAAACACCGGTAGATTTATTTTCCTTATAGGATGTAAATATCATAAGAGGCTGCGTGAGTTGGTTTTGGGTTTGCACGAAAGATTGAGAAAGGGTGGAGCAAGTGAGAGGAGGAGAACTTACGTGAGTCGCGAGGCGTATTCGAACGAGTAGGTGCGAAGCCGGGGACGTTAAGTGGACAGGGAAGTGACGAACAAGGAGAGAGGCTGCGGAGGAGAAGGAGGGTAGGTTAGTGGGATGGGTTGGAGACGGCGAAGAGACTACTGTGGGAGCGGCGGCGAGTGTCGGAGGGAAGAGAAGTGTATCGAGGCCGAGGAGGAATATATTAAAAGGGTCGGGTATGGCAAGGAATAAATCCCGCTACAAATGCGCAGAGGTTACATGGCAGGGGCTCATGGCCTTCGTTCCTCCACACGAGCGCCACGGGTTTCTCAATCGAGATTATTTGCCTTAAGCCCCGTCGAACCGGGAAGGAGTGGGAGGAAGACGTAAACCATGTGCCGCAACGAAATGGCTCTCCCGATATCGACTTCCAAAGGGGGCGTAATCGCTGGAAGATTGAGCATGTCCAAATTCAAAGACTTTGCACCGAGCTATCTAGTGCATAGATTAAGTCTGGTGTACTTTTTTCTTTAAGCTGTCATGAAAATTGTGTTTTTTAAGACTTAGGGACTTTCGGAACCAAGAAGAACATCCGAGAGAGAATTAAAACGCTGCTGATGTCCATCAGCGTTGAATCGAAAACTCATGGAGATAAGGAAATCCTTGAAGTGTAAAAAATAATAAAATGAGCTTCATTTCGGATACGTTATAAATAATTCAAGCCCTTAGATGTGCGGAGGGTCGAACAATGAGGTTTAACTGATGTCTATCTAAGGTGCCAGGCCGAGGAGGAGAGAAAACGGACTCGAAAAGATGTTTCGCATAGCTGGCCGAGCAGCAGTCATTTAATAATATTCATTAAAAATCAGCAAAGCAAATAATTGGATTTTAAAATCTAACTCAGAGCAATCTAATCATTATCTATGTGAAACTACATTCATAGCAGTAGATCTCATTTGAAGTAATTATCTACAGATAAAAGGTACTTTAGTCCACTGACTTCAAATGTTTTTACACCAAACACGAGGAACAACTACACGCGAAGAATCAGTAGCCGGGAACTCAACTGCTCTTAATCTAGGGCCTATACGTCATCTGAGGCATCCCACTAAGATTCGAGTGTTAAAGTCAGCTATCACTGACAATTAACAATCCCTTTCAAAATCCATAGATTCCTTCATTATAAATCGTACAGAATTGGTTCCGCCATATTCTTTCTCCCTTATGCGATTTGTGACCAAAAGTAATAAGAACACGTTTTGAGACCTAAGGGAGCGTCGGCTTTTTTAGAGGTCAAGAACCACCGCGTAGCACAATGGCCGGTGTATGGATCATTCTCAGTGTCTCACGAGGAAATATAAATCGCTGAGCAACAAAATTGCAAACGATGTGAATTGACTATGCTCTTCAAATGCAGAGACATTTTAAGCACGGCATCCCAACTTGATTAAAAAATGAAAACTACTGCAGGATTCTGCGAGACGCACGCCAATGAAAATTGCGCGGAGAAAATGATGGGAAATGAAGTTCGAGAGCGCGAGGAATTTCACCCGCTCGCGTTGGTTTGCACATGCGCATCAATTACAAGAGCGAGCAACTACATCCATGTAATGGGATGAATGGAGGACGGAATCACGTGACGGTGGGGGAGCGAGTCGTGAGATGAATGGCGTGGCAGCGGACCCACGCATTTACCATTAAACGCCTACTCGGCGCGCGTACGCGGGAGGAAAAGCAGAGCCTCAAGGCGATGCTCCAAGAACGGCTGGGCCGCTCATTTGCACACACACACACCCCAAGCCTCTCGCCGCTTCATGAAACCTCTCGCGACCGCCGAAAATCCCGCCACGGAAATGCAAAAAAAAAAAAACACGGGGGGAACACTCTCTGTCTCGGCATCTCAGCGCTGGGGGGGGATATGGATAGGGGAGCAAATAACGCCTTGCACTTCCAAAAGTCAAGTATCGTACTTAGGCTGGCGTGAGCAAGAGGCGGGGGGGGGGGGTCGGGAGAGGGATGTGCAGATAACAGAGCGAATGGAGTCGGAGAAAAACAAATGCGCTGCAATAGAGAGTAAGGGTTAAAATCGAGCTACGGATGAGGGTCTAACATGTAGAGGGACCCCCCCGGAATCTAGAACGAAATTATACCACTCAAGTCATACAACTACTATTAAAACTAGCTTTCTAATAAAATCAAAGAAGTTTCATCTTTTATGGTAAATATGGAGAAACAAAATGATTAAGAAACCACATATTGTTCGGCAGCATAGCAACAGCAAACCCGAATGTACACAAAATACACTTATGAGGGCCTTCGCTGATTTCCTGGTTTATTCCTCTACACTAATTATGATTTCATTTCATATATCAATTCTTCGAAGTAGGAAATCATTGGAGATATGGTGGCACGCTAATCTCCCAGTTCACCAAAATGTATGCTGGTGCAGTTTGAGGAGAAGAAAAAATTAATGCAGAGAATTTTATAAAAACCTGATTTGAAACCTGAAAATCTGAATTTAAAAAACATGAGTGCCCATTTACATTTTACCCGTAAAGAATAAAATTTGGCGCAAAGTATTGAAGAAATGGATATTAAGCGTACAAAGAATTGACTTAGGCACATGTGACGAGAAATCGTGTGCAAAAAAATAACTCATAACAATGGTAATGTATTTCCCACTCTGATAACTGCTGGCAAACGTAATCTTAAATGCATACGATTCCTTTAGACCCTTAACAGTTACTTTTACGCAAATCTAGTGGTATTCCTTCATCTTTAAAGTCACGGGTGAGTGAATTGGATGGCCTACCGCCTACGGCGACACCAGATGGCCTTGCCCACCAATACCCTCGCTAGGTCAGACTCTTTCCAGCAGATGCTCCACAAATATAAACTATACAATGAATTTTCCCGACTCTTAGGGTTCAATATCTTTAACTACGATTTCGCATTAAGGTGGCCAAAGAAGGTATCAAAGTGAGCTGAGCGTTGGGTTACGATGTGTTGTCTCTGGACACCCCTAACTAATCACAAGTTGTGTGACTGATGTAGCCGGATACAAGAAAAATGTACACACGGCAATTAAAAAATGCAGGGCCTTTATATTTACAAAGGGCTATTTATATAATTCTCTCACACGTTACGAATTATGTCTGTATTTAAATGATGCAAGTGAAGATAACGAGTGATTCATAGAAAATTTTATGCCAACTTCATTTATGTAAGACTCCAAGAATGCACTGGTGTCAGCCCTTCGCACTTGTATATCGGCGAGCGCCATACCGATCTTTCCGACCACCTATGTAACCTTTGGAAAACAATGAATAATTCCACTTTTATTCCGATCCTCCAGCAAAAGATAGGGTACTCAGCGGTGTATGTCTATTAAGTACAAAAACACTGCAACAGACGACTCAATCGCTCGCAAAAAACTCAAACAACACTCCGTGTAATCCCCTTCTCTTTGGAACCTCCGCACACTCTGCTCTCCACGGAAACACTTATGGCCGCCAAGAAAAAAAATTCCATCCTGCGTCGATGGACGGAAAAAGAGTGTTTCAAAAGACATGGCCCTTTCACTCGGTCCCCTTTACCACGAAACTCACCGAAACACTCTCCCGCGTTACATCCCCCAGAGGTCCTCCAAATTAGACTTTTAATCCGGTGAAGGTGGGGTTGAGAGGAGGCAAGGGGTACATGGACGAGGGGAGAGGTTGGCAAGGAAAAGATTGGAGAGTGGCAATGGGGAGGGGTTCCGTAGCTTCTATTTCCTTCCCACGATTGGAGGACCTATTCGGGTATTCAGGAAAGAAACCGGCTCCAATGGACGCCAATCAAAAGGATATAAACGCGGGGAGAAGGGGGAAGGGAAGAAATCTTTTATCGCAAGGCACGAATATCAGCATCCGGTACACGTCATCGGAGTGCGGCACGAGGTTAGACAGCCGATTGGGAGAAAGGGATGGGAGTGAGCGGTGGGTGGGGGGAGGAGTTGGCGGAAGGGAGAGGGTGGAGACGCCGCCGCCTTCCGTAGCCGACGGGACGGGAGACGGAGGGGTTGAAATCTTCGCCAATGGGATTAAGAGACCTAGCCTTAAAAGGGGTGAATTAAAGCCGGTGATAAATGGGTAAAGGGGAGAGGGGAGAAAGAAGAGTTATGGTACCTACGGAATGCTCGAGCTTCGAGAGTGCAAACCGAATGACACTCGACTCGGCTCGGGGAGTTTGGCGGGCAAATCTCTGCGAGGGGCCGCTAAGCACTAATCCCCCCCGCTGTTGTTGCCCCAAGCCCCGGCAATCACGCAGGATGGATTATTACGAATGAATGAACGGGAGTTGAATTTGTCCCCTTCCTCGAGATCGCTCTTCACGACTACATCCAAAATCCTTCTCTTTCCTATTGTACAGGTTGAAGTACATATATATTTCACACGGGCAATAAAGTGTTCGTGTATGTTCAGACATCTCAAATAGGATTAATTCGAAAAAAGAATTATTGGGTGGTTTAATAAATGAATGGTTTTAGCTCCGATTCCTTCATGCGAAATATGGCACAGTCGTGGATATTAGGACAAGCAGAGGGCCGCAAAGGATTTCGGGTTGGTTCGGGGATTCGTCTGTTGAGAGATTAGTTCTCACAATATGGGAGCTGTGTAAATTAATGGTGTAGTTTCTTCACTCAATGGGTAACATTTGTTATAGGATTCTCTCAAAGGCATGTGATGCTAAAACCAAAAAACAACCTAATCATGTGATTCAACTAGTCAATGTTTTTTACACTAAACAAAGTCATGACCGTCAAGAACAATTATCATGCCGTATAATCAGAATCGCCAGCAATTTTATTGTAGATGGATACGACGACGACATGACTTAACCAAAATTCGCAGTCTTCAAAACCTTGAGTCTCAACATTTGAGCTTATTTTGCTGTCATAAAGTCACAGCAATAGCTAAAGCTCGGAATCATTTGTGAGAAATTAAAGCCGTAAAAGGAAAAAACTCAATGCTTTCAACTGATTATGTAGCCGGAAAAGTTATTGGTTCCTCTTCACTGATTCTATATTCAGAGTTATTCATATGTGTGGATGTTCTACAAAAAGTCGACGGATGATAGCGGTGATGAAATACTGGAACTGGCTACGTGTTGTTTTGCTGGGGACCTTAGAAACCCATTGCCACAACTGTGAAAGGAACGCAAGGGTGGAGTATATGCATGACTGTGGCCAACACATCGATCAAGTTATAACGACAAGAGGTCGATTGACTACTCGATACCTGCCTTCCAATAATTAAGACCCAGGCCTACGCATTCACTCCAGCCGCCGGCGACAGAGACTGGGAGGTCACGCGGGGAATTAGGTATGAGTGCCACATAATAAGCCCAAGACGGCTCAATGAGCAGCAGCAGTTCATTGCCCACACTAGGGCCAGAAAAAAGCCATTAGTTTTTGTGTGCGGATGAAGAGGGAGGAGCGGGGAAGGTGCGCAACAATGCCAGCGCACGATCGAGGCAAAGGACAATATGGGCGGCAGTCTATAAAACGGATACGCAGTGAACCTGCAGGTCGTCGTCATTGCATCCCACCCGACCCGCAAAGCCGAACGCAACCCGGCTCAACGCCGCTTCCCCGCAATCCCGCCTCCCAACCCCCTTCCCGCGACTCCCACCATGGGATGAATAAGGGAAGTGGGATGAGCGGGGCGGGGGAGGCGGGATATGCAACGAAAGCTGGTTCGCCCCACCCAGCCGCTGGATGGCCGCACCGCCGGCGACGATAACCGCCACGCCCTCCCATTCTGCACGCGGCGCCCCCGCGCCCTGCCCCCATCGCCCTCCGCCTCCCTCCTCCGCCGCTCCCGCTACGGGGGGAGCCGCCCGTAACTCACCCGCCGCATCCAAATGGGCACCGGGGCGCCACTGATCGCCGCGATGCCCATCGCCGTGTCTAAAAATGGTGGAAAAGAAACGAGAGGGCCCTAACGACCGGACATCGGAGCGGACGCCGAGCGCGAAGGAGATCGCAGAGCCAACGGTTGACTGTCGCACGGTTCCTCTCCTCTCCCCCTCCTTCTCCCCCTTCTGACACATACGTACGTGTCGCTTCCACGGGAAGCGATCTCCCAGACTGGTCAATAAACGCCCACATTTGCTCCCTGCCCCGACGGATGCTAATTCTGGTTTAATTATGCAGTGCAGTTTCACGATCTCACCCACGGCAGACTGTGACGAGCTTGTTATGTTTTCCCTACCTTCGCAGGGAAATGGAAATCATTGAGGGAACCCGGTCGGCATCGAAGCAATCCATCGCAATGCAGGCGGACCGTAAAACGCGATTTGCATGTGTGCAGTGATACTGACATATGGGTGGGCTTTCTCAGTAACAAGTAACCAGAATCAGTAAATAGAATATACAGGACCCAAATTCAGGCAAAAGAATATTTTCA
The DNA here is from genome assembly GCF_022747635.1 of Hetaerina americana. Taxonomy (NCBI): domain Eukaryota; kingdom Metazoa; phylum Arthropoda; class Insecta; order Odonata; family Calopterygidae; genus Hetaerina; species Hetaerina americana. The sequence goes on from NW_027286874.1 coordinate 94,766,911, forward strand.
AAGAAGGTAATTAGTAAGAAAATTTCAGCTTTTCATCGTATTAATAATTCTAAAAATTGGACAAGTGATGAGAGGGAATATGAGTTCTATCGAGAGAAATCGTCGGGTGCCCCAAGTAAGTAAACATAACGCTCTCGCCGTGCTTACAGTACGCCGAGCAGGGCTTCAAGTCCCTCGGCTATCATAGATATAATGATATGCTCTATTATTTATAATTATTGACAACCCCTAAGGCATCGGACAACCTTAAAAATTCCAACTACTATATAATACTAATAACACGTTGCTAAAACTTTCCGCGTTTTACTCATTCCCACAATTACAACGAAATAAAAGTAATCCCTTTTTCATTAATAGCGTATGCATTCTGGAATTAATGATTTGAGCTCCCAATCACTACTTGATTGGAATTAAGATGACAATAATTGTTCACTCATTTTCCTTCGTAAATTTTGAAGACAAAGAAGTAATTCTGGGTTCAAAGGAAATTGATAGCAGTCAAACCATTGACATTACATTCCATGTAAGAGAAAGCATATAAAATTAGAATAAGAGTTCGTGATATCAAATCACCCAACCAGACAATCTCTCCACTATTATATATATATATATATATATATATATATATATATATATATATATATATATATATATACAACAACACACGTACTTTTCTAACATAAAACAAAATTTTCGAGAGCCAAATTTCGCCGTTCATTATCACGACCTTCATAAAGCGATTAGGATAGCTTAAGTACCATAAAAATTTCATGATAGTCCCAACAGGCGCAATTTAATGGAATAGTGGTACCATATACTTGGAAGAGATATTTCACAATATAATTACTCTGAAACATGATCATATTTATGCTATGATTTTTTAAAGCAATAAAATTCGTTAAAATATAAAAGAATCAGAAAAAAATGTATTTTCGTATTGCAATCTCAATTTCCGACATAGGAGAAAAATATTAAAATTCCAACGCTTCTGTCCTTCATCAGCTGCTGAGAAGCTTCAGACGATGAACTCAAGTTCCAAAAGGTCACCCGAGAAAGACAAAAAAAACCGCTGTACATTATGCAGTCTGTCTCAGTATCAAATGCGAAGATTCACAGTTCAAGAACGACTCTGTATCACTGCTCGGGAATTGCTACACAGAAAGGTCAATGTTAGCCATTAGAGATGAAAAGGCCCGAAAGGGGCGTATGGTAAAGGCGTAGAGTGAGAAGAATATAATGAATTACCAGACAGCATGTCGAGCCTTTATCGTATCAAGGGTGATATCTGGTCCATTTTAACCAACTAAAGGAGTTATATATCTGCTTCTTCGAAATTTCTTTGTGCGATTTAGTACGATAGTCCTAAAGCTAAATACAAATGATTTCTGACAATAAATATAAATGGAATTTTTTTAGTAGCGAAAATATTTCTCATCATGATTTACAAATCAAGTTTGGAAATGTCGCGTTATGAAATATAATTAAACACTGCATGCGTAATTAAAGAAACTGGCTACCGCCACGTATTATTTCCTCAATGGCGTATTCCAACAACACATCGCAACATCATGACCATTGATCTGAGACATCCCTGCCCATGAAACTACCGTAATTGTTTTGTCAGTTGTTACAAAAGTATGGTTCTTGCTTGAACGATATTAACCAAGTAAATATGAGAGTGGTTGGTCGACAGCAGACTTCTAATATCAAAAGAGAATTTGATTCCAAAGAACATTATTGATGCGCCTACCATAGGCATTACAAATATCAAGTTCAAGTTACTGGAGGCTCAAAAATATTTCATTTATCTTTCCGTAATTACTAGATTTTCAACTATTATCGATTAACCATTGTGGATATATCTGGAAAAACAAATACGAAAAAAATAAGCAGGCAACGACGTTAGTGTTCAAATATAACTATAAATTCAAATGGGTAGTATAAGCTAAAACCGTTGAATAATTCACCTGAAACAGTGAAAATAGAAATGTTGGTACCTGGAGCATTTTGCCAGTAAGTTCTTAATTGCCCAGGAACTGTCATGAAATATCCATAATGTATGTAGGAATAATGAATTGTATGAATTAAATACTTGGCATATTTGGCCTTGAAGATGAATAGAAGTAGACAAAGTATTTAGAGAGCAGTATTCATTTTTAATAGTTGAAAGAGTAAATGACCTTCATACGGCACGCCATCAAACTTGAAAGCCGCCCTCGTAAAATTTAAGAAGACAACTTTTAAATTAATTGATGGAAGAAAACTGCTATCTGATTGATATAGATTGAAATATGACCAATGTCATAAGAGAAACGACGAGGGTCAATTTTCAACAAGCCACAACTAACTAGTGACTATGATCTGCGACAGATGTGGGAAAGAGAGCGAAAGAGGCGAGGCCAATCAACTGATCGGATGACTGATGACAGACTTGCTATTAGTCAACTTAAATATCTCTGATGCATCATATCATTTTTAGAAGAAAATAAAAGCGTCTTGACTTTAACTGAAGCATATAGTAAGAGAAGAGGACTTTGAAAAGCACCTTCTACATTGCCATTTCCTTAATTTCTGCCATATAAAAATGCGAAAGTGAGAAAAACCGTGCTGTGGCAGAGTTTCCATTCGAAATTCAATATTATTTTCTTTTTGAAGTGTAAATACGTTAAACTTACAGTTTTTCATCAATTTTTGAACTCACCTTTGATCGATTCCAAATATTCAACGGAAAACAGGTGCATTTCTACCCATGAAGTTGATAAGATTGAGATCATTCATAATAACTCTCAGAAACTATAAAATTATCATTATAAAGGTAAGTTCACACAGGCAATCCACTTGGATTTATTTTTTTTTAGTGTTTTTGAACAGTAAACCTTAAGGCAACTCATTTAGGATTCATAAAATACAAAGCTCGCATACTTAACAAGGCTGTAATAAATTATGTAGTCTCTTAAGCAAACGGCGACACGACAGCCTGCATATACGTAGTTCAATTTAATTAAGTGGAGGAGTGAGTGAAATGACGTCATGTTAGTAGCCAGCAGCTTTCGGAAACCCAGGCTAGGTAATTCCAATGTGCAAGACGAGAGCTCGGGGCAGATCGAGATGCGGTTATGGGAAAGCCCCCGGAGCGATTTTTTTAATCCACGACGGAATCGTGCATTCTTTTTCTCGGGGAAGCAACGGCATGCTCTCCTCTCACAGGCGGGGGATGGCATGTTACAGGCCACTGGGCTCAGGGGAGGAGTTTTTTTACAGAGCGCGTCAAGCTAGTCTCGGTCATTGCTCACGGAACAGATGGGGAGCGATGATTACGGCTCACACTCGAGATGAGAGAGTTAAATAGCGAGATGATGAAGCCGAAGAGGGTGAGAAGGAGTTTGGGGTGGGAGCCACGGGGAAGGCTGGATGGGTTACAGATATGGATCGTCTTCATCTCTACTAATTAGAAAGACAGACAAATCACTCCGTGCGATTTTACGAAGTAAATAATTTACCAGAAATGTTACAGTCAATTAAAGAAATCCAGCAGCAAAAGGGACGTATATATCAGAAGGTACGAAGTTTCCTCTTCTTCCTTCGCTTTTCATACCGGAAGTCAAAAATTAAGCATTGTCCCGCTAGCTCTCGTCTCTCAATAAAAAAAGAAACGGAATAGATAATTCCATTTTTTTGCTTCTAATAATAAGGTTGAAACTCGGAAGCACTAAATGGGCAATAAATTTTCATTGGGCAATCCCGATGCTCTAGGCCTTCGAGATGAGTTATGTCCGAATTTAAAACGTCACCTTTGAGTTTGGAGAAATCCAAAAAACGACTAGCACACCTTATCTCAAGCCAATTGCTATCTCATTAAATAAAAATACAAAAAGTACGGACATATTTAAACACATTTGATTATACTACGTTATCGTTTTCGACGTAGAAATATTTTTATGAAGTTCGACATTACTTATTTCGTTTTATCTGAACTTGAGTTTTTTAGAAAACCTTTTCCAAATTACAAATGATGTCATTACGAGGCTAATCTCTCCAGGGGTGCAATTGTGCTCTTAATTAACCTCAGAAAAAAGTAAAGCGTTTGGAAACAGTGGAAATAAAGATATTTTCCTTCCTAGCTCATGTAGCTATTCCATGCATAAGCATTTAAATACAATCCTTCTGAAAATATTGATGTCTAAGTGTAACTTCGTAAACTCATTTTTTCTGGCAATTAATCAATTTTGGATAACATTACGGAACTATTCCGGTGTCAAACTCTTCCTTTAAGGGATAATTTCAAATTAAACATTTTTTGTCAATTTGTGGTCTTCTGAAAACTACTACATAAAACATTCGCGAATGTAGTTTTCTATGAAACTTTACGTGAATCTAAAATATTCAAAAATAATTGAATTGTCTTTTAATTGACAATTCATTTAAGAGGGTCTTTTAATAATAACAATTCTCCCTTATTTTCAAATGTTTAACGGATAACAAGTGTAATAAAATTCACATGGTTTACTTAAAATCTTTGAATTATATGGGTTCTCTTAGCTACCAGAGGTACTTAAGATAATTACAATTCCCCAAATTTACTCATAAACATCCAATTATATTCATAGAGGCTCTGAGAAGTAATAATTGAATTTCTTTACTTGCGTCCATTTATTCTTATTGCTGTTTGTCAAGTAAATTTTTACGTGCGTATCCCTTTATTCGAGAAACGTAGTGTAATTCATGATAACAATATATTCACAGTCATACAATCCTTCGAAAAAAGTTAATTTATGCTTACAGAATTTGAAATTACTATGTGAATATAAATAGTTGAACTTTCAGTTTATTTAAAATTTGAGTTTCAGATCAACCTCCTTTTTATCTAGGTTTTACACGCCTTCTAAAAATCTCTCTGAAATTAATTGTAATCCAGTAATAATATGATTGTAAAATGGCGATTAATTCCAAGAACCGAAATGTTTTACAGAACTTTTTATTTGAAAATAGTGCAGCCCTACCGTAACTTGTCGAGTCAGTGAAAATCAGTTTAATATTCATTTGTTTACCTAATCTGATGATTAAAAAATCTAAAAGGCGATGACCACACCTTTATGAAGACGAAAATGTAAAAATATTTGAAGGAGTCACATAATGAATTGAGTTCTATAAAATGAACTCCTTTATTTCTACCAGGCAAGTGTGGTTTCACTTACTCCACAAAGTTCACACTTAATCTCAAAGTCATGCGTCTGCACGAAACGAGACCACAGTGTGAGCTGAAATGAGAGACGAAGCAAATCAGTAAGATGATCTCCGAAGCGTAAGAGGATGTGTAAGAGGTTCAATTTTTTATAATTATGTTATGCCTGGAACGTGTACGTCCTTAGTCAATTTCAAAACTTATTATTAAACGGTTTTAACGGCAATTATTTCATGTTAAAATCTTACAGAAAAGAAAATACTCAAATAATAGGATCAGCCTTTTTCCACATGTGAAATAAATCATCTATCTAATCCAATTTCCATCGCACCCAGAGGAGTAAGAAGAAAAACTGAGTTCGTCACCAAGGATAATAAAGGGACAATACTCTGGTCCCAACTGAATAAAAGTTGATAGCGGGCAAGGTTTGCGAAATCAATTTTTGGAACTGAAGTACAAAATACAATGTATCTTTCCATCAATTTTTATTCGGCACTTCTAGTACCAAATAAAAATTGGTGGAAATATACGTTGGATCTCCACAGATTCAAGCGTCAAAACATCGAATATATCAATTTTTTGGAAAAGTTTCCTTTTAAAAACATTCTTTAGTTACTTTCTCACCAATTTCGATGACTTTAACGAAAATTTTCGCTTAATGAGCTGTATCAGGATATCTTATGGCACGTGAACTAATCTCAACACCTTCGGACTACCCAGTCGAAACATGGCTCCGCTTGATTTCTGCAAGAGGCTATCAAAATCTAAATATATCGAAATAAGAAATTTAAAAGAATTTTGGCTTTTCAATGTGCCATGGCTATCCTCCGAGAACGGTCATATCATACTTATCTACACGAGTATTATATGCATATGGGCATTACCAGATGGTGCTGTACAGACATAATTTACAGTGAAATGAATATTATCCTAAACACATGACGCAATGAATTTTTTTTATTTGAGATCGCCCATATTCATACCGATTTTCATGGGTTTATTGTAATTTTTTTCTTTTACGATGACTTCTTTTGAATCCAACGACCAAAACATTTGGCTCCGTCAAAATTTGTACACACATTAAACCACAAAATTTCCGCTCACAATCACATGCAGTAACATCACAACTCAAAAGGAATAGTATCGAAAAAATTCTTGCAATGTCATAAAAAAGCTAATGAGTTTATAACCTTATTTATAATGAGTTTTTAAGTTTATACTGCTTACTTAATGATTTATTCCCCATAGCAAGTTTTTTTCTGATTTACCAATGCTATTTAAAGTTTTCTTTCACCTTCCTGAAAATTTATGAAAACCACGGTAAGATACCTTCGGGAGATGCGATGAAAGATAATAAATAATACGTATCAAAACTACACGGGTATTGAAACAGAATAGGCTTTTAAAATAAGTTTACCTTAAAAATGTTAGATTGAAGAAAAATATATAATCCAAAACAGAGAAAATTTTTCATATCTAGGATGGATATCGTGCATCATAACAACAGAAAAGCCTTTGCAAAAAAAATTAGCGAATCACCGCATGAAGAGAAATGTTTGTGGACATTTATTTTTCAAGTGAAATAAACTTCATGAAATAATGTTCATAAAGGAAAATTATTTGAAATTACTTTCACCAAATTGGTTATGAAATTAAATATAGCTAAAAATTACATTTTAATCTGATTAATTGCAATATCTGTGATTATAGCCTGTGGTCAGCAGCTCTAAAATCTTCCCTAAATGATGGAATCGATGAAATGTTTGCATTTTATTCTATAGTTCGAAAACATATCATACAAAAAACAATTCCTAAGAAAATTAATATCTATCTATCATATTCTTTCATAACGCACACGCAGAAGGCGAATGAGAAACTGCGCAATACTTCAGTTGGCAGCAATGGTAAAAACGTGAGGGATTTGCGTGGAGAAAGTGAAAGTGGGAGGATGGAGAGAGAAAAGTGGAGAGAGAGAGAGAGACATATCCCAATGAAGCAAATGGAACGACATCAAAGAGAACGGTTAGACGGCGCATGGGGACGGATTAAGAGTGTCCCCTTCCTGCGAAAATTACAGTTGCGGCGAGAGTGGAAAAAGAGAGAGAGGGAGAGAAAAAGAGATGGGCAGAGGATGTTTTGCTTCTCCTATCTTGTGGCGGGAGGCAAGAATAAAGCTGGGAGCTAACGGGAAAGAGGCGAGTTGCCTGGGGGCGGGAGGGGGAGTGAGAGGAGAGTGACAAGAGAGAAGACGAGGGGGACTGCGAGCGAGGGGCGGCTGGGGAGCATGTGTATACGTATGCATGTACGTGTGGCGAAAGTGACAGGAGGGGGCCTGGAGCCTGGGGGGCGTCTTTTCGAGGAGGAAGCGGAGGAGAATGGGCTGGCGGGTCCGTGCAGGCGGCCCTGGCGGGGCAGGGGGCGGCGGTGGGAGCGATTGAAACGAATGGAGGCCCGCAATCGAAGGGGAATCGAGGCGGCGGAAATCCATCACGTCCGCACCGTCGTCATGCGCGCCCCTATTGTCCGATTGGCGGATGTTCGATGCGATGAAGACGGCGCCTTCCGCGGAGGCCCCAAGTGAATGTTCGCCAGTAATTTCTGCGAATTTTATTCCGGAACAAAAAAGGTACTCAAAGAGAGAGAGAGCGCACGGTGGATGCAATCCCTTCGTGTTTGGCGGTGTATTCGCGATCGAACTTTACGCGCAAAATTTCTCCTTCCCAACTACTGATTGAAGGAAAAATCGCATCGCTGAGTATCGCGGAGACGCATTTCACCCGATTCCCCCGTGTAAAATTCGTCAAACTTGCTGAATCTACTTTAAATACTAGTCACCGATACTTAAACATCCGCTCGTCTTAAAACGTTGTGGAACCCGTCTTGAAAGAGTTTGGACCATTTTAAGGAAACCCCAGAACCCGGTACAATAAAGCCATTCACTGTTATTAGGATAATCGGAACATGAAACATGCATTGGAGGGGGAACAAAATATTTGCGCCGACCCGATCGGTGTGTTTTCCGAATTGTTTTCGAGATGATTAACTACATAGATGCTTCTAATGATTATGCTAGGATGCAGTTTGTGGTGGGAGGAAGAAACTAAAGGAACTCTTTTTAGTATTTGCGTCGTGTGAGCTTTATATGGCCTTCCCCCATAGTATAGGAACCCATGTGTTCGAAATATACAACATATTTCTCCCCCCAGCGTGCACCAATTTCATGAGTGAAATTTTAGAACTTGTGCGGAGGAATAGTACCTAAAATCTAATTCATTTAAGTCAGTGCTTCGAATCTCATGTCACATTCATTAAGTGAACCACAGAGGTGTATACGGTAAGACGCACGAGAAAGAGAGCTTACTTGGAGTGGGTCAAATGTTGCGGCGCATATAGAGTTAAGCCTTGGATATAAGCCACAATGGGTCAAGTTCAGCTCTTTTGGTGGCCCGAATTACTGATCCCTTATCAAAATATTACGGATTACGGAAAAACCTTATCAAAATATTACGGATTGATAATTTACCATAAATAACAATAAGAGCCGGTTGAAATCTGTAATAATACAAAGAAAAAATTTAATTGCAAATAATTCAATTCAATTTTCCACGAAATCATCATACTACAGTTCAAAAATTGTTTTCCTCCTGGTTATTCCCTCATAAAACAATTCATCTACTTATTAATATTAATGATAAAGTAAGTAAAAGGAGGAAATAAACTGACTAGGTGTTCAAAAATATCAAGGAAAAGCTGAAGCCTAAATGTATAAAATTTTATATTTTCGATTTAATTTTTAAAAATTCGTTCGCACTCACACTTTCCCCATTACATTCCAAAAAGGAACAATTTACCACAAGAGAAAAATCATCACCTCCAATTTTTTTAAATAGCCAAAATTTTTTTTCCCTGTCTTCCTATCTAACAGGGCAACATCAACGAAGAGATATAACACACGCAACCAATCTCATGTTTGGAGGCAAAGATGACTACTTGGTTATCTTTCCTTCAAGTTTTATCCTTAATTCAAAAAATATTTCCAGCCTGCTAAAAAAATAAACTTACATATAAGAAAAATTACTTCAGATATTTCACGGGGCGTTGTAAGAATATCACATCATCCGTGGAAAAAATAGTTAATTAAGATGGCCTAATCAGTAAAAATGCGCGACTCCTCGTGCAAGACCTTCGAGGTTGGCACCCATGAAAAAAATAGACCGGAGTGGTGGCGTGCGGCACGCAACCTCCCGGCCGCGAACATGTTGAAATTTTTGTTCCGCGAAATATTGCAGTTGGAGGGAAACGGGAGTGAGGGAAGGAGGGAGGGAAGGGGTGGTGGGTCGTGAGAGGATGAGTTTGAGAGGAGGTTGGGTTTGTACGTGTGTGTGTGGGGGGTGCAAATGGTTGGAGGCGGGGTGTCGTCGACGAACGATACGTACTCTCCCGCCTGGGGCCACACCACGCGCGGCCCAGAACGCCTCGCCACCCACCACGCACCTCCCCCCCCCACACACACACTCCTCCCGCGCCTCCGCTTTTAATGAATTGCACCACAGATGCGCGTGCATCTTACGCGAGGGATCACCTGTCGCCGTTTCTTGAGGAAGGACGCTCCAATAACGCAAGGGGTTTGCTCCCTCAGAATAAAAATATTACCTCCAAATGTTGGAGATGGATCTTCTCGTTTCGCACGAAAATAACTTAATCGCCCGCGGAGAAGGTTGACATGTGCTGAAAAACACCACGGAAGAAATTCCAAAATCAAGTCGGCATTCCATTACACGAGCCATTTTAGTAGCAGAAGGTAAAAAACACGCTCCTACCTTCCTTAAAATATTGACTTCAGTTATATTTAAACCTGTGCCCTAATTTTATGGGAACTTTTAACAGAGAGGTGAAAAAACGACGTAAATTCTGTCCTTTGCGTCCTTTAATTTTCTCTTTAAAAGTTATTATGAAACACTTAACATAAGAAACTCAAGAACTGAACCAACAGTATAGTATAACCAACGGAAGCTAATTTAAATGTAAAAATTAATTAACTTAATACCATACCATGTTCATAGACAGTAATGAAAAATCTTTAATTCCAAATAAATATCCATACTTCCTAGGTGAGATTATACAAATAAAAATTCTGAGAAAATCCGGCGAAATATCAAAATAGTTCGACAAATATACGAAGTTAAACAATTACTCATCACAACATCTTTAGAACACTAAGGTAAATGTACCTGACAGTGCTGACCACATTTGCGCCATGAATAAATAATGGCACTTTTCTACTAATTGCTTTCTTTATTCATCTCGCGATATTTTCTCTTTCGACAATGATTCTCACGAAAATAGATTGATACTCATTCGTGCTTTAACATCATTCGATAATTAGAGGATTATTTTTGATTTATAGTTTTTAATAAACATTTCCTAATGATATACACCACGATTATGTTACCTACAGACATATTGCATAGCTGATTTACTTTTACACAAGTAAATTTTTATTTTCCGTGCATAAAAGTGATTCAAAACTGAGCTTAACAGCTATTTTTCGTCCACTTTTACTCGTATTTCATGATTTACCCATTCCTGGGAGCATTTGATAAAACTGGGTCACGAAGAATTATCTTTGGAAATGCAGGTTTTTACAAAAATCTGTATGCAAGAACACGATGGGGAATTTATTCTTTTACTTAGGAAACTGCAAATCAAGGGGAGGTGCTTTATGAACGCATTTCACGGCTGACACACAAAAACTCCCAATCCATAAGTTCCAATCCTCCTGTCTGCCACTGGAATAACGCAACATCAACCGTTCCCCTCAACCTTCAATGCTCTGGCTTGACGTTCGCCTCTCTGTAACTATTTCCCCCGAGGGAAATCTCCCGCCAATACCCCAGAGGAACCCAGCCCCGTCGCGCAGTCAACCCCACGCCGAGATACAAAGGTTAAAGTACACATCTGCAAGCTCATCTCCCTCCCCCTCGCCACGAGAAGGGATGCCGTCGAAAGGAAGGAAATGCGTGCACGCGTTACGAAGATAGTGCTCATGATCCTCCAGACTAAAGCTGGGGAACATTTATTTCCTTTTCATTCGACGGATTCGTTCTAATCGTCGTGAAGAACGAAGGATAAGAAATCCTTCTATCGCATGGCACACTCTTTGGATGAAAAGGCATTAGGCTTGGAGTGAGGAAGAGGATGCTAGGGAAGACATGGAGGAATTATCAACAAAGAAACCCGTGCTTCATAAAATAAAAAATGGTTGGGAAGATCGCGGACTTTCTGCAAGTGAAAATTATCCTTAAAGGTGAAGAAATGAAAGGAATGAAGCTTTAAATCAAGTTTCCAAACTCTCGATGGACGTCTTAAATACTGAAAAAGAAATCCCCGTGCGTGAATCAGCGGATACTGCCGAATTAAACGAAAATAATGATGCGCCTATCTCTTTGACATTCTTGTGTCTCATAGAGTGAGTGTTTCTTTCTGTTCTAATCTGTTTCTTCGACTGGAAAATTACGCAGACATCCGCACATTATATCAGCCAGAAAAACGAGATCTTGCTCTGTCACAGCCTAACGTTAAGTTCCTTCCAGCCAATCATTATCTTTATATGCTCCAGGGTGGTGAACATTTACGGTTTAATTCTAGCAGGCATTAGTTAAATGAAGAACACAATGTGTTTTTCCATTGTCCCTAATAGTGGAATAAGAACAGTGGGAAAATACATTTTGTTCTTCATTTAACGAACATGAACTTCCACAAAGTTGAGCCAGAAACCATCGAATACTAGCATGCATTATTTGCGAGTATTATTTGCGTGCATACGGCTGTCAAAATAACTCATAACCACAATTGTAGTTCACATTTTCCGCACGAAAAATCTAACGGGATTTTCATTAAATGGAAAATGTCATTTTTTTAGATGACAGTCAACTTTTTTTTTCTTTTCGTGTTATGCTGAGTAATACTCTCCCTCTCTTCTTGGCGTATCAGGAATGAAGCGCGTTTCATAAGCGTTTTAAGCTTAATTAAGTCCAATCAATATACTCGTATCTCACAAAATGCCCGTTTAACGACCCCAGAGACTGGGCATTCGCGGAGGATACACGAAGAAATGCTAGAAATTCTCGTGGCAAGGATCTTGACCTAAGGCGAGAGGCAACTTTCGCGGTCTCCCGCACGATCTTTTATGGAGACTGGCGACGTCACACAGACCAGCCGTACGGTTCCGGTGGCGCTCCAAGTGCGGACATCGGTTCCAATGGTAGTCAACGGAAGACATCCCTCCCTCGAGATGAAGGCAAAGTGAGTGGGAGAAGGAGTTTGACAGATATGAAGTTAAATATATTCCAGGGAGGAATAAATGTACTTTCACAATTACGTACGCATTATTTACGAAAAAATTACCCCTAACTGCCTCATCGGCGCTCGCCCCAGCTATCAAGAGATCGCAGGCGTCATAGAACTCTCGTACACCACCAAATGAGAATAGGCGGTATATTATTTTGGACAACTATCTTGGCCTGTTTCCATGAGCGGACAAAACACTGAAATGCACCATTAAGTAGTCTAAGTGTTAAAATTACGTGGGCGACGGTTTGAGTGAGGATTCCATGGTAATTTCTTCGAGGACAGGCGATACTTCAAATGAGGAAATACTAGAGTGTATTCGCCGGTATAATATAATTTCGCTTACAATCGATGCCACCTCAAGCCCGCTGCAAATTAAATCTTGTCTACTCGAAGGAAACCATCGCGGCGGAACGATCAGCACGGCCCGCGCACTTATTAGACGTCGTGCCCCCTCCGGTGAACACCGCACGAGGAGGAACCGCATGGACTAGTGCCGATAAGAGCGTAATTATCGTTCAATAATCCCCATTGCACCCAGAGCGATGCATAGCAGGCACTCGGGCCGAGAAAAGAACATAAAAAACTCCAAGAGCGGTTTCCCACATCCTCACACTTCCCTGCTATTCCCATCGACGGCAAATTAATACGAATGACAGATGTAAACAAGCAAGCGAGAGAAGTGTGAGGCGGGTCTTGTTGGTTTGTTTTTGCGGCGAGCGACGGGTGCCCGCGGGCGGGAAGAGGGCGCTAAGGAGAGCCCAAGACCGCAGTCTCTGCCTTCCATAAGTGCGGCTCGTCTTCCGGAGGCGTCCGCCAAGCGGCCCGCGATAGGGGAGGGCGTGCCCTGGAGGAAGGAAGGGGAGGGTGGGTGGGTGAGGAGCGCTTCCAGGGAGAGGATGTTTGGGGAGTGTGGGACACGGGATCCCGAGGGGAATGGAGGCGCAGAGGAACGCATCAGTCTGCCATCGGAGAGAGAGACGAGGCACGACGGGAAGTGGTGAAGGGAGCCAGGGGGTTGTGAAGGGCGGAGGAGCGGACGAAGGGCTCGTGTTCCATGCTGCAGGAGACAACGCATCGAATTACTCGGTCACTCTGTCGAAACCCTTCTCCCAAGGATTTAAAAAGATCCAAAACTCGGCGTCAAATTCTAACCGAAGAAACTGCTTAACACTAAGATCACAATAAAAAAATGAATTCAGTAGACCATTCAGATTAATTGCGGACAAACATTTCTCCGCGAGATATTTCCACTCATTATCTTATATCTAAAGAACTTTCCCAACAAGGCTTCTCAGAAACACCTTAGTTGACCGCAGGTCATCACACTTTGGCAGATGAGGCTTAGTAAATTCGAAAAACCATTAATGTCAACTATGTATTTATCTTTCGAGGAGAAAAGGAATGCTAAAATCCTGTTTTGGAATTTCTTTCCAAAACAGGTAGGGCAACGATGTTCGTAACTGAAAAACAACGGTAACCATGAGATCTCCATCTTTGGTATATCCAATCAGTAAAAAGATATAATGCTTAATGATGCATGATGAAAGCCGATGTTATTATTTCCCGCATTCTGATTGAAATAGAAGATAGATCAGCACTGTGCAATTTTCCCCTGCAATTTCTTTTCATATTTTTTCTTTTAATCCACTAAGCCGGAGGCAATTGGGTATTTTTACTCGAAAAAGAATTCTGAAAAGTTTCTTTTCACTACAGTGAATACAAGGCGGAAATTCTTTTGAAGGCAGGCGGTGGCAGGAATAAACGACATAAATACTGTATGCACCACGATTCCTTGTTCCCCATCTAAAAACTCGATGCTGGGGATGCAGGAGTGATAATGCTGGAAGAATGGCGGTGGAGGGGCGTGGGGTGTTAAGGGGATGGGGATGGAAAGCCGTTTCATTCGCCCCCCGGGGGCGGGTGGCGGAGACCGCGGCAGGCAAGGAAAGCGTGCGGATATGATGTGCAGATGGGAGGCGTGTGGGGTAGACGAGGAGGCCAGCCTGGTGAGTGGGGGAGGGGGTGGCCGGGGAGGTTTCGCACGCGTCTGCCGTCCCGCAAACAAACGCACCACGACCTCCCGGCGTCGCAGAGAGCGCGCGGGGGGAAAAGTAAGGCCAAAGGGTTTTCGAGGGAGAGGAGGAGGGCAGTCACGGCCCCCTGCCTGGAATGAGTCACTTGAAGCATAAAAATGGGGAGGGGTGCTGAGAAGGGGAGTGGGCGGCTGGCGGGGTGAAGCAATAAAGGAAGGAAATGGCTGAGAAGGGGAGGGGGAGGAAGGTTGCGAGGGGGAGGAGGGGGAGTAGAGAAGAGTAAGGTTGAGGGACGAAGAAGAATCGCGACGGAAGGGGTTTTGGGAGTACTGTGGGGGGGGGGGGATATGGGAAGTGAATGAGGTGGCGGGGTTGGGGCCGCGTGCGCGAAACTGCGGAATTGGAAGTGTGTAAGTGGAGGTGAGATCGGGGTCGAAGAGAAGGGGGGGTTGTGAGAGCTATGGGTTAAAAAAAGAAGGGAATGAGGGCCGGCGCGATGGAGTCGAGGGCGGCCTTCCGCCCGTTAACTATGCACGCTCGGACGTGCGTTCAACCCACCGCCGTGGCCGACCCTTCCCTTCCCTAAAACCTTCCTAAACCCCCCCCCCCGCTCGATTCCTCATAAGGCCACCATCCCCCACGTGACCCCACATGAGACTTTTCATTAAGGAGAGTGTCGTGGGAGGGAGAAAATGCGTAACCAGGGTCTCGCATTTCCCCCTCCAAAGGTGGTAACGCTCCGTGCGCCGATAATGGTCCGATTGCTCGGCGAACAGTCGGGGAAGGTGTCCCGTCCTCGCGATATTTTCAACCCGGGAGGGCAATTGCTAAGGATAGCAAACGTAGCAGCTCATCTTTGCCGTCATTAGCGTACCAATAGAAGTGGGCTTCCCGCAAAGCACATGTTTATAGGATTTGTGTTAAACGCCTGTAATAAAATTACTGTGCAATTTCACCTTATTTCTCCCAATGGTTTTCTCGAAATTTTGTCTTTAAAAAGTTCAAATATAGGAGTGGTTGACCATAAATTCTCAGAATCATTGAGAAAATAAACTTCAACATAAATTTAATAAAGGTTTTTAGAAATATTCACTGAAGTGATGAAATAATTAAAAAGAGAATTACGTGTGTACGGTTCATTCATGATGAGATTAATTTGCACAAGTAGAGTTACGAGTATATGACTGGCCGAAAATATTCAACGAGGCTCATTTGGTGTTGCACAACGCTTTTATTTCGCGTACCAAACGTTAGTACCATGCATTGGTAATGGATTGGCAAACTATGTCATCACTGTAATCATATGCCCTCAAGCAACACTTCGCACCATGGGCTTCCTGATATCACGCCGCTAATGGTACATTTGCTCATTTCCTTACTCCGCACTTATCGTCGCAGACAATTCGCAGTGCTTCCTCGTCACTCGCCGCTTTTCCCGATAGAAAAGAAAATCAATAAACTTTTAACTCTACAAAAACCTTCGATTTACAAACATTTGAAGGTGTATCATCGCCCGAAAATGTGAGTTTCCGGGAAAAAAATTTCGCTTCGCTCGCGGAAAGAAATTTCTTATATCAGTACGGTTTTTATGTAGCCAATTCAAATTGCGAAAATGCTTCTCTTGAATAACTGAGGAGACGTAGAATTAGGCCCCAAGGTGAATTGAGTGCTTGCCGCTGAGAAAAAAATTAAAACGCGCCAAGGCACACTCTTATGTGATTACCACGACAATAAAAAGCGGAGTTGGTCATAAGAAAAAAGCGTGCTCACAATCCGCGAACTCACAAGTTTCCGCAAAAAGGTATTAACGACAGGGAATGGCTTTATAACGCCGGGTGGATGGAGGCACGGGGATCGGGTCGACGATTCGCGAAGCAGTCAGCGGTCTGCTAGAAGTTTTAAGACGAATGAAAGTTCGATGGCCAAGGGGCAGCCGCATGGAAGAGGGACCAAAGTAACGAGCGAATCCTTTCCATTTTAATTAAAGCGTCTGAACGATGAATGGAAGGATGTGTGGTGGGAGGGGACCCGGAGGAGACAGGAGGATGAGGGATGAAGGGGTGAGAGGCCGCTTGAAGCAGCGGAGGTGGGAGGTGGCGTGGACACACAAAGAATATGTGAGGGACACCTCCCACCTCCTCATCCCCTCCCGCCTCTCTTGGCCCCCTACTCCAAATCACGATCCCCTACTCCGCATCGAAAAATATTGTTAGAGAGCGGGGAGATCTTTCTACAGGGAGCCATATTCAGCCCCTCCGAAGAGGGGCTAAACGCTCTTGAGAGTCGGTAGATGTTCCTGCGTATCGGAAGCCGGAACAACGCCATTATATTTCCTTGCTAGTCCCAAATTCATCGTGGGAACCATGCAGATCGTGGCAATCCATGAAACAGCTCAATGCATATCTTCCACGCATTCAAAAAAGAAGCACATTACATAATCAACTGAATATATTATGTCTTGGCGAAAAAAATAAGATATTTCATGTTATTCGCCGCACTAAAAGTTGATATGGCCGTAAATGTAAATTCTAGTACAAAAAAAGCATCGGTGGAAAACCGGAGAGTCAACACAGATAACATTTGCTGTCACCACACGTAATATGCCCAAATCAGTCATTCACTATGATCCTTGAAATCGCAATTGGTAATCTGAAACAAATACATAATTTTGCATGCATTTTCGGGTAAATGTCGGAGAAATTCCCCTTTCGCTGCGTATTTATCGTAGCAATCCAATGCCATTGGTAAGAACAAACTTTAAAGAGGTTAAATTTCTATTAACAAGGCATCGTTTATCAAATTCAATTACCTCTCAAGTCAGTTTACTCTTCTAAAATATTCTTAAGTATGCCCTTAAATATGTCCAATATCAATAAATGCACACCTGGCTTAAGAATCCAATTGGAAAGGTATTAGTCCGTGTCACGCATAAGGCATCTCTTTTCGTACGACAGAAGGAAGGGTAAATCCTAAAGAGCTTGTTTTACTCAATCTCCTCGTTTCTTTTGCAATACCCATCTCATTCCCCCGGGTGTTTCTCGACACAGAAAATGGCAGGTGTGCAGCGGAACTGCCCAGGAATGACATCGAGGAGAGATATGTACTAACATGAAAATGCACTCGAATTTCACGCTCGAGTGCATTTTCATGTTCCGCTCCGTAAAAATGAATTAACGCCAATTCATCGAACCCATTTGAAATTAGCAACTCTTTCAGCTCAACTGCGGTTTCCTATGCCCTGTGGTGGATGAGCTCCATGGACCGGCGAAATCCACGTGGAAACTTAACAACGTGAAGACGTAAATTACGACTCATTTTTATTGCAGGTTTAATTAAAAGCGCGATTACATGACCCCGCTGCAGAGTTGGCGAAACGCCGACGCCGGCACACCCGGACTCAAAAAATGCAATCGCACGCACGAGCAGACAATGATGCACTTTCTACGCATCCCTCAGCGGCGTCGGTTTTCTCATGCGCCCCTTCGAGTCACGCAAGCGGATTCACGGTCGGCCGACCTCCGTGGATTCAGGAGCGATTTCTCAGGCGGGAAACATTCAGCCGGCACCTTGACCTCACCGTGTTACGTGAGAAACGAAACGAAAGAGGGCGCGATATTCCGACATTGGTACCTCGATATTGCCGAGTCGAGTTCGATCTCGCCACGAAGTGGTAACAGAAAAATTAAGCTTCAATGCATAAATGCTTTTCGAGATTAGTTTTAACTCCGATAAGTCCCTGAACAAGGATGAACCACAGCACTGCGAACTTAAAATGTCATAACAACTGTTTGGTCAAAATTCTGACTAAAACCGTCCGAGGCTAAACTACGTGATTTATGAAAGCATTACCTGAATAATGGACACGTAAAATAATTTCAGGGATAAGTCCTTCGGAAAAAAAAACAATTTTAAAATGGTGAAACGATGGGAAAGAGTCAGCACCTTAAGTCAAGTTATATCATACATCTATTTTTCCACACTTCTACGCGACCAAACTTATAATTTCTCCCTCTAACGTAAGCGTCAAAGATTTCGTTCTTGATCCAAAGAAAGGTGAATTATATAATTCGCCATGATTCATTAATTTATTTATGGACTGAAAGCATAAATTCTGTACACGCGGCATACACATTCGCTTTTGCTACCGCTTCAGAAACCACGGTCTAAATATAACACTGACGTAATGCCATAAAAGTTAATTAAGTATGCCAAAATCCAGGCGCAAGTCAATACACAAAATATAAGGATTCGTAGCCACGAAGGTCATGACTTACCTTGACGGAGGTTTAAACTTACTTCCTTGGATACGGATTCGGGAACCAGGCTCAGTTCAGCGAAATGATTATTCCGCAGTTCCCTCAACCTGTTTTTGTCAACATGAGAACCAACCTTGGCCACGTTAAACTTTCTACGCATCAACATCGGACCACGCACTTCTTCAATATTTTAAAGCTAAAAGTGTAGTAAAGTATCTACCTATTTGCATCATCAAAAATAATTCAAACTATAATTACGCATTTGGACATGCGGCAGACAGGTTGAGGACGATTATATTAGCATATTTAACCTGCGCCGAAAAATCTCAACACCGGAAAAACCCTTCACAAAGCATGGCAGAAACAACTTCGCTACCTCCGCCACGCAGGATGGGTGGTTCTGATGGTAGCCGCCACCCCTGTCCCCCATACCGCTCGTATCACACGACTCAAGCGTCATTTTACTCCACGGAAAGCCGTTCTCGAACGAGAGCAGCGGAAAGGTCTCTCGACACGAAAAAACCTACCTGAGTCCGCCACGTCTTTAAACAGACCAATTATTTAGGCGCTGCCAAAGAGATTATTTTTTCCGGATAGACCCTATCAAATCCACCCTTGGTTTACAGCACTTCATGTAACTGACAGCTTATCAGTTTAAATTATAACCGCATAGTTACAACCTGGCATTGAGCTAACGATTATGTACATATATATCTTTAAGTTTCTTGTATGCGCACCTTCCATTTACGGTACTAGTTTAAGCAATAAGAATTCACAAGTGGAAGTGTTTATGTAGGTATGTACTGTAATTTCTTTATTCATAATTTTATACCTAATTATTAGGGGAATTTTTAATATTATAATGAAATATTAATTAGTCACTACTATTGCTAAGTCAATCGTTGAATCGCTACCTTGTTTCAGGGAAGGTTAATCGCCGCAAAATTCTGCGGGCGATAATTATTTACATAACTGTTAATGGCATTAAATTTGCAAATTCCCTTGCCTAAATAAATTTAAAATGAGGTGAAAAGCTTAAGTATATGGGAAGAACAACCAGGATGACATCAATGTTTAATATTTTATCGTATTAACGTAATTTTAAAATATTCAATTGCACGAGATTTTTAAACAGTGGGCTTTAATCGATATTTTGAAATATCTTCTTTTTTGACTGAGGGTTGACATAAATTACACAAAATATGCGAAATTAATCCAATGAGTTTTCATTCGGGTTTTCTTTCTAGTGTTCATTGCAATCAACGCATTCTGATTGTTGGGAATCCTTTGCACTGCTAGAGTATCAAGGTGCCAGCCACCTGGAACACACACAGCCTCTCAAGACTGCGATGCTTGCCGACGAGATTAAACAATGCGAGGGGAGGAACCCAGAATTTTTCAACTCTGCGCGAGCGAGCAAGCAACCCGACGGTTGCCCCGGGGGAGGGATCGGCGAGCGACGTCGCGAATGCGCGGGAGGTTGGCGAGGGAGGAGGAAGAAAGGGAGGGAGGCCGATTGAACGGAGAATGGAAGAGACGAGGGAAAAAATATAAAGGTCGCTTTAGAGGCGGCACCACTCTTCTCCCGCCGGGCCTTCCTCCTCGCACACGGCGGCGGCGCGGTAAAAGCAATCAGCCCCGAGACACAAAACGCCATCGGAATCCGAGCGGAAGGAGCGAGAGAGGGTGAGGCCGCGGGGAGAGGGGATGGAGGCCAAGAGTGGTGGTCGTCGCCTTTTCCCACCGCGCCCGCTCCTCCACGTGGAGACGACGCCGCCCTCCCCCTCGGCCCACCTCGCCCTCCGACCTCCCGCCACGCCCCTCCTCAACGACGACGGCGAAAACGAAAAAAAAATACGAAGCATCACACGCCCTCGTGACTGCGTCTTTTTTTCCCTCGCTTTGCGGCACGCGGACGGAAGTATTAACCCGTCTGCACCACTTTAGGAGTCCACGAAAAAAACTGAAGCTTAGTTTCTTTGGGGAGTCAAAGGTTTCGGTTTGTTTTCCCGGTCACCACTCCGCACTCGACTGGTTTGAAAACAAGAAGCTAAACAAAGTGCAGACGGCACGGTGTTTACGTCAAATTCAAGCTAAAACACTCTTCCCGCCGCTGCACGTTAAAGTGAATCCGGGAATAATTAGCCAATTTTGATTTTGAACGAGTACATATGATTATCGATAACCCTTCGGATGACATCAGCAAGACTAAGTTCATGACGAATGTGTTTACGTCACCCCAAGATATAAACTCAATTATCAGACGGACAGAGTCATCAGTTGGACCTGCGTTATCATTCCCCGCAGTTATTCTCATTTGCGTTTCGGAGGAATGTAAACAATGCATACACGTATTCAGCGGTGGGCGGGAGTGATTCATTTCAAATAGCTGGCTGGTATTTGTCAGCATTTAGGTGCTCCACGTCTCATTGGACGAAATTCCTAAGCAAACTTCCGCTGACAGTATAACGAGATTATGCATTTCAGTATTTCTGCAGAAACCGAAATAATTGTCCAATATTCATCACTCCGACAAAGTAATCCAACAGAAGAGTAATGCTAATGAGATGTTTCTTTGTGGAAACGTTTCTCTTGAGGTGCGAAAAGGATAAATAATGCCGATCAAAACTGAAATACTTATTGCCGCTGAAATCGTTTCAGATACAATGGTGACATCATTGCGAGAAAATGTCATCCTAAGATGCCATCCTATGATCAAAAAGAATGAAGATTTGAGGATACATTTTAAAACATATGAAACACGCCATTCGAGCGATTTCCAAGAGTAGAACTGAATGCCATCACATCTAAACATTTCTCTTGTAACTCTGTGGTTGTATGTCGATTTTCGCAGAGCAATGAGTAAGTTTCTCGCTCCATGTTCTACTGCCCTTCCTGAGGATAAATTAGAGTGACTCACCTTGTTTGACGGAGACGTATCTGGAGTTGAGGGCGGCCACAAAGCTGGCTTGAGGTAAGGAGTCTTCGAGGGAGAAGAGCTCGTCCTTGGTCACCGACTGGGAGCGTGTCTTGAGCACCGCCTTGGAGCCGATGGGCGAAAGGTAATACCCGGCGCGGTCGCGGAGAGCGAGGAAGCCCCCGTGGTACTCGGCGGAGAAGAGGCACTCCTTGGAGAAGGAGTCATAAAGCTTGCCTTCGCGGTGAAGATACCTGCGCGTGCGAAGACGGAAATCGATTTATGTTTCACAAAACCAAAAAACAGTGTTTCAGTGTGGCCACGCATTATATAAACAAAATATTTCACTTCGATTTTTTGTTTATAATACCCATTTTGTTCACAGAATATTATAAATAACAAAGCCAACTAGAAACGCCCAAGCCTTAAATGGAGAAAAATTAACCCTGGCGGAATCGAACCCGTGACCTTTGGGTCAGCAGGCAAGGGTATAAATCCGCCGCCAACGAGGCCGACGAAAACTGAAACAAATCTCGACATAAATTATTTAACTTTTGCTCTACCACACCCATTTACGGGCAGAACTTTTTAAGAGTACACTGAGGAGGTGATACTTTTGAAAAGATCATTCGTCATGGCCAAATTGAAAAGGTAGCCAAATTTAATTTTTTAGAAGAAAATGCACTCACAAATAATGTGCGAATAAAATGCACACTGAATGCCTAAATAAAATTCATAGCTACAGGCCAGTCTGCTTGATTCGAGGGCAAACGGCAATCGAGTAGAATGACTACACGAAATAATTTTTCCTTACGCGGTAAAGGGTTCAAATTTTAAGGAAAAATTATTTCAATTAGTCATTCTTAAAACCTCAATTTATCCTTCCTGGCGATTCACTAGATTGAAAAAACTGAGTTGATGGTAGCCGCAATTTTTTTCTGGTTAGTAATTGTTGTCTCCTAGGCATTCTCTGGGAACCTTATTCATGATGAGAGGGAATAGATTAATTAATAGTTTTTTTGAATCGGGCTGCCTAAAAACTTGAACTTCACCAGAAGTTTATGTAGCCCATCGTACATAAAAAATTGTGCGTTTGTCGCCAGGTGGAGAGGTCGCTAAGCTTATGCCTTTGACGTGAAGGGCTTTCGGAGCTAATTGAGGGTAAAAAAATAACCACTGTTGCACGGCAGGTATTAAAAAAGAGCATTGTATTTCTCACGTCAAGGTGAAATTAAGAGGGACACGTAACTTCAGGACCGAAGGTACGAAACAGGGAAAACAAGTTGCTTATGTATGAAGAGACGCTCGAAAGAGGATGAATGTGCTATGATGAAATGCTATGAAGGAGGTTTTGAAGGAAGATGAGAAATGGCATGATGCTGCGAAGCGGGTCTCTCTAAATTATGTAAAAGAATTTTGGTGTCTACGTGGCTCTCAAATGGGTCCATGACCGATGGATAACTCATGGCTCATCCCCCTCTCATAATTTTAATTTCATATAAGCAAGCGAATACATCGGAAACCCTCCATTACATTTCGACATTACATGTATTATACGTAATGTATGTATTATCTCATCAAGATACATAACACTGAAAGTATATCCCAGTAAATCCGACGTTTCCTGAATTCACAAAGCAGAATAAGATAGGGAGGCGAATGTTAAAATTTCCATTCGAATCGTTCATAAATAAAAGATAATGACTTCAAACATTCGTTCATCCATACATTTCGATGTTTACATATTACTACCATACATTTTTGAGCAAATATTGATTAGCTTACAACCAATAAGCCGATAAAAAATTTAAACCGAGAAAGAATGATGGGTGGTATTAAACAGTCTTTAAAGTGAATCGGGGCCAACAATGTTTGTGGATATTTAAATAACCTTTCCCCTTTAAATAGTACAGTGGAGACCGCCAGACTGCGTCAGTTTAAAAAGTGAGTATCTGCCCCGCTTCAAATCACATATATTATTATTTTTCATCATTCAATTATTACTTATTAATCAGTAGGCAACAGAGTCATCCATTATCACTAAAGGTTGGTGTTCAGCGGGGATATTTTTGTGATCAGCTTGACAATTTGACCCCAGATTGGTGGTGAATTCCATTCGTGAAGTGTAAACAGTTATCGAATTAGGAAATAATCAGACGTACAGCATTGCTGTGGAGGAACAGCTTCTCCGAACAATGGCGTCAACTGCTTTAAGAGCCACAAGGAAGCAGGAGTCCAACCGATCGGTCACGCTCCTTCGCCTACGTAAAGAGAGAGCAGGCCACCGAGTATCCGTTCACGTACTTATGAGAGATTTTTACCAGTGAAATCACGCAGAACGCCGCAGCGTAGCCCTTAACAGTTGGATACGTACGTGACCGCAAAAATATATATTAGTTAAGCATTTACATGGTTACAAAAGAGATTTCTGTTTTTGTCACACGCCACAGTCCTGCGGTCCACGTGCGTGGCTGTGACAGGTCCCTTGTCTCTTCGAGGCGAGGCGGAAGAAGGGTGGGATGGATGGGAGGAGGGGGCGGAGGAGAAGAAGCTAGGGCGGGAGGGCGGGGGGATGTCGGGCGCGAGGGCAAGGGAAAGGGACGGGTGGATGGAGGAAGAGCCAGTTAGACCGGGCGTGGAGGAGATTAAGGAGAGCGTCACTAATGGGCATGCCAGAACGAGGGAATTACGATATCAGATCCGGAGGATAGAAAGGGGGGGGGTGTGCATGAGTGCTTTTCACCCTGTCCTCCCCTTCTCGTTTGGTAGTGCATACGTGTATGAGCTATTGCGGAATGCGTTCACCCCCCCCCCCCATCAAGATGGTTACATTAAACAGAAAACGGAAGTCCCTTGAGGATTATCTGGCAAGAATTCATAAATAAAAGCAAACACAACGAGAACGGTGACAGGGGGATAGCCAGAAAAATTGTTTCAGTTCCGTAGACAGAAAAAATTCACACTTGACATGCACCACGCCAGACAAACATAAATAATATCTTGAGGTAGGGTCGGTAGCCGACGATTAACATGACCCATGTGTACTTGGCTGGTAGATGGAATGTGAATTGATACGGAAAGAGAGAAAATGCTATCCATCGCATGTAGTGAGAACTTGTTAAAATCATAAGTTAGGTTTTCAATGGAAGGGAGAATTTCTCTTTTCTATTCAAAGGTTTAAAAATGCTTAATTTAAAAAAAACTGAGACATTTTGATTAATAACATATTGAAAAACATCACTTTGATAGGCATTATTGAAATAGAAAGAAAGACTCGTACTTTTCCACAGATTTTATTATACGGCACGACGCGTTTCACCGACTTGCTGCATCATCAGGTACAAATTTGCAAAACAGACAGAGCAAGCATATATGCCCTCAGGACAGAGTGGGGGCGGGGAGGGTTGGAAGGATTTGAGGGGGGTGGGGGCTCGCTCGCTTTGATAGGCGTTCAAAACAATGAACTATCATTAAAAACATGAGGGTACCAGACAACTATTTCAACCTGGAGAAAAAATACTACGAAAATATCTAGTTACATTTAAGTGCCATGATTTTCGTAGCGGCAGACGAAGACACACGATCGTTAGTAAGAAATTTAAGAAGATGAAAGCTTCAGGTATTTAATTGGAAGCAACGATAGAAAAGAATAGAAGTGTGGTTTCGCCTAGGAGTGATGAAGGACGTGGCAAATGGCCAATGAAGAGTTCTACGATGAGTTCAGGGAGAGAGAATTTTAGTTAAACGCTATTTATAAGAATGACGCACTTATTGGTCATATTCTACGGCATAACGGTCTCCTGGAGATAATAATGAAAAGATGAATGACGGTAGATGAAGGCCAAAAATGAAACACTTAAAAGAGGTAATAATAATAATAATTCAGTTTTATTCGGGTGAGATTGAGACCGTGGCAGTCCCTTCTTCCATCTAACTAATGAAACCCATAACCCATGAAAAGGTAAACGGAGATTAAGGAATGTAAGAAGTAAATAAAATATCGAGAAAGGAGAATGCTTTCTGCATAAAACTCTTCTTCGGAATGGTTCAATGAAGGTAACACACTCATCTCAAAGGAGAAAATTGAAGTCGATCACGCGAATGTCAGAGAATTTTGTTCCTCGACCGCACTCTCAAAACGGAACCGCTGGAATGAGACTTAGATAGGATGATGGACTTACTTGTTGTTGCAAGTGTGGATGGCGTATCCGGATCTGCCGGCTTCGTTGCCTCCAACGCCAGTGGCGGGATCCCTGAACTCAAGGGTGAAGAGAGTGTCCTCACCCCAGGGCACGTTGGCGTCCACGTGGATCTCGTCGAGGGCCTCGGAGAGGTGGGCGAAGCGCTTCCTGCCGATCGAGCGGATGTTCACCTTCAAAGAATCAAACGGGACGTTTCGCATTTTTAGAATGCAGCCAAAGGAATCACTCGAGCGCGGAATGGCGCAATCCGGACGGGACGGGAGATGTCAGCGGAAGATTGTGGAAATGAGCTAATGTTTCAGACCGTACAACGGTCTGTTCTTCATGCAGATTTCATGTGCCAATTCCATCATGTTAAAATTAGAACGTGCGGTGGCAGACTGATAAAAACAGCTCCGCCACTGATCAAGCGATACAAAAGGTTCCCAATAGCGCTAGTTGGTGGGATTCGATTGAAGTCACTATGAATAGTCGAGAAGAGCTCTCTCCAGTATGATTTCTACGCTAAATGCACTAGAATATAATGTAGTTCAGCCAAATGTCCAAATAAATTCGACTGAGCGAAACTTAGCCGCGAAAGTTGCATTATCCTGAAATAAGTTTAATAAATGGAAAAATCATTCACAGATATAAGCTAATTTCAAGTTTTACCACCATTCATTACGATAAAAAATTTGGGTAAGAATAACTGACGATCGAAAAGTCGACGATATTCTTCAAATTCAACGCCAAAAGATTACCTGATTTTTTTCTGATTCAGATTCCTCTATTTTACAACGGTGAATTTTTTTTCTGAGCAGCGCATCAACAATTTATGCAAGGAAGGAATCCCAAATAAAAATAATTTTCAAATTCCATAAAAAGGATAAATTTTAGTCCAAACGCAAGGGTAGGGTTGGAATATACAGAGTGATCGCTTCAAGCCTACCTATACTTTGTTCTTTCTCAGTAACATTGATAAAACATCATTTGTTTTAAGCAGAGAGCTTATTTCCAAGATCTCAATCGCAAGACATAGTAATTTGAAGGCCTTTATAATTATTTATGACCACTTACACGATTATTCACACCTGATTTTTGAACGGAATGACTTTCTGTGTGCACACATAAACATCTCGGCGATCATTGTTGACGGGATTACAATAAAAAAATTCCATTGCGTTTTTTCTAGATTTGAATTTCGGGAGTTAATGTTAAAATTTAATTTTGCCATTTTTCAGCATATTGAACTAAATCTTTATTTCGACTTTATCCTTGTTTGACTAGATTCATCATAGCTCATCCAAACGTCCAACTGCTGAAACCGACTATTTAATTAGGCAAAAGGTAATACTGTTCAGATCGACAGGGTTACATGAATTTCTGTGGGTATATATTTGAGTAATATGAATTATATAATTAATAACAGTGTTTCATGAAATGGCTTATGGCTTGGGAGAAAGATCCCATCAAATGAATTCTCTTCCAGTAACCTGAACGCTTTAACGTCAGCATCTCTCGAAATCTTCCTCACTTAAGTCCTATGCTTAAACGAAGAAACTTCACAGAACTCTTTTGACCAACGATAGAGATTTATTAACACGCATCGCGTGCCAACAAATAATAATTTCAAAATTTATAAATACCGAGTAGCGAAAAAGAATATTTTACTCGTCGTCTTATATTCGTGCGGCCTGGAGAGAGCAACCTTACGTTAATCACATGCAGCAAATCCCTCAGTCCGAGGCACTCACCTGAGGGCGGGCCGCTAGGTGCACGTGCCAAAGCTCGGCGGGAGAGGGCACGGCCCCCACCTTCCCGGCAGAGCAGGTCAGCTTGTCGGCGGATGCAGCGAGCAAGTAGCCGCGGGTGAGGGAGCGGAGCATCCACCGGCCGCTGCCGTCGCTCGCCACGGACACCTCGAAGCGCGCACCTGTCTCTCCGCGCTCCTCGCACTCGCAAGTGACATTCCCAAAAGCGTCGACCGCCAAATACCTATAGTTCGAAAGAAAGCAATGAAGTCACATTTAAATAATCGCATTACATGAATTTGATGATTTTAAAATGGACCTTTGCATAGTTTTGCACTGCGGTGATTACTCGGAGCCAGAGTTAGACTCCAGGTTGTCCGAAGTGAAAACATACTCATATATCCTCTTCTCCTCTCCAACTAATTATGATTAATTTTAGAACTTCGTCTTGTATAGCATCTCTTAAATGTAATCCTTGGTAAATGGTAGCTATAAACCCAGAGATTACTAAGAGATATTGAAACCTGTACTTTCTGCTCGGGGAACAAAACATATTAGTTAGTTGTAACTTCTTATAGGTAAATAGACCCCAGGTAATAGTGGGTCATACACAATTTCATCGAATTCCAATGTATTTAACGCAGGATCTACTTAAAAAAAATCCTGTCACACGATATTTTGTCATTGTTAGATTCAGCCTGTTCAAGTATATTGATTGAAGACTGGCCGGCAGCATTGTAAATAGTTACATTTATCTTATTCTGATGTTAGGGCTCAGGCCATTTGGGCCTTAAATTTCTTTCAATGTAACATAAATGGCAAAATGAGTTCACACTCTCCCCGGGATATAAATACATTATTGTTATCCCGCGGAACTAAATTACACACAAGTAGTAACAGGGCGAAAACTCAACTAAGAATAATTTGGCGGATTCAAAATATTTTAACAGAAAAATTGCAAGTACAACATAAAATATTACCAAGTATTTTGCTGCGTAGCTAACGCAATTCTTATTGCAATTAGTGCAAGCAGCATCTCGGATCTACTAACCTCCCGAGATGAGATTTCAGGCATATGCTGTCGCCATCACCGGAAGGCTCCAGAGTCCACATTTGCTTCTTCTTAAGCGAAGCGCCGTTGGCGTTGATCTTGAAGCCGAAAGTTTCGGCTGTGAGGTATTTAAATTGTGAGTTTATGAGGCCGATGGACCAGCAACCTTTCGGGAGTCCCTCTTCTCCTCCATTCAAGGACTCGCTTCCTCCGTTATGCTGCCCGTTTATGCCGTTCATGGTTGCAGCACCTTCCCTCCTCTTTTGAGAAAGAGAGAAAAGGGTCAATTATGAGTAACCGCTGGGTGAATTCAAAATAAGTAATAATTAAGACTGCTCGTTAAGAGAATAACAATTTTAGAGAATCACTGCACATTGACCGTGCGCTGTTAACAGTATTTTAACAATTTTAAGGCGCCCATCAATTTCGAGCTCTTATCGAGTTCGATGAAACTACTGTAACATCCGTCACTGTACAAATGTCAAGCTTTTAAACAGCGTTGAATTATTTCTCCAGCAATAGCAAACGATTGTGAAGCACTAGTGATTAGGAAGGTACTAAAAAACAAATTATGAGATACAGGTGATTTACCCTCTACAATATAATTCATGGATATCTTTATGAGAAAATATTATAAATAATTTATTTCAATTCTATAAACGTTCAATATGTTACTACACTAAGTTACGTAATGTATATCAGTTATGGTAACTGTATAACAGTTAGCCATGCTGCAGCCACTCATTATCAAACAAAAAATTTGGTTTTATACCAAAAAATATTTCTCAATAAAAAATTACTTTCTGGTTTCCCATAATATCACAATCTGCGATGAAAAGTGCTGAGGTAGTAATGATAGTTAAGACGCTACAATGCTTCTTTTACTTCTAAGGGAGGCAAAGAGAACCAATTTTCGCCAAAAGATTCTCACTACTTTCATTACTGCGAATAAAATTTCTAATGCTAGCATAAAGTTAGTCTACCCACAGAGAAGTATGCCAAATATTAATTCACCTTCGCTCTTTTTTAACTACATACGTAATATGAATAGCCATTCCTTAATTCCCTTCGATATCAAGTGAAATGATTACTTTATTATTCATGCTACCTAATTATACAATGTCCTTCGTAACCTTGTTTGCTCTCTTTGAAATCCAATCAGATCAGAATCAGTCACCGAATACTTGAAACTCAAAGCATTCAAATCCAAAGGCACGCTGATAGAGAATATCAACGACTCTAGAACCAATGGAATAAAAAACCGGCGTCTGCTTTCTTGCGTTCGATCAAAGCTATTCATTTCAATAAGTGCACCTTTAATTCGAATTATAAGCAGGCGTTAGAGCAAGAACTAACAGTGTCGCCAAGAATCCGCCATGAAACTTTTTCCATAGCATTATTTTGCATTCTTATTTCTAGACTGGAATACAACTGAAATCCATGCATAAATATGCAGTTAACTTCAGCCGATGCCAGTGCTGATACAAATACAAATTATAAATGCCATTAAAATGGGAATTACAAGACGATAATATTTAAACCCACGCGATAGAGGGATTACCTACGCAGACACTTCCGTCGGGAGCGCAGGAATGCTCTTATGAACACTAATCGCCCTCCCATCGGCTACCATGTAATGTCATGGGAATGCAATCAATCGATTGTACGATCACAAGAGATGCCGAGCAGTTAACAGTTAAGGGCATTCCCGAACCCATCCTATAGTTGACACGATATATTTGAGCAAGATGAATATTTTTCATTTTCCATGCGTAGCTTGGTATTGTAATCGATTAGAGCTAAATTCATAAGAACTACAAGAAGCGCTAACACACAGTCTAAAGAATGTAAGCATGTGATAAATATCCGAGCTATAAACTAAAAAAGTAACAATGAATCCCGCAAGGATCCGTCGTTACACTTTACCATGGATAAATTAGTTTTCTTATCCCAACATTAATACTTTTTATCCGAATTCGAACTTTCCCAATAGCTATGAATGTCTACTACCCCAAAGTCCTAAATTTTGGAGGCCTATATATGAATTGCAACGGGAGGGTTTTAAACTTACTATCTTTCGGCTAAGAGCGTTACTCGCTAGACTATTTGCAAGGTTGCACTGTATTGGATCAAATTTGGAAGTCCTATTTGATTTGGAGAACAAATATGGCACAGACAAAGCGCCATAAGACTTTTGTTTTACTTAATTTGGTGGATTCGAATAATCTCTAGAATTTTGGAAGATGTGCGTCAGCAATAAAAATCAGAACGCAAGACCTTTTCAGGCGCAAATGAATTTTCTGCAACTTAACTGCAGCTTTTAATCGCTAAATTGCAAATCTCTATTTGTCATGCAAAACAAAAAAATCCATAAAATTAACAATCAAGGGCTGAAATCAGTCTATTAATGCTAAATTATTCATAAAAATTAATAGCGACTGGATTAAGGGTAACAGACGCAACTTCGTAACGACTTGTGACTTGCTACAGATTATATTATTTGTCTTTGTCAGAGGCGGATAGTGTCTCTATTGGAGATACGAGTTTATCACAAGAATTGTTATTACGCATGCACAGCGCATTTTATTGGAAAATATGTGGTAAAAATCGTGAGGATTTATCACAATTTTAAAATTATTTTAAGGGTATGAGGAAATCAAACCGAATTTATTTAAAGGGCGGGCAACACTGGAATGCCGGTTGATAAGATCTGCCCGATTGGGAGGGGTAAATACGAATTATTGTCGCACAAATGCCCCATCCCAACGCCGGCTGCATGTAAACGCACCTACTGCGCCCCACAGTGTTATCTCGACTCCCGAATCTAGATGAATGGGGACAGGCTATGCTGTCACGAAGAGGAACGGTGGTCAGAGGAACGGAGATCGAGGCTTAGGCAGGCCGGGGTGTAGTTTGATACAAAAAGGGGGAGTAAAATAAAAAGGAAATAGGGTATTGGCCGCGCATCTACATGCATGTACGAAGGAGCATTGTCGTGAGTGATTTGTGGTCCTGAGTTGCATAGGTAGAGGTTCCGGTCAAAATTACACCACAGTGACGATAGATAACATTAGGGGTACCATTACTGCGCGTGATTTGCAACCCTTTGCTGCATATCTAATGCTGGAATTATCGGGTTCGATTTACATGTACTTCTACTCAACACACAATAATATGATCGGCATTATTGCTGCAAGTCAATTGACACAAAATAAACTTTGAAACGGCATTTTTTAATTAAACGTAGGCACGCACATTCCGACCAAAATTATGGTGCAAAGATAAAACGTGATAGATATAATCCAATAAGAAAAATGTTATCACCATAAATAGTAATTAAGACGATTGCAAATATTTTATTCTTACGCGTACATAAAGTTAATGAAAGGAAAAATAATTTTTGAAATAGGGGTAGGTTGGGTCACGACCATAGTTGCCATACGTACAAAGCGAATTCGGGTGGCGGGGTGGGTTAGCTATTTTCAAAACTCGTGCCACGTAATATTTACATTGCCCCTTTGATTGGTCGGGGTGGTGCAGCGTGCGTTCGTGTTGGGGGAGAGGGGTGGAACGAGTTCAGGACTCACGCACCACACCAACACGACCAGCCAACCGTTCGTGTCGAGCGACGATCCATCAACATGAGTTTCGAAAGGATCGAGGAGGAGGGACAATGGTCGTCGAGACAACGTGGGGGTGGGGGGGGGCGACGAGACAGCTCGGGAAGTTGTGCCAGAGCGGGGGTGGAGGCGAGACGATCACACTGTCGGCACGCCACGGCGCGAAACTGACAATCAAGCACGCGCTCACGAGCGTGCATGCTAACTCAAAAACTTCTCAATTGCTCCTCGGGTGAAAATTCTGCAAGACTTTTTCCTTGGCGAAATTTGACCTTCATGTGCAGTTATTAACGGTGGGGTTCTGTTTTTAACGTGACGTAACAGAATTTTTTTAAATCCCATCGAAGTACGGACAATGAACTGCATGTCATTGCACTTCAAAGTCGGCAGTCACGCAAGAACGCAACGTTTCTACACCCCTGTAGTGGAGAGGGTGCGAGGGTTTTTTTTTCTCCGGAGGGGTTGGAAGCATCAGGAGGAAATGGTGGTACGGGAGGGGGAGAGGGGCGCAACTCGGGCAATAGTGGAGGCATGCATATTCACCGCAATCCCCGCAGCAGCCGACCGCTCTTTCATCGCCTGAAACCCCTCGTCCCCCCACCTTTCCCCCCCAATACTCTCCGCCAACCCCTCCCACAGAAATCATCCATCCTCCCCTTCGCAATCCCCCAAAATCCACTCCAAAATGGTTCCCATCGGAGGTCGTAAATTGGGGTGCGTGTACAATGAGGGAGCGCGAGGAGAGTTTCCGATAAGGACGGCGAAACAAGACGGGGAGTGCGTGAGGGTTGATGCGTGGGTGCAGCACGTCGCTTTTAAAGAAGGAAATATACGACTATGTCCCTGGTCGTAAGGAGGTGTGGCCGTGACTCGTCGAGAAACAAAGCCTTCAGTAAAAGATTCTGCCTGATAAAAAGGAGATATGTCTGGCGCTTGAAAAAAATGCGATATCGAATAATACCGTTAGCAGATGAATGGGCAAAATGATGACCGGGAGCGAGATAGAAAAATTAATATGGTTCAATTTGGCTATTTTTTTACGAAAAGAATAAAAAGTTAAAAAATTGATGATGATACCGATATAATACCACCAAGTCACCAGTAAAAAAAAGCCCTTCTAGCCATGCAATGAGCAATAATATATACCGTTTGCATGAGAAAAGAACGCCGAAATTGGGTCTGGTGGTGGCTTGAACCAAGATCTCCATGGCCTCCAGTATACAACACACCACCTCCACGGTCGTAAATACCTCATGGAAACGGTCGTAAATTTGTCATTCGTTCATCCTGATCAAGAAAAACGTACAAAAAAGGTGTAATTGTTTTGAAAACTCACTTATCTATACGTACTATTACACATATCTCATGTGAAAAAAATAGGACTAATTATCTCGAATGAAAGCTCACGAAACAATGAAAAATAAGGCTTCTATCAAATTCGGCACCTGGGATATTATTTGTAAATCATTTTTCAAAATTTTCTTTGTGAGAATGATTATTCCAATTTTTGATAAATCGCGTATTTCCTGCCATTGAAATTATATAATATTGTGCTACTATTTCTATCATTATCCTAATGTTTTTCAGGCACCAATTAGTAAAGGAAAGGTTGTTACATAGCACTTCAACACTATAGACACTAAGAATAAAAGCACGATTTCAAAGTCGTCTGAACAAGTCTGACTCAGAGTTCACGCTGGTAACTATCCATGCATGCAACTACCATTAACCTGTCCTGGGCGTCAGAGGCAGACGACCTCCACCTATGGGGCTATATCTGAGCCGGAAGGATACCCCCTTTGGCCTGAAAAGCAGCTTTTGGTCGAAGTTTTCAACTTGCATTTCAAGAAAAGATCTAACATGCAAATACAAAAACTGGTTTCAGTGTACGGTGATTCTTTCACCGAGACGAGTTTAAGGGCCGCAGCTTATCCGGGACGCAGTCGGGTGACAATAACATTCTAGAAGCCAAATGAAATTAGAAGATTTCACCTACCGATAATTGACCGATCCTTAAGCTGATCTTTACACCATAGAGAAGTCTATCATTGTGATAAACCTGCATTATCATTGTCCATGCAAAACGTGCTTTACACACTCGAATCCAACTACTTAACGACTGATGGAGAAAAATCTCTTTAATCAAAATTACTTCGATCTCCTCGATGATTCCAATAAGAGCTTCCTTCCTCCTAATCAATTCTTTAGACTGGACCTTAGATTAGACTTAATATTAGACTATTCATTATTAATCAAAAATTTAGTTCCTCTAATTGTCAAAAACTCAACGTTAACCATTTCACTGTTCCTTTACCATGATAAAAATAACATTTACACATAGACTCCATTCACATTGGACATTTACGTGCTAACTAGTTTAACTAGTAATAAGTAAAGATAAATAGGTTCTCTGTGAAAATAGTTTCATGAATCTGGGGGCTTAAGGAGACGTGCACGAATTGTAAAAGTATGAAAAATGCAAGTCAAACAAGCATGTACAGACTCATAAATAAATATTTCTTTAGGTTACTTAAAATATTGATAGCATCAAAATAAAATTTAATCATAACATTTGCAAGAATTTTTTATCCCCCCCCCCCGAATTAGAAAAACGTGAACCTACCCGATATTACATTACGCAAATACTTTCTTGAATTTTTCCAATCATTAAATTTTGAGCCATGGTATAACCGGTATCATCATGAAAATGCATTATAACAGAAATTGTGGAAAAATATTTAGCGTAAGCATTAGTTCATCTTGGATATTGTAAAACTTCGAACGTGATAAGCTACAAACCGTTCCCTTGAATTATGCACTAAGAATATATGTTACTGGGCTCTATCTGGGGCGCAATGCTCCCTGATGGACTGCACAAGGAAATATAAGCGCCGCATAAAGAAGAATTAAGTTGAGAGTAACAGCAAACCAAACATCCTTTCAAAAACTGCTAAATGATTATTGGACATTTCAAGGATTTCATGCAAATATGATGCATGCCCATGAGTTCGCCTTTGAGACGTGCACAATCATATTTGTGGTCATTTTCAAGGTGAATATATAGATTTATCGGTTCAAAATAATACTGAACAGCTCTTCCTTAAATTATTCAGCGATTTTGTCTGAAACACCGCGGCGCTTCGAACATGGTCCCCATCACAAATCTTGCGCGCGAGTGAAATCGATCACTGGTAACTCGAGAGGAAATCGGTGACGTTAAGAATCGGCCCGCGGTCCCAAAAAGGGAGCACATTCACTCCAATCACCACCACCTCTCACACATATCACCTCCTCCGGAAGAAATCGACTCGAGACGAGTGAGAACATGTGTGGCGCTACACGGCACCTCCCTCCCCCGCGAGCACGGAAGGTCCGTCCACCCCGGCGAGCGATCGCTTCGGCCGCCGCATCCTCGTCGACCCTCGCTGCCGCCACCACAACCTCTGCACCTCCCTCCTGCCCCCCTCCCCCGAGTAGTGGCGGCGGTGGACGCGGGGGAGGATGGCTCGGGACAGTCGTGGTGTGCGTATTGATCTAAACGCTTTGCGGGAAGGGGGCGGAGTGGAGGAGGTGGAGAGCCGCTTGGCTGTGGTGGTGGCTCGTCGAAGAGGAAGGGGGGTTTTGGGAGAGTCCCGGGCGCACCCCATCCGCCCCCGCTGGCACGCAGGGGATGGGGGCGGGTCAGGAGGCTGGGGTTGTGGATGGGGTGTGTGCCGTGTAGCGCCACCCCTCTCCTCCTCCACGCGGCCCACCTTGCGCCTACCCCCTCCCGCCTCAGTCGTAGTAGGTAGTATTAAGGGAGATCGAGCGGACGGGCGAGGGAGGGTGCGGCGGAGGGGCCCGCGGGGTTGGGAGAGGTACACGCACGTGGTTGCCATGGGAACTAGCTCTTGCGGGCCGCACGTGGGGCGGGGTCTTGGATCGAGAGGGTCGGGTAGCACAAGGTGGTGTTGGTGGTGGTGCGGCTGCAAAGGGACGCGACTCGAGGGGAGCGAAGGGTCGGCCGGTGCAAAACGCCGGAATTCCTCCCCCCCCCCCGCCCTCTTACTCTCTCAACAGCCCCGTACTCCTCTCCACCTGCAATCTCTCCCCATTCCCACCCGCCGTACCCAAATCCCCTCACCTCCCTTTACTCTTTATTTTTATTCACCGCGAGTTTCGTTGTCTTGCATGAATTCGCATTAACTAGGCACAAAGCACCTTTCAAATACGCTCTCACTGGGGTTGCTCAACGTACGTACATGTGAACTCAGGCACCTGCCAACGCCG
Organism: Hetaerina americana; assembly: GCF_022747635.1. Taxonomy (NCBI): domain Eukaryota; kingdom Metazoa; phylum Arthropoda; class Insecta; order Odonata; family Calopterygidae; genus Hetaerina; species Hetaerina americana. The sequence goes on from NW_027286874.1 coordinate 94,803,524, forward strand.
TTGTCAGCGCTCAGCATTCCCTGGTCGGTGAAAAGAAAATACCCTTTAAGGAAGGGAAACTGCGCGGGCAAATTTTCCGCCAACACTCGAACTGAATGCTACTAAAGTAATTCTCGCCGTCTCGCCACTAAAGTATCTTGTTATAGTTGACTCGTCAGATATTAATAAGAACTCATTCCTCAAGTAAACCTGAAAGTTAAGGCTCAAGGTGATATTACAAATTATGCTGAATGCATTAAAATAACAACAACGGCAAGCGGGATAGCTGCAGACGTTTTTGAGAACTAATTTATTGTCACTACGAGGTAAGATGCGAAATGTATAAGATGCGTCTTAAAGCATTCTGTTGGAGATTCTATTATTCTTTACCACGAATTTTCCCGAAATATCTTTTTGACATACCACTACAAACATAAGCGCTTAATCATTCAAAAATAGTAAATTCTGAAAGGTTGTTTTATAAACAATTAATAACCAATGAATCTTAGATTTTCGGTCGCTGATTGGCAAGAATTGCCAAAAAATACTCTAATTTATGGCTTACATTAACATTGGAGCCAACAATAAAGGAAGCTTGATTTAATTCGCAGAGAATGTTTTCTAAAACTGCACTTTGATTAAAATATTCGTTGAATCGTTCAAAAAGTTACGACGACTCTAACAGGCATCCCTGTAATATCATTCGTCAAATGAATCCGAGTGCCGCCTTTATTCACACCCATACGCCACACCTGCCTCCCAGCAACAAACAACATTATTTTTTCCTGCTGATTCCCTTACCACCAGGATGGTGATTTGCAAAATTCTTCCCAGCCATAATATCCTAGTTCGATCTCAATTTCATAAGAAATCCCAAAAATTGATTATCAACCAGGCAAGGTGGCGTGACACCCGACGGCGAAGAGATCTGATGCTGATATTACATTGCGTTGCTCTCAGAGAAGGATTTTAGTTACCCGATGCAAATATTTTCGCGCCCGCCCCCGCAATTTGCCCTACCCACGTACATATAAAAGTCCCCGGTATTCCGCCGGAGCAAACAACAAAGTGCAATGACAAAAAGAGAGGGAGGGAATAATAATAAAGTGCCGAGTGAAAGGGGTGGCGGCTGCGACGGCGCCGGGAGCTCGAGCATGCCTCGTGAGCGACATGCCCTCTCTTTTTTGTGCATTCATTCCGGAGGGAGCCGGAGTCATTTTTTTATCTTTTTTTAAATGCTCGGAAGCGTTCATTTTATTTTTTTGAGCAACCGAAAATGACGGTCAGGGGGAAATGAAAAATGGATGAGGAAGAATTAAAGGGGGAAGGGATGGAAGAGTGATGGAGGGAGGGTATCAAAGTGGCCGCACACGCCTCCGTCCGCGAAGCGTACGGGCGAGACGTTCAAATTGAATCAACGAGGCGTCCTTCTCCCTCCCCCGTCACCGTCGCGTCACGTGATTTCCGGAGTAAGAGCTTCTAACTAAAGCCGATCACTCATTCACGGATGCGAATAATATCGGTCCTGGGATGCTTTCATTTCTGTCGGACACACTATTCCCTTGGATCCTCTTGGAGTGGTGGCTGGACGTTCCAGGGAAACAGCCCGAGGGCTGAACGACTAAAAATCCCCCGCAACGTGGCGTGGGATCTAAATAAGGGTGTGACCCATGCACATCGCTTACCCCGGAGTAAAATCAATCAGAAGGCCCTTGGCGGGCGCCGACGCCGCCATTTGCCCGTTTGTGCAGGGTACGGCTGGCGATGCGACTACTACATTCAGCCCACGCGCATTTCTACAACTATCTACATAATACCCTGTAAACCCCCGCAAGGGCGTATGGCGGAGTTTTATTACGAGGTATCATTGGGGAAAAGGGGGGGGATGCGGGGTCTACTTACGCACAAGCAAAAACCTGCCCTCATCTGGTTCTCGCCATGATGTAATTAAGGCAATGAAAATCCCACTGGGGTCATAAGTAAAAATAATAATCCCCGCGAATGTAATCTAAATATGCATCTGAAATACATCTCCCTACTAAAACGATAATTCAGTCATTATGGCAAGAAAAGGAACCAATACTTGAGTCCACTTCCCCACCATGATAAATGGAATGCTCACTTGAAGTTGAGCATAGACGTAATTCTGGCAAATTCTGTCAAATTAGTCATTTCTTCAAGTTTTTAAATCATCCAAGAAATATTAAAAATCAATTGAAAACTATGGTAAGTTTCCATTTCAGAGAGCGATATTTTCCTGCAAGTAGAAGGTTTAGTTTCAATTCATAAATATTCTGACAGTAATCTGATTTTGTCTTTCTCCTTGTCTTCATTGTTTTTCTTTACGTTTCATAAGCCGCGTTTTCGCCTAATTTGAGTGCACTTAAAAGCGGTATGCAAATGAGATTAACGCTAATCTTATAAACTATTATTTCTTGAGTGCAATAGATGTGAATGACTATTCGTCCAGTGATTAAGACTTTACAAGAGGGATAATTCAGTGAATGATCAACCTTGCAGATGGTATGGGCTTCGGGAACTTAAATAGACGGTTGATTCAAATTGTATTTTGTTTGAGTTATCATTACACAAGAAGGATAAATATAAAATCACAGGTATTTTTACCACAGTATGTACCTACTTAACTCTACATGCAATGCAAAAATACGCATCCAGTTTAAAAAGCACACAGTGTAAAAAAGGGCGGTCGTGAGCGTTTATAAGAATGGTTAATCTATTCATATTATACCAGAGACGAATGATGTCCATGAATATCCTAATCCGCGGTTAACTGAGTATAAATATTCAGAAGTTAATGGGATTATCACCAATCTGTACATATAAAATTCCATTTAATCGATGTTTAAAATTTAATCTAGAGCCTTATACGCAGACGAATAAGGGATAACTCCGATTGAAATACATATTTCTCATATTCATGCTAAAAAATCCCAGACAGTCATTTTTTTATCTTTAATTGACTGGTGATTTCAAATTAGTTTTACAGAGACTTAATATGGCTCGAGGCCAAGTCCAGCGGGATTTTTTTGACATTTGGTTTTTATATGTTTTTATAAAATGGAGAGATTAGGAATAAATGTAAAATAATGTGGATAGTCTGCTGCCTTGAATTCAATGCCAGCTATAAATGAAAACAGTACTCATGTGGGTACATTCTTCTATTCACTCTTTCTATCGGAATAAATAAAAAATGATTGAGGGTCGAATGCACTATGCTCTTTAAAGGGATGCCAATTAAATTCTTCCCCACTAAACAACCAAGCCAACCAGAATGGAATGTGCTCATGAAATAAATATTTTAAAAGCTAGTAATGAACAAAAAAACTCTGGTGGCACTAGAAAATTATACATGGCATATAGCATTAAAATGGTGACTAGACAGCTGGTACCGATTGAAAAACGCAGTGGTAAGAAGGAGAGAAAAGAGCAATTGTTTCTAGAAAGATCGCTAAAGGACCTACTTTTTTTGCCACAATTAAGAGGGGAGTGACTGACAGCGTCTTCCCGGTCTATCTCTGCCTTCATGAATGGCTTATCGCTTCTGCGACTGGAGGATGACAAGCGATGAGCGCCGCCCTCCAAGCATCTCAAGGCCAAGGCCAGGATCGAAGTGCTCCCGTCCATCGCCCTTCCTCGTTCCTTCCAAATCATCCTCCGAGCCTTCCTAGTGAAATTAAAAGCAATGGCTTCGACTACATTACATTTATTAGAGTAGGCATTCAGCGGGAGACAACACCGCCAACGATTTTGTCTCGGTGAAAGAAATCGACCTCACTCATTACGAACTGAATCCATTTACTAGGAGAATCCGAATTTCTAAATTATAAATTTCCGTACCCACCAGCATGAGATCAATAGGTTTCTCTCAGGAAGTAAGATGCCAGGATGAGGCACGTGGACAAATATAATGTCAACCGGAAACGGTATTTTGGACCAAGCTAGATGAGAATCTCAAACAGTAAACAGGGAAACTAGTTTCCTTGCTAATATGGCGATAAACAATTCACTTCCCTCCTGAACTAGGAAAAGCATTCAATTATTTTTTTTTTTCAAACAATCAGTTTCGATAAGTGCCCGCGAAGTTCAGGCTGGTGAAATAATTTGACGAGGACAGCGGCAACCTCTCTAGCTTGCATCCTATCGAAATGTCGTCCCTGAACCTTCGGTATCGCCCTTCACACCTTTCGAAATGTAACAATGAGCCGTTACCACAATGGCCGACGCCAAGCTGGAATTCGCTGCTGCCATAACCCCCAAAGGTGTGCAAAATACCTACCTTGAACGGCCAATGCCGCCAATGACCTTGGATGCTCGCTTTTACCAACGGCCTCGGGGTTTACCTGTCACGGTGAGCTGACGGCAATGGGAAAATGAGAGAGGCATATGAAGCGGCGTCAGGTGTAATGACCCAATACAAAGGCCCGCAGAGAAAGAGGGATAATGGAAAGGGGAAACAAGCAATGGTGCTGTGGATAAAAATGCAACGACCGGGGTCCACTGTGAAAAGTGGCACGCTGACGGATGTAAATGGAAATGTGAGTCGCGGAAAATGTTTTCTGATTCAAATTTACTTTATGGCAAATTATTCCCCAAGAGATAATTTCTTTACGCGAAACGCTGTAGTTACCAGAAAGCAATAGTCCAATGCCGTAATAAAAGAACCATCCCGAATTCAAACACAAACTCGAATTAAAATACATTTTACCCATGACGCGTTTCATTACAGAATGAAAACTCTGGAACTCGCAGGATGGAGACAGTAGAAATGTAAAAAACAAGATAGTCACCATACTGAGGGACTGAAAAAACGTTGAGTGCATAGGTAAATACACATACGCTATAATTTGAAAATGAATGCGTCAGTTCGACATTCTATGGAGTTAACACTAAGCTGTTGTCTTAATGATGGGAATAATAAATTGAAAATACCACAAATTTCATTTCACGGGGGGGGGGGGAGAAATCAATACGTAAAAATACAGAAAATAGAAAGGACAATATCCGCCAAAACTGCTTTCAGACAAAAATATCATTGGGCGAAATACGTTAGGGAAGTCACGTGGCAGCGAACGGAAAACAATGGACAGAGAGATTCAAGACACAAGTCGTCCAGGGAATCACCGAGGATGATCACCGTCGGGGAAGAGAAGTGACGCGCATGCATAAAAGGTAAGGAGCTGAATCACGGTCGGAACGGCGCCGGGAGAAAGAATACAGAATGAGTAACGAATCCCTCACACTCAACCTCGCACATCGTAAATCTCCCATATAATGCTGCTATATAAGTTTTTGAAGGGGCTTTATTACGGAATGCACCTATCTAATTTAGAATCATATCCCCGCACGGCGTACTCGAAAAACACTAGGCTTCGCATCAATCAAATATTTAGGGCCATAAATTAGATTTATACCACAATTATAAAAAGCATATCCCCTTCCACATAATATAGTGCCTAATTGTGAGCGTTTCTACATAATTTTAAAATTAACTTAACAGTCCATGACGCTTGATCAAGTACTTACCTAATTAATGGACCTCAAATTTTCTACGCCAAAGAATCACTGACCTCCCGTGTTATACTACTCAGTTTGCGAAATTTAATGCCCAGAAATGCCTCGCCTTTCCGGCGAGACAGAAAATGAGCTAATAAAAGTAACTAGAGTAAACAAAGTCCAAGCTTTCGCGGAGCCAAGTCCCTTTTCGGCGATTAGAGCGAGCACGGAACGCGAGATTTTTTTCCCTTCCATTTCAATGGCCTGTTTTCAAAGCGAACTTGGTGGTAAGGGGCGGAGGATGGGGGTTATGAAATATGACGACTCATAACGCGACGCGGTCAAGAGCTCATTACACGGTGAGTGCTGCCCCAGCTTGCCGGGTATCGTTGCACCAACTCGTCGATGAGACGATCGTTCCTCTTATGAGCGAGCATTAATTGGCGCAAGAGATCGCATCTCATTAATCTGCGACAGCGAAGCGTGTCCACAGTTAGATCGGAAGTGGAGAAGGCTATGGGGAAACGGGACGAGGAAATGATAATGAGAGAGATAGCGAGGCCTAGGACGTGAAAAAAGACCTGAGGTCCCGGAAAATTAAAGCAAATAAAATGTATGTACAGAAATGTGGAGCATTTAAGTCCCCTGAAAAAATTCCGAATTTAATTTAGTTTGGTCGTCATAATTTCTTCAATTAAAAATCAAATAGGATGAGAATTTTAAAACTCCTGAAATGAATGCGTTCAATATATAGCATAGTTTGCAATATGAAAAATTCGCTCCATCATTCTCAAAACGAATTTTAAAAAAATGGCATCATTTACAAGACTAAAAACTTTGAGAATAACGTTAAGAAATAAGTAGTTTATCTCATTTTATTTCCATCCTGTTTGGGGGATATCATGCTTTCCTAGAAAAGTCGCATTGAACAAACGTAAAACCAAACGTTTTCCACCCCAAAAAATACTCAGCCTTCACGTAGGTATGATTGCTATGAGTATTTGTTTACAATGATACCCAACCTATTTGCACTTCGAATCTCATATTTATATTATATCGCCAGATACTGGGTGAAGAGATAAAGACTTCAAAATGATTTACACTATTTTTTAAATAATATGTATTAGCTTTTCAATTTTTGACTTCATTTGTTTATGATAAAATTTTTGTCGATAAAATACGATAAATTTTCTTTCGTTGGCTCCTGAAAACGTTCATAATATATTGTGGATTCCATAAAAATAGAACGCACTGTATATATACTCGTATTTTTCGCTCTCTTAGGGGTCTGCTGTCCTGCCTTTGATAAACACTGATACGAGCAGCACGAGCGTTTTCTCAGGTGAAATAATAGGATTAACTACATCGTAAAATATGATGCTCGTAGTAATACATGTATTTGGAATTGTTTGGATGCAAGATTGGAATCTCAAATCAAATGGCAAAGTTTGACGTTTTCAACCATTTGGACGACGAACAGGAGGAATATGCTAATGGAATTGGCGGCGATTCCACTGACAGCAATGAGCATGATAAATTAAAAACGACAAACAATGAAAAAAAACACCCAAGAATTGAGCAGGGAAACGCCGGAGAGTCGGCGAGGTGCGCAGGGGAGGAAACGAAAAAAACTGGATAGGGAGGGAGGGATTCCTGTTCGGAGGCGTTTCTGTCGATCCGGCGTAAGCGCAGCCACGCGAGCGAGAGGGGCGACTGAGCTGAGCTCCCCGGGTTGGAAAAACAGTCGGAACGCGGGTGGGATGCAGGAGGCGGCGGCAGAGGTTGCTGTCCTGAAGTATGGGAGGAGGAGGCGAGCATGGGAGGAGAGAGGGGTGGAGGGCTAAGGATATAAAATGGTGGAGAAGAGGTAAGATTGGGCAACCACGTCCAAGGATGGGCGCGGACATGGTCTGCTGCAGGTAGCGGTCAAATGTGACGGAAAACAGGGACCGGTTGCTTGAATGATCGAGACTTTGGAGTGAGGGGAGGGGTGGAGAAGTGTGGGGACTGAACGGGATGGAAGGAGATAGATGGAAGAGGATAGGGGAAGGTGTTAAGAGACGGGAGCGCAGGCCGCTCACGAAGTGCTTACTGACGACGAGGAGCCCGCATAAACTCACGTGCTCGCGGCTATCGCTTTACCTAATCCTCACGAGAGAGGCGTGCTCACTTTTTCACGGTCATCTTCATCCACTCACCTGCCACCGGAAGTGATGCACACGGTGGACAAAGAATAGACAAAACGCAGACGATACGAATGTCTGAATGTGCCACAGCTTCACATCCTCATTTAAAACTAGATTTCTAGCTTCAATGATGTACGATGGTAAAAAGATATTAAATTCCAACTTTTGGATCGAACTGGCGCGGTGGTCCTCTCATCCAAGATTCTTGGTTCCCTTCCGGGTCTTGTGACAATACTTCGAGGAATTTGAGTGACTATTAAGTCAAGTACTTCAGCCTCAGGGTCTCATTCATAACGATGGATATCATGGAGGTTTTAATACGGATTACCGTATTATCATTGACGGTTATATCATCAACCTATTTCCACTTATCCGCATTTTCTCTAATTACCCACTGCTCATAATGAAATCAATCAAATTCTACGCTAATTGTTTAGCGGAAAAAACCACTGCAAGAATTGATGTATCATGATTGGAGGAACTCCACGGTATCACGTTATCCATATATGTTAAATATAATATCCAAAATCGATCTTAAAGTGAAACTGTAAAGTCTCTTCGTGTTTTCTTCCCAGCCCATTTGAGAATCGAAGCTTAAGCATTGAAAAGCAGCGTGCTGAATTGAGCTATACGCTGTAGGGAAGGGCACAGCAATCATTCCCTTTATCGTCAGCATCCTCCGCCGATAAGGCGAATAAAAATCAGGAATACTCCAGTGATTGTCGTTACGAAATCATTTGCCACACCCCGAAGCTTTTATGGATGTACTAACGTTTCCCGAAAACGCTTCACGCTCAGACCGCCGCAGAGCGGAAGCATTTCTTTGTCATATTTTAATGAACGCATGGAGCGGGATTTTAGGAGAAATTGCGTGGCACTCGGAGGAAAATCCACAATCTGATCCAATTCGCCTGCCTAGAGTCTATTTTATAATTCACAGCTCACAACAACTTCGTCGCTTTTATTTTGTTGATCAAAATAATAGTTATGTATTTCCAGAAGAATTCAAAAAATAAGGCTAACGTGCATTGCAGTTAACCGATGACAATAAACACGTTTTAAACTGGATCAGGCGCCAAGAGAATTATAAAGATAAACGGCGGGTGGTACAATTGATAAATCTGAATTCACAAGGAGGGAATCAGCATGAAATTAAGTCCTCAAAAGCTCTTATACTTGAATAACTGATCGAAGCACTTTTCCACTTGATAAAATTTTTATTTTACGACCGGGTTTCGATGTATTGCATCACCATCAGGTGTGTGTGTGTGTATATATATATATACATACACACATATATATATATATATATATGTGTGTGTGTGTGTAGTGTGTGTGTGTGTGTATGTGTATATATATATATATATATATATATATATATATATATATATATATATATATATATATATATATATACACACACACACACAAACACCGAAGGACTTGAGGAATACTTCTATATTTATTGATGAACTTATATGAATATAAAAGAACTTTAAAGCTCTTCAATAGATGCAATGTCTTACCAACCAAGATGATGTCACTTTGACATTATAAAATCTGATGAGTGACCGAATGATCTATCGCGCACTCCGTCCAAAGTGACATCTTTCTGAATTCAATGAATAAGAACAGGATCACACTGCGAAGATCATCATTAACGAAGTCCATGTTCGGGCAAGAAGGCTGTAGAACGAGTATTTTAGAATAAAAAGTCCTCAAACTAAGATGATGGGAGTGTTCTATCAATTCACTAAAGTCATCCGTCAAACTTTCTGATACAATCGCTTATTGTTAACTTTATTTTGAATGCCTACTGTAAAAGCAGAGATGTGATGGCCATATATTTCTTCGGACACCAAAGAAAGCAATAACATTAATGCTTCATCTTGAAGAGTTTTTAATGGAATGATTGTCGAATTAGGATTATGTTAACGAAAATCGCATTTATACCGATGAATCTTGTAAATTGGAGGCAGATACTGCGGAACGAGGTGCATGCCTTCGCAAAATTAAAAATGTATCCAACGCTACTCAAATCTCATTCATTTCAACAGACTAGTCATGAGCCTAATTACCTATTTTTCCAGCCATCAGTATTGCGATTTTTGGGTGACGTAGCACAGTTACGATATGTTTCCGTGTACTAGTAGTTTCATTCAAATTTCCTGCCAATTTAATTTTCACAATGTATGTGCATACGCGCGCATTTGTGGTCGCCTCGGGTTGCATCTCAAGCATATTTTGCAAAAATATCCGATAAAACATCACCTATCTGAATATTCCACACCCTTGTCCTACATGATCTCAGCAACTAGATAGTATGTAGTGGAAACTGAGTGCAGGCAATTGGTACATATATATGCTCAGTAGATCAACACTATAGAAGCAAGAGTGAACAATTAAGAACGATAAATTCAAAAATTATTAATACTCTTTATTTCCTTACTTGAGAGCATTAATTAATGTTTGCAATTCCTTGAATGGACACACTAAAAATACAGATTAAAACTTTTAAAATGTACATGTATTATTTGTGAAATAAGTCATCTAACTTTTTCTCACTGATTCCTCTACATTGATTGAATTCCAATTTTTTTGGGTAAATAATTAAGCTTTGACTGTAAAATATTTCAACTTCAGCTATGGTCTCGGCCTTCTTCGTTCCATATTGTTAAGTTTCATCACTCGAATTAGTACGTGTGTACTTATATACCATGAAGACCTTAAAGGAATCAGTGAGCTAATATCATAGACATCCTGGATAAAGGGAAGTACGAACAAAGAACCCATTCACGCTCCGAATCGGATACAAGAGGGCAGAACGAGCCGCTATCCGTGAAGGACTAACGATGCCACCGATATGAAACTTTTACTAGGAATTAAACACAGGAAAGCAAAGGCCATAATTATCTTTTGCCATATCACGGGTTAGCTGAGATTGATTACAAGGGCAATAGTCTGCTCTTCGACTAGCCACTTAATTAATTCCACCATTATACGAGTACTTTAATAAATCCACCATTGCTCGCAAATTAAATCTTAATAGCAAAAAAGGTTAAGAGGCAAATTGTTGCAAACCAAAGAATTCCTAGTGATTCTTGGAAACGAATTGGTCTTTTTGTATAAACTCGTCTAATATGCATCTGTGTAAAAATGTTATTTTGCAGGTATTTAACTTAAAGGGGTGCCGAAAGAGATATCGACATTTATTCAGAATGTACGTTTTATCACAAAACTAAAATTAAGGAATCATTTTTATGACAACCTGTATAACGGAGATGGCGCGGTGACTATCGCACTGGCTTCCCACCCAGAGGGCCCGGGTTCGAATCCCGGCGGCGTCGAATATTTTTCAGTGATATTTCAATCGCTACTTGAGGTGCTTTATGGAGGGCACTTTGAGTGAGAACGCCGTCCGTCGGATGGGACGTTAAGCTGCGGACTCCTTGCAGCCTTTCGTTAAGAGTAGGCTAATGCCGACGTCGGGATCCTCTCCACCCTTCATCCTTTCCTGTCCATCCCTAATGGCGCAAATGACCTCAGCTGTCGGTCGCCTCCCCTAAATACTACTACTACATAAGTCAATACCCAATGATGTACAAATTCCTAATGCTTGTGTATACTTATTAAATATTCTCGAAATCAGTAGAAAGGTTATAAACCTGGCGGTGAGGAAAACAAAAGGTCGTGGGTCCATAATCCTCTTGAGTATTACTGTTGTACTAAGATTTGTGCCCTTGTTTGATTGTGATACGCGTTTGGCGAATCAAAGCCGTTGGCATACTAAAATTGTAATATAGTATGTATAATGCCACTGTGTTTAACGCCATTGCACATGAAAATTTTCGTGGGCTATTAATAGTTAATACGTGGTGACCATTACTTCCATATCGTTATGCGCCTTTCATTTTACTGTAACTACCAATTAGGAGACTGAGGTATTTGCGACCAACGAATGATCAAAATTTAGATAACACAAATCTGCCGAGTGACCGAAACTTATGCAATGAAGCGTGATGACCCAACTATAAACCGTGCCAATTCCTACCTTGAACATCAGAGGAACCTAATTTCCGAACCGAGAAGTGTATGGTTCAAAAAGAACTAAAGCCCATAATCTTTGCAGTGTTTTACGTTTGTATTAGATACGATTTCAAAGGTCCAAAATGTATTAAATTGATACACAAGCAATAACATAGATAATATTGGGCTCGGAATTTTCGGACTTCAATCATTTGCGTGCTGAAAAATAGAAACTTTATTTTCATTAGGAAAAAGTGACAGAGAGCTTTCGAGGAGCTTGTGTTGGGGCGACCATAATTCGTAAAAGAGAGAAGTTCATCCTTTACCCAAAATGAGACCTATGATCGTATGGACAATTTTTAATCGGCCCTTCGCTTGATCTGGGCGATTTTTTCTCTTCGTCATATCTCGCGGAAATTAAGACAAATGAAGATTTATGAAACCCATTGTTTTTCTTAAAATTCGTTCCGAAAGCTTTCCGGTAGCTAAGCAGTCCAATGCCATCGACGCATTTAAGACAGTTAAGATGGCTCACTGAGACCACTGTTAATAAGGGTATTTTTTTCGACCAGCAAGGCAACCCAATTGGTTTGACCTGCAGGACGCGGGGACTTGCGAGGCCGGTCCGCCCCACCACCCCACCGACTCTATAGCCGTCCGCCCACCAAGCCTACCCATTTCCTTGCCTTCGCACTCTCAAGAGGGTAAAGTGCGTCACCCGCCAGTTTGGACGGTCCTCCTCCACGGTCAAAGCCTTCTTTGTGCCCGGTTGGGATTAGGGAGCAGCAGTGAAGGGTGGAAAAGGGTTTGTGAGTGAAGAGTCTCGCAAGCGGCTCGCATGCATCTCGATCAGACGCAGAGCCACAGGAGACGGAAGAATGTGTGAGGACACCAATGAGAGCACCCATGTCAAACAGGAGCGATGATGGCTCGACGTCTACACACTCAAAAGGAGGCTATGAAACAGCCGAATCTCAAGTATCCATCAATTTCTCACACGCCCATCGTAATGTAATGTTTAACTATATGCGGTTAGAATTTAGTGAATATATGCGATTCAACCGAGTACAGATATACAATTTGCAGCATAGGTATATCGGTATACTAGGCAAAAACTTGACAGGCACGCGTCGAAAAAATTATCTCAATTTTCCTCCCAGACTCAAGTATATAAGGAACTAGTATTCACAGGGACGGGAAACCCATGCGGGCTTGAAAGAGTGAAACTGTCATCTGAATGCGGGCAGTCAAGTGTCACCAGCATTGTGTGCTTGGAGAGATATACTATAGCTTCATAAGATCCCAAAAATCCTGCGCATCAAAATAATGGAATGATAGAGATGCACAGGGAATATGGAAACTCTGCGAACAAAGAAAAATTAATACTTGCTATCGTGATGCTGATTCTGCGAATTTCTTAAGGAGACAAACATACAATAAATCCGGAAACAAACAACAGACAAGATATTTATTCCAAGAGATATCGGCAGCTTACAGATTCTACCATTGTTATATATAATGGTTAAATTAGTCGATTCGTGATTAATATGACGTAATGATCACTCCAATCAACCTTTAGTATAAGCAAGAGTCTTTCAAACGCAACATTTACTGGAGACCGGTTTGAAACTTACGTTTTATTTTTGCCATCAAATGAGTAAAAATTATTTTAAAAACAAAGGAAGTTTTAACGGTACAAATGGTATTTGTTCTTGAAATTCCCTCAAGGTTTCCCTCACGAGTTGCAAAAATAATCATGCGAAAAAATAGCCTTCCATACATTTTTGGCCACATGGAAGAGAGGCACCAATCAACATGTGGAAGAAGGCCAGTCGGAGGAGGACACAAATCACCCCGAAACAAAGCAGTTCAACATTTTTGACTCATTGTGCACGATGCTTTCCACGCTCTCACTAAGCGGCATCACATTAACGCGGTTCATTTCACACAATGACTCCAACCGTTTACACATAGCTGCGCTCGTCTACTATTTTTTCAGCCCGGTGCTCCGTAATCGAATTCTTGGGGGTTTGAACTCATGCGCTCAGGCGGGGAGGGACGGCCACGGCGGAGGGGATGAGATACGGGACGGGTGAAGAGACGCATGCAGTGGTGGTGCGACAGAGGGGCAGCTGTGAGAGGGATGGAGTCCGGGAGCCCGCCGCCGGGGGCGAAGAATTGTGGGAAGGGATCGGAGTGGAGAGAGAGGGGGGGGCGAGCACGAGGGCTCTCTCGGAGCAATGGAGGGGTGCGGGGGCGAGTGGGGGTCAGGGATCGACCGACGTTGCCAAATATGAGGGAGAGATGCACTCAAAAGCAGCCCTCCATAACTCACACGACAGGGTCCTCTTCGAAATTCCACTTCGCCCTCCTTTTATTTTTAGGAATACGCCACGCACACGAGCCGGCGTCTCTCTTCATCTCCCTCCGTCCCGCCCTCGACCGTGTCCCAAACCCCAACCGATGACAACCCACTCAGCATTAGACTAGGTGATTGCACAATCCTCGTGCTGAACTATGCAAATACGGTACAAGTCATCCAGGTCGTTGGCTCCAACTTCGCAAGCAATATGAGGAACCGCAAACAATCCCCTAATCCCCTGATACGTTTTGAGGGACTAATCAAAATCCACTGTTGACGACATTTCGCTGAATTTGAAGTGGAACAATGACTCTTTTGTTGCAGTAACCCTCGTCAGAACGCAATGGTGGTCATTTCGCAAATGAGATGAGTAAGCCCTCTCGAAGTAGTCTTGTGCAATGCAAAATACAAACAAATAAAGTGCATTTAAACAGCTTTTCGTACATGACTCATGGCATGGAAAAATTATGTTTCACAGACTAGTTTGATAATCCAAATACAATACGCTACATCCAATCGTAAATACGCGTATGAACTACCATGTGAATTTTCAGTCGGTGACCAAGCTCCATTGCCCATATTTTTCAAAGCGTATATGGCAACTGAATAAACGCAAAAGAAAACACTCATATGCACAAAAAATATTGCTCAAATGTTAAACAAACCAAATCCAAACAAATGCAAAGTTACAGATGACGATAATTATACGCCTTCTCACTCCAACTTATAACAGTCTACTGAAGTTCTATCAAAGCAAGTTTTAGATCTTTAAAGCATCGACAGGAAACGCAATATTCAGCACGGCAGTAATATCAAGAATATCCAAGTCCGAATGCCTTGTTTACACCTTTGGTGATGCACAAAATGAGAATAAATCAACAGACATGAAACATTTAACTCATAAGTTAGATTTGTAAGTATAATACAATGCAGCCGTGAGATGGCTTTAACTTGACTCAATGGGCTGACGTTAGGTTCAAGAAGGTAAACCGTTCTTCCAGAAATTTCAGGCAGGTTCTCCGATTTGAAATGTATGGACTTAATTCATCACGATTAAATAAAGGAAACGATACACAGAAGGAAAGAGTAGCATGACACGAATAAAATTCCAGCGACAAAAAACCAGTAATCCACAGTGATTAAGAAAGGAGGGTAATTTCGAGTCATGAACTGACGTATATAAAGGAAATATTATAATACGAGGAACATTTAGAGAGCTGTATCAGTTTTCTTCTGGAACCTAAATACTAGAGCAGATGTGCTATAGGTGGCGGTTGAGATTTAGGTGACAATAGCGAGGCGCTGAAGCGGATACTGCTCAGCGAAGCAAGAGACCGCGGAAGAAAAACCGCAGTGCGCGGAGGGGTGGTTGACGCCAAGGTGCTACGACCGCGCCAGACACGGAAGAGAGGGCCGCGGAGGGAGGGCTGGAGGAGGAAGGAAGTCTACTAAGGGCAGCAGGATAACCCGAGCCGCCGGAAATCTTATCTGTAACTAGTCTCCATCTTCCCGTCTAATATCGCGAGCAACTTGGAAGCTAACAAATCCGTGCCATCAAATCCGCAAGCATTTTCGACAAGGCGAGACGAATCATGCCCTGCTCGGTGGGTGAAAATCTGAATGGTATTCTATATCCCCACCGTTAAAGTCCACAGTGCTATAAATGGTCCCAGAGGGTCGGAGGCAGATCCGAGGGGAAGAGGAGAGGATCCATGGAAGGTTGCTATCGACTAGGGATACTTCACGGTAGAGCTCGTCTCTTTTATACAGATTCTCAATCATTTTCTACCGATCTCGAATCGACCCGTCTCAGTCAATCCCTATTCGAATCCATTCAGTCTGATCCGATCCTTCAAGGGAGCCATTCGATCTCTATGCATGTAAGCTATGCAGTCCATGTAGGTAAAACTTTTACCATTCGACGGTACGCTTAAGGATAAAAAAATCGGAAGAATAAGCTTGCTTCACTTGTAATAAAATCCGAAGCTACTAAGAGCAGGTATCTACGCTTATACCGCCGTTCGTAGCATTATAATCTCAGATAATTTCTTAAATTTCGGTTTTTGGGATGGACTCCATATCACATGAAAACACTCCGACGTTTCAATGCACTCGTTGGAGTACATGAGACAGCCAAGGGGAGAGATAACATAAATTGCTGCATAAGTATACTCCTTTCAAAGACAAACACCATATGAATTTTACACAGCTGAAGCGGAGCTTCGAATGATATCCCTCAGCCACTGGTAGGTACAGAGTGAGTAGCACTTGCGATTAATTAGGTGAAATTGATGACATAAGATAAAAAACAAGCAGCTTCAAAATTTATTGCCAGACGGAATATGAGTAAATAATGCAAGAAAGACATTTACGTTACAATGGCGACAACGATGTGCTTTTACATCATTTAAAAAACTGAGACTGATAGCTGATTCTTCAGAAACCTACTGAGTTACAAATATTTGCGCCTGCAATTGAATACATTTTAATAGTTTACTTAATTCCCAATATTTTTCATGCACACAGTAATATCTGGAAATCTTTTTCAGCAAATAATGGTTTTTTTCTAATTTCGGGGAAAGCAAATACCAAACCATATACCGCGTTAAATGAGCGGAATTTAAATACTAATTAGAGGCGATTGATAACCCTTTCTTAATAATCACGGCAGGTTGATTGTTATGATTATTCCATTTTTTTCTTTCAAAATGGTCGAATTCTTTTTTGATTTCGCGAATTTATCGTGACTTCAATTATTATCGATTGCTTTTTATGGATTTAAACCATAACATCTGTGTTACAGGCATACATTAATACATCAAACTACATCATTAAATATGTAATAATATTTTATTTTTCTCGCGTTTTTTTCCTGACTGATAGAAATACTGTACTTATATAGAAACTAATATTTCACTATCGGCCTTTTAAATAGTAACCCATATAGATTTATACATTTCTTAATTTACTTCGAACCCTCCCTATGGGTTTAAAACCGAAAAATATATCTAGTATACAAATGCATCTATTAGATCATCGAATGATGTTTATATATTTCTTACGATTCTCGCAAAAGGTTGGGTAGGTAGAAAGAGACGCGATTTTATCGAATCCATCATATAACCAGCAGTACTATCACCTGCAAGCGATTTATTTCTCTTATTTTGTGAAAATATATTTCTGAATTTGAATGAACAGTTTTGATTTTATCGCGCATTGTTCAGTACATACCACAGTAATCAACCCGAAATTTGGCTCGCAAAGGGAGGGTAGAGCTCATCTAATACTAACCTCAATGGCGTGTACACGCATCAGAACAGGGGCCAGTTCATTACCCTCTGCCCCCTTTAGTTCCTTAGGATGATCTGGCACGCATAAATTCACACAGTTTGTAAAGCTTAGAGTGTTCAGAAGCGTCACCGGAATAGAACCCGGGCCCTCCAGTAGTCCGGGCTTTGGTCACTAACTCAGTGCTCTACTACCACACCCAATGCATATGCATTGGGCAAAAAGAATTATAAACGAAATCGAAAACTTTCCGCGATCAGAAAAAACTAGCTCTGGTAATAACTGACATTTTCGAAGGACAAGTAATATTGTTGAGGAATGATAACAAATTGCTTGAGTCCCTTCTTCCCTTAATTTCATAATAGGAAAGAAGTCCTGGGCAAACGAAAGTGCTGGGGGAGACAGCGAGGCAGGGTGTCACGGCCTTCTGCGGAGGACGTCGAGGCATATCACCCGAACAGAGGGAGGTGGGATTGGGGGTGTAGGGGGGATGGAGGCAGACCCGTGCTGATTTTTCGAGTCCGCGGAGAAGCGCTGTCGGGGCCTCAGGAAGGACAGCAGACGGTCGGGCGCTCGCGCCTACGACGTGAACCTACGGGGGCGGAAGGGGAAGTTGGGGGGGGGGGGGTAGAGGATGAGGGATATGAGGGGCAAATGCTGCTCGAAACACACCTCGCTGGGGGAACAAGGAGAGCGTGAATCGTATCGTGCCTGCAGGTTCTTTATCTTTCAGTAAAAAGGTTGAGTGCCTGTGTCGACTGGAGGATTTTCAGCTGCAGAGCAATGGCCTAGTTGGGATATATTCGACAAGAAAGCCTTGGTGAATAATTTACACCTGTCTGGGCATGATAACTTTATCAAAAGCGAAACTCAGTATGTGGGCCACACTTTTGGAGCGGAGTTAACGAATCCGAGGGGATGAGAGGAGCCACACGCAATTATTCTTTCTGAAAAACACGCTTTTAGTGAGAATTTGTCCTCGGTGCGCTCATTAACTGGTTTCTCGCCTGCTCGCCGGCCCGAGCATTGATGATCTACTTAATTTAGGCAATATATAATTATTAATTATAAAATTCGTCCATTGAATCCATTTTTCTGGACTATAGACAGCTTGAACGTTGTTAAAATATGGAGTAATGTCAACAATTTGGGTGCATTAGGCAATTAAACATGACTATTCACGTACAAATGTTCATGTATTTTGGTGATTAATGAGAATATCTTTGTTTAGCAAGAAAATCGAGACCTACTACACATATTAGGGCATACGCGAGCTAAGTCAGTCCCTATGATAAATTTGCGAGAGATCCGACCAAAATGGTATTGTAGTAAGCCTTTCAGGAACATGTCTTTCAGAATGGATTTCGGAATTCGGGTGCGTACCTAATAGATCAAGTTGCAGTCTTCTTTGAGGTCGAACTCTGGAGTTAAAATTGATTGAATGAAATTATAACTGTGACAGTTAGGAGGTAGTGGGGGTCCTAAAGAGTGTAACTGGCCCATATCCCAATTAATATTTTTTGGGTCAAGCAAATCAGCTTGGTGAACGGGTAGTCATAATGGTAACTTTAAGTTAAAATGGCACAACAAGACTTCTACGTTGAACTGTTTAAAGGTTAGCATGTACAATCCTCTTTACATTGTTTTTACATTAATGTTGAAATATTCCCCAAATCTGCATTACAATACATTAAATGACAACTGCATCTTCCCTTCCCCTCTTTAGCTTCTTATAGATCCACCCTTACTCCAAAGGCGAATTAAAAAAATATCAATTCTTGTGCTTGAAGCCACGTGTACTCCAAGTAGGGGTATTTGTCCCAAACAATACTACTAACACGATAATATAAAAGACGTAACTAATGATTTTTTTTTAATCGTATACAATTAATAAAATTCACCCATGAGTAATCTTGAACTCTACGGGATCATTTCAAGTGGTCCATCATTTAGTTAAGTGGTTCATTAAAGCACCTCTTTGAATTAACCTTACTTAGTATTATGCAGCGCCAATATTTTTCTCCATGCATCAATTGTCCAAAACGTGCGCGGAAACGTAAAATATATTTTTAACAAAATGAAAGTATGACAAAATCAGAGCAAGACTTTGACCTATTAATGTTTCATATTTACCCAAAATCAATGCCGCAATAATGCATGACAATCCTTCATTCTGTCTACCAAAAAGTCATTTTCCTGCCAGCGATAATGCCAGCAATGGGAAGGAGATTGTGCGGCCCCGTTGGGCCACCGCACTAATCGCCGCGGCTCCGTTATTCGCGAGCTTTACACACAAACACCGGCCCCACGGATGCCACGCGAGTCCAGATCGGACAAAACGCATGGCCTTCCACGGTGGGAGCACGCGCCACCGAGAGCTTCCTCCCGCACTGCCCCGAGGAGAGACCCGAGGAACACGCCCCATCGGGGAGGGATAGACGTTCTTCCCCCGTGGGCGGCGTGAGGGAGGGAAAGGACCGGGGGATGAAGGGCAGAGTGAAGAGATTGGGAGTTTGAGAGGCGAGGGACGTCCGGCGTCCACGGGCGTCGCCGCGGAAAGCGAAAGTGTCCGTGGGACAGCCACACCCACCCCCGCTCCCGCCGATCCCTCGCCGCCGCCACTTCCCACCCCACCTCACAGGCACACCCTTTATTCCCACCCCCGAGCCAACGTGGCAACGCTGCGCCCATCGATCCGCCAAAAGAAGGGAGTTTGGTGGGGGCGGGGGGAGGGGGAGGGAAGAGGGAGATGGCTAGAGACGGGTCGGAGGGGTGGAGGCGGCGAGAGGGGGAGGGTGTGAGAGAGAGGGTGGGATCCACTCCACGCAAAGGAGGCAAAATGGGGAGGAGGAAGGGGTGTAGCGTAGCATAAGGAGCGAAGAGGAGGTGCATACAAGGAAGAAGGGGGGGAATGGTTCGGTGGTCTGGGTAGAGGAGGAGTTCAGGGAATGGGGTTGGTGCGGGTGGGTGGAGGTGCGTGGGTTGGGGAAGGGGGAAACGGGAATCCCATCTTAGGATCGATGTTTTATCCCCGGTCCCACCCACAACCCCACAGCATGGCTCGATTTCTTATATGTACTATTAACGTTTTCTTGATCCAGGTTCCTTTTAGAGAAGCGACAAACCTTAATGCACATAAAGTTTCCGAATGTCGCCCTTTTGGACGCTCATCGTCTCAATCGCCGATTCAATTCATTTGAACAGTTGTTTTCAAATCCCTTCCATCCTTGATGGCCATAGATGCACATAAACATATGATATACTATATTAAGTTTTTATCATGACTCGCTTCTAGCAATGCAGCTTTGGCCTCCTCTGTAGTTAACCACTTTTATGAATTTTTTCATTTTGGGATTCAGTAAACCACTGTGCCTTAGTACGTAGCCAATTAGTTTTCCTCTCCTCTTTGCCCGTGCTTTCCAAAGAGTCTTTACTGAATTTTTAATTAGGTACACTGTCGATCCATTTATTTGAAATGCACATCACAGAGGCCTTCTTCTTTTGAGGCACTGGATGTAGTACGCACTTCCCCCTTGTTTCCTTCATCGCAAACGATTACGCTGTGCAACTAGAAAAGTTCTTTTATTCGTTCAAGTGTGTCCTTCCTTTGATTCATTTGAAAAACGCCTTCATATTTCAGCTACAGAGCACCGAATTTGGTTTAATTAGCTTATTTCGAGCTTGTACTTTCAAACCCCTCTTTATGAAAGTTATTATTAAGGTAATATTTTTATTGTTATTAGTAATAGTAGTTTTCGCAAGCTTTTTCTCAGAGAGTAGAATCATATCTTCCGCAAACCCCAACATGCTTATATATTTTGAGTGCATTCCTCTACCACCTTTGTTTATCCTTGATCCTGATTATCCGTGTACTTACAGAAGAATGTTGATATTATGCAAACGTATGGAGGTGTGAAACTGATCATTGAGCCATACTCTTCCATTTTCTTCCCCGTCCGTTGTCGATTATCTCGCCATAGCCTTCGCTGATTAGATTTTCAGGCCAATATATTCAAAATAGTCGCATTTGTCTACCATGAAACTTTAAGATTTTGGAAAGATAATTTTTATCCTGAAAGGTCAATGACATTTCTTCTCCTGTATTTATTTTACCGATTAATTCACAGGGTTGTAAGAAAGTAATATTTCCCGAATGTTTCATTACTTTTGATGGTATTTCATCAATTCATGAGGTCCCTAAGTCAATCCCTGCAGTGTCTAATTCAGTTCTGAACACGGTGTCTCCTTTCATAATCATCCACGCAGCTCGTTCGGGAATTCTTTATGCAGTCCCTTCCCATCAAACAGTCGTTCCAAACTTCCCATGCAGTCGCTCTATCCACATATGGAATTAGAACTTCAATAATGCCATCTCGAATGGCATACTCATTGCGAGAAGATTTTATCAAAACGCAGTATTTTGTGAAAAGCATGAGACTCCCAAGTATTATGGTGGTAAAACATAAGAAAGCACCGTTAAAATGTGCAAGAAATTTTGCTGCCATGGGTTATGTTCTGGGTCACTACAAAAAAAAGAACTAGTTCAACAGACAAACATAGAGAATTTTGCTGGGAGCTAATTAAAATATAGTCCAAATCAGAGCTTGCTGCATGATTTAATTTCTCATTTGAACTGCATTAAATTTGGTTAAACAAAAAAAAATAATCGTTTTCGAAATATGACGTCCAAACAAATAACCCGAACCTCAAGGCAACTCTATCATCTATGCGCCATCTCCTGGCCATTAAACACCATCCTTGCCATCCATTTTTCCTCCATCCACGCCAAGTCTCTTTGCCAATAATTCGTTACGCTCACAATGCCTGCGGGGCACGAAGAGTATGGGGCGCAGTCTTCATTGTTACTCCTCGACAAAAGATCTTCGGTGCAAGACGTCGGCTCCAATGAAACAATGAGCTGGCGGACAGGGCGACGAACAGAGGACGGCTCAGCCGCTCGACTACCTCTCACAATGGGAGGGAAGGCAGCCTCGCCCAAGCCCAACCCAAACCTCCCGTCAACCGCCCTAACAACACAGAGGACGGGTCATTGGAAAGTATAGACCAGTTCTCAATATCCTATTCCCATTCGCTCGCATACTATTTGAGATAGTGGGGTTCTAACATTCCGTCCCTCATCGACTCCACCCTACATTCTCCTCCCCCGATTGACGTCACAAATACCTGCAAGCGCAAGGTTAGGCGGATGAAATTGTTTTTTTTTCACTTTTGTTTCGCATCATCAAGAGCACAGGAGAAAAATAATGCTTCAAATAAAATAATGTCTCATCCCTAACCGTTCCCCAAAATCTGTTCTCGTTAGCGTGAATGCCGCACCCACGGAGTCTACGCTGCCCTACCCTACTCATGCTTTGATTGCTAGTGATTATAAAAACATGATACAGGGCAGTCGCTAGCTTTAGTCACGGAAAAGACTCTCTTGGCTCACGTTTTCCGATTTAGTAAACTTAAGTCTTTGTAGTGTGATCAAGTAGATCAATCCGAGACGAGAAAAAGTGTTCACTCAAGAGCCTAAAAAGATAATTTTTCAATAATTGAGATTTGTATTTCGGTGGATCGGTGTACCCAATTATTTATTCTCTGAAAGATGTGCGTTAAAATTAATGCGGAATGTCGCCATCATTTCTGAAACCGAAAAATGGTTCCAATTTCACGAAAAATAAAAATATCAATCGAATACACATGATTCCTGTCAGGAATAAAACGTAATTTCAACGCGGAACTGTGTGTACTACAATGGCAAAATAAATCAAAATAATCAGCCCTACGGCCTATGAAATTCAAAAATCATAGTTAAGGAGCAATTCCTTCCCTCTTGCCTCCTGAGATCTTCCAGTAGGATTGGAAACCAAAGACTGGGGGTATCCAGAATCATCACCCAGATCTAAACCCGGAATCCCCCAGCAGCAAAACACTGCTAAATTGAAAATCACGCTTCTCTGGTACTTCTATGTTCACTTGGAATCATCAAGCACCATATACTTGTAATTCAATTAGTCAAATTAATGACAGGCATCTTTCGGTGTAAAATGAAATTAAATCTTTGTGGATACAAGAAGATACTACTAAGTTATTTAGTTACCAACTTAGGTAAATAAAACTTTTTGGCTTACATGCCTGATTAGTTACTAATGAATTAAATCGATTCAGAGAAGTAGCATTGAGGTTCCGTAGCGCAGCGTATTTAGAAAGAGAGGAGCCTATTCATCTTTACTCTCCTATAGCCGATGTCACTTGATTATCATATCGGATAGTGGAGCAAGGCAATGCAACAGACGAAAACCCAATTCTTTGACTCCTTGAGATAACTCAGGGAACGAATTACAGCCCTATTTCATTGCCTCGAGCAATCCCAGAAGCTCCGCAACAGACGATAGACGTAGATCATATCAACTAGCATGAACGCACTTAGATGAAACCACTATGCGAATGGATCCACAAGTTACAGCCGAGATGGAAAGAGCAGGATAAGGGTGGGTGTGCGGGCGCCTGGCCCTAACCTCGCCAATAGAAAACACGAGGCCCTAACCTCCCCGCTCCTCTCCTCCCCCTCCCCCGCTGTCACTTCACCCCCTCCTCTTCCCCCCCTCTCCCACACGTACCAAAACCAGTCTCCATGTCCCCCTCCCCTCCCCGCTCAGATTTTGATCATCTACCCGGCACTCATCCCCACCGGCACACATACTACACAGGTTCCCCCCTTCCCCAAGCCTTCCCCTCCATGCGGTACTGCCCGAAGTTGCTGCGGAAAGACCTCCCGGAGAGCTCACAACTATAAGCTGCCGGAAGGTGCACCAAAATTCCTATCCTTCCCTCACTCCCACTCCGTTGAAATCAGTTTTCTTTTCCGAGAAGGTCGAGGGAGTAAAACGTCCGTCAACGAGAACGTGGAAATGCACCGAAGGTGAAATGTAAAATTATGTACGCACGTATTCATGCCGTCCGAGCGGACAGAGGAAGCAATTCGCCAATCAGCGATCATACAGTTTTTTAAACCCGATACAGTTGTTATGAAAGACTGAGGAACGGATAAGAAGGCATGCGAAGATTGACTGAGAGATCGGGAGCGTGTCCTAATTGCACCGCCGGTCTGAAATTAAATCGATGATTATTTTGATAATTATAGCAGCAATGCCAATTAGATTGTTTTCACTTCAATCATCATCCTTAATTGTCCTTCATAGTAGCATTCTCTAGGTGTTAATCTTCCTGTCAACTTAATTTGGTATACGCATTTTTCTTAGTCTTCCTCCTCGGACTACTGCTTACATTTTCCGTCCTGTCATATTCCTTACAAATAGACATTTTCAAAGTGGCACCAAACATTCCCGTTTTTTTACTGCTATCCTCCTACCTATACCCACTTGATATTTAAATTTCAACTTCACCTCCACAACTTGGTTTCACTAGCACAGCATTGATCAATATAAATATTGTTGGTATACCCTAATTAAGCGATTAATCAATATTCTCTCGACGAACGCACGGCGTGTGCGAGACACAATTCGCTTCGCCAAGCGGACAGAAACGTACGCAACCACAAAACCAGCTAAATATTCTTCAACATGAAGGCATGGCATAAGTTGACCCCGCCACATCTCTCAGCCCTATGGCCTGTGAAATTCACATTTCAGGACAGGCTGTTTTTTTGTTTGACGTTTCTTGTCAATATCGGTAAACATAGCTTGTCAAATTACTTATTAATAGAGCAAACACTCTAATAATAATATATTGAACAAGTATCATTCACCGGGATCTCAGAGCCAGAAGATAGAATTTTATCATCATCGTAAGTCAAGCGACTTCGGCATGTGAAGTCACTACTCTCTATCAGTATGTAGTCAAGGCATCCCCGGAAAGAAAGGAAGGGGTTAACTGCCTCCAGGGAACAATAAAAAGACGAAAAGATGTAATGTTTCGGAAAAATTATGACACAATGCCAGTTTGTTCCCGAGATTTTTAGTACCATCAAATTCTAATGAGTCGGTGTTTTAACAAGAATTCACCTTTTTGGCAATTAATATTGGGATTATAAATAAGAAGTGGACTAATAATCTTAATCATACAATAATTAAGGTTGCTGTACATTATTTAAATCTTACATGAGATTTCATAGCTTATTACGAGTACTATAGAGGAAAATGAGTGGCGCATGACCAGGGCATCTAATCATATAAATTGAGAACAATGAAAATTTAACATTATACTTTAAAAACTTAAATGTAACTCTTCAAAGTAAAATATAATTAATGAGGAATTTGATTCTCAACAGCATCGCAACTCTCTGATATATTATCTTCTTCGATGGATATGGCAAATATATTTTGGAACTTCTAGATACTTGAAGATATATTTTAATGCCACGTTATATTTATTATTAAACCCAGGTTTGAAGCCATTTGTTTCTCCATTCGCGCAATATTTGCTGCAACATATTAATATTTTTATTCTTCTGCAACCGTACTGTAGAAATATATTGTCTATGCCTCCTATTTGATGAACATCATGGTCGTAAATTCCAATTTTTCTCATAAAACAGAAAGAGTAATCTAAATTTCCCGCCATACGGCTTGGAAAACGATGATTCCATGGCTTGATGAAATATTCTATTTAAAAATCTACAAAGAGCATTGTGATTCTTGATTGACACTCCGTGAAATTTGGGACAATACGTTGAGACTTCAATGTTAAAACAGTTTTTTACTGTTGGAACATATTCATAAAGCCATGGACTGGTTACTGTCAATCTTACACTAAATCATCACCATAATCATAGTTACCGCACAGCATACATCTCTCCCAATTAATTTTATTTTTCTTATTTGCGTTTGGCTCAGAGTACTAGATGGCTCAAATTCCGCCATCACTAAAATCTATTAAATATATTGTCGACGACGGATTAATCAATACCTTTTAAATATAAACTTTAAATCGGGAGGATATTATGAAAATTATTCCCAAGTTATGACTTAGGATGCAGTGAGATGAAATGTAGTCTTAAAAAGAAAAATACATTTTCACAGTCGCTCAGGGTAAGTAGGGAAGACAATCCAATAACGATACCGAATAGACACACTAGTTAAGGAAACCACTACGCATTGCTTATCGGATGCGGGAGTGTTTGAAGAAAAGAGGACTTGAAAAAATAACAACATAGGCATCGGAAGAAAGCCGGCTGCCCGGCAGGCCAATTCCACCAAACGCGTGTGGGTCGCTCCAGCACCTCGGGCAGTGAATTTTTCAGGGCGTGCGGGGTAAACACGAGCAGACGCCCTCGATAGTAAAGAGAGGAAGGTAGGCTAACACTTAAAGAGGGATAATCGGGGCGATGAGTAGAAAGAGCTGTCTGGACCCAAAGGAGGACGCAACGATTTCATTCCCTAACTCATTCGTATTCTACCTCAGATTCCGCCGATCGAAGGCTGACGTACCATGGCCAGTTAATTCGCTTAAAACAAGATGCATTTAAATTAGCAGCAAAATGGATCAAACCTAACAGATTTGCTTCTTAAGCGAAGGGGTATCATTACGGCTGTAAGTTAAAGATACATGCCAGCAGCTATCGAATAAATATAAACTTCATCCCTCATGAAAATGTGTGCTCTGCGTTCTATATTTATAGACAGCATCGAAGCATATTCAAGTATCTATCACAAAAACCGAGACAAAACCGCATGAAACTAATGCAAATTTTATGCAATTGCAGAAGTGCGATTGTCAATGTCACTGTCCCAAATCCCCTTCATGTAAGGTTATGCTCGTATGTCTTCACGTTCTTCAATCAGATGTACCCTATGCTTTATCGCTATTGTTGATACTACATTGTCGCTTCTATCTTTACTCGACTCACGCTTCTATTTTCAAGATAAATTCTTCGCTTCTAAACTAAACCCTCAACCTGAAAGCGATTTTCCAATAGCCTCTGACAATACCCTCAAGCCCTTCAACAATGGCATGTAATCCCAACCGATTTTCACCCACCAAAATCCCAAACCAGATAAACTGACGAATACGCGGCTCTAATTTGTGTTTTCCCGGATTGCAGGCGTCGAATTTAATGATAACAGTGTGACCACCAGTGATTAGTTACATACCTTACGCTCCTCCGAACCACACCGTCACTAAATTCAAGTTGGTAGAAAAGAAGCTGACTGCGTTCGTGTCGAACTCAGGTTGCCACCAAACAAGCCGCGAAAGCTCGGTGCCTATTGCCTCACGTTCACACACTACAAACTCTTCCTGACAACTGAAGAGGATCAGTCGGGGCACGAGAATTCAACCCCTCCGTCGGGAGACCTCCGGAGGGGAGGTTGGCGATGCCGGCGGGAGTGGGGAGGCGAGGGCAAAAGTAGCGGGGAGGAAGAGGAGCGCGACACTGGCGCCACAAACAAAGCAAGCGGCGCACGCGCCCAACTAGTCACGATGGCAATAATTGCACAATGCGGATGGCACAAGCCGATAATTCGGACGAAGTGCAACAACATATGCATGATGAAATATCACACATAAATGCTCGTTTCTGACACCCTTCGACGGGACAGAACAGACTTCGGAGGCGGTCCCTCTTTTCAATTCAATCAACTACAACGGATTTGGGGACGACTCTGATGGCTGGATTTATAAGGTACTATAAAAATAAATGGTTCGAGGACGTCTGTGCAATGGAAAGAAATATTATCGGATGTATGCGACTCCACAGTTGTTAGACTCCTTAATGCCCTTTAAATAGTCAGTTGCTTCCGTCCTTCATAGTAGCATTATTAACCATATAAAAGATTTTCATGTTTGAATCCAGGGTTAGCCAAAAGCATTTTTACGGCGAGTCTCTACATGTCTGTGCTACATTGTCATTACTTTCCATTTCTGCGTTTAACAGTTTTTCAGCATGACACTTGTAAATGTATCCTATATTCTTTCATTGCTACTGGGGAATGTAAATAAATAGGCTGGACCTGCATTCAGTTTAATATTCTTACAACGGGTGTGTTGTATGGATCCATTCCTCTATGTTCACGATTTAAATTATCTTGAGTTTGATATTCAGTTGGATATTTTCCATCATATTCTACACCGAGGCACTTGCAATAGCGTAAACGCCTACTTATAAATATGAACCCTTAATTATAAATAGAATTCCCACAGCCAAGACAAGCACTTTCATACGACTAAGATGAATTCGACAAAGCTGCGTCTTCGGGAATACACTGAAGATGTGCCCGTGTAACATCCTAAATGAAAATAAACACCAAGACTTTCCAAATACCAAGGCTTTCGCCGGCCTCGGTTACGGCGGGGTTACGTCTTCGTCTGCCAACCCAGAGGTCGCGGGTACGCCTAGGTGGTTTTTCCTCCACCTAGGGCCCGCTAGGTATGTAATCGTCAAATTGTTATATCAATGTTCAAAATCCTATGTAAAGGTCGAAGTGCTATTTTCGGACTGATTCAAAATAAATAAATAAATTGTTATAGCTCTCGCGTTTATATAGACATTAGTGCATGATATGTGTGTGTAACCTTCGCCATTAAAGCCACATATCCGCGTTGTAGAGGTGATAACGTGAAAAAGTTCAAAATTTCAAATTTTGAACTGAAACTTCATCTAGATATCTTCATGTAGAGTCTTCATATGCATACGATTTTAAACAAGATGGTCGAAGCAGATCATCACTAGTTTTTGTACAAATTTCAGGTTTATATACCCGAGCTCCATAGCGTATGATCGGAGCACATTCAGCACAATCATACGTGATTTTTTTTCAAGATACGACAGCCACTTCAGCAATAGCTCATTTAAAAAGAACATAAAAATTGCTTCTGAAGTGTGGGATACAAGTAATTCTTTCTAATTAGGTTGATAGTGCTATAAAACGATAGCCGCGTTCTACTTGAAGTAATTGGTAAGGTCGGAGGGGAAGCAACAGTGCTTCCCCTCCGTCGATGCTT
Organism: Hetaerina americana; assembly: GCF_022747635.1. Taxonomy (NCBI): domain Eukaryota; kingdom Metazoa; phylum Arthropoda; class Insecta; order Odonata; family Calopterygidae; genus Hetaerina; species Hetaerina americana. The sequence continues at coordinate 94,832,843 of NW_027286874.1, forward strand.
CAGAAAATCTCTCATGAACTAATTTAATGTCCCCCGTTAAATGTATCCCCGAAAAAAATTGAAAATTTCATTTAATTTCAATTGAGGTTATCATTATCGTGTGAAAGGTCTGGTTCCCAACTTTTAAATGTTTCTTGGAGAAAATGCATTTCAATAATGTCCCCTTCGAATTTTCTTTACATATTTCTCTCCCATCTTTTTGGATAGGTGCAACTGCATTTTTTTGCGGAAATCGTCCTATATTTCGAAAAAAATCAATTTATTGTTATTTTCATGAAATCGGAATAGTACATACCTCGTCAGGAGTGCATAAATATACCAATTTCATGGCTTGGCCATTCCGTACATTTTTACAGTAGTAATTATTCTCTTTATACCATAATGTTGAATATTTATGTTTCATAAAGTTTGTGTGGACATCGTGATTTAAGAATTGTTTAAGTAAAAATGCTAATATTCAATTTGTAGCTTTTTCTTACACAACTTCCGAAAATATTACATACCTTAATCCCCGAGATATCCACGTCATACTCAAGAGTGCATGGAATGAAATTTCTCATAAATTGGACTTGTAATTAACTGCCAGTAAACAGTAAACTTATCCGTTGCATTTCCTATTCTATAAAAGAAATACATAGCTTAAATTCGTGTTCCAAGGTTCCTCGCTGAGCTTTTGGGTACTTTGATTCATTGGTACAGCACTAGTTTTAGCAATTGTTTGTGATGCTATCGTCATTAGATATTTCTTGATCAAAGGATTCTTTATCAAACCCGGAAAATTTCTTTGGGACTCGTTACCGGCTAGTTATCTTTTGGTAAGACATTCATCGCTAAGAGAACTTAAATATTTCCTGTTAAAATGAAAAAGTTTCAACTTTTATTCTAAAAACAAAATTGAATATTGGGCGCGAATTTCCACGCAGTCACCTAAAGTCAGTTTCCCGAAGGTGCTACAAGCCCGTTCCCTAGTTTGGTACCTTGAGAAAAAACATCTAAAACTTTTTTGCCCTGGCTTATGGATGCGATGTTACAATATGGATTTCCAAGTGAGTGTCGTTTATAGCAGGCTAATTACGAGGCTTGGTTTCCTGAATCATTCCTCCCCAATAAAATTCATATCCATTCCTAATTGCCAAGCACAAGTTAACTCGACACCCTAGATCATTCGTAATTGACGAGTACAAACCAAATTCGAAAATTTATTGCGCAACAATCAAGAATGTACTACCTGCCAACTAAAGTAGCAAGGGCTCTGCACTAAATCTGGAGCAAAATGAACCCTCTTCAATTTTAAAGTGATATTCTTAGGATAGGTAACCTTCAATGGGAAGAAATAGCACCCGAAATCTCTTGTAAATGCTTGCATACGTGCAATTATGACATCGTGCAATTAAACGCCCAAAGGGCCATATAAAGTATTCAGACACCTGGAAACAATACTTTTCTTCCGAAATAATGTTCAATGGGCATACCCATCGTTATGCAGAATCCTCCATACAAACAAGTCCAGTGATTTCGTATACTCCATCAGGGATATTAACTCACATGAATAACCATTGATGTGTTTTCTCTACCTGTGATGTAACTCTGTTTCATTGTTTGTTTTAATGTTTTATTCATTTGGTGGAAAATGTGCCAAAGATTAAATAAATCATTATTACTGCACGAAAGAAGAGGTTATAACATACATTCCCATTAATTCTAGTTTAAAAAATAATTGAGCTAAAAATAATTTATAGTTAAATTTAAATAATCAGAAATACATGGATCTAAGAAATGGTGCGATTAATAACTGCAATAAATGTGATCACATGTTGAGGGACGCAAATCAGAAAACTTATTTGCAATAATTTTTTTTTTTTAACTCTAGGGTTTCTCGAAGAAGTTCAAGTAGATTTAATTTATTTATTTAACGAACACACATGAAAAACATGTTAAATTATTTTTATTAATTAATTTTCATAATATTTTCAAAATTAGAGTATGCAAGTTTCATCCTGTCAAACGGAATATTCCCATTTTAATAGCGTCTTCTATTTCACAGATTTATCTAACTATTCTAAGTAGCCCAAACATAACGCTACATTTCCTGACGTCGAGAGAAGAATAATTAATTAATCAACTTTTTAAGCCATATTCACTATTTCTTTTAATATTGATTAGAACATTCTGGAGCGAAATATTCAAATATTCAGCAGAAAAAGCAAAAAAAGTAACGCGTCTAAGATCGACTTAAAACAGTTGGCTCAGGAAATTCGAGGATAGGGGAAATATTTTTGCCTCGTATGATTGACGATAAGTAGCCAAAGGAGACTACTTATCCACTATTTTAGGCAGCAAACTACCTCACAGATAAAGGAGGAATATCTTGCAAATATTTTTCTTTAGCTGATTGAGACATTACAGTCAACCTTTTGGACACAGGAGGTTTGCCGTTCTCCTTACTTCTCTGCTTCATTTCCTTGGACTCCAGCATTTTAAAAGTCGCCAATGACCGTTGATAGACTTCCTTCAAGCACTGTTCCGATTCAACCGATATGACGCCACTGGTTTTCCTCTCCGAGCTCAACCGTTTATGACCAAGTGATTTGAACTTCTCTGGTATCTTTACTTGAGGTGCTGTGCTAGGTTGTGCACAGAGAAGTATATTTTTCTTATTCTCCCCGAAAGGCGATTGAATGCAATGCATGTGACCGGCCACCGCGTTCTCTCGAACGTAAAGTCCTCTGGAATCATCAATTACATTCTCGAGAACACGTTCCGTAGCGTAGACTCTAGCTTTCTGAGGACTCAACAGCGTCAGAACACTCGCTCCACCATTTTTCGATTCACACCTAACCATGGGACTCAAATTGTCAAGCGACTTGACGAATTTATCTTCTTGTATTTTCGGGAAAGGCTCTCTACGCTCACGGCTGAACTGCTTTCGACGGGTCCCAACGTTCTTAATTTGATACACTCCCATGACAATGGCAGAATGTTCCCTTTTCGCACACTCCGGATGGTTGTGTCTGCGTCTGAAGCGATCGTCAGAGGCCTCTCCATTGCGAGAGCTTTCTTGATTTTTTGATACCTGTCCTTCGTTGTTTTCCAGTCTTTTTATATCTGGTAGACTAAGATGACCATCATTATTTTCTTTCCATCTCTGAAAGCGGCCACGCTTCCCCACCAGCAGTGTGGTCACCCCCTCGCCAAGTCCTTGGCAATGGTGCTCCCTTCCATCGAAACCCCGGGCGTCCCTGCAACAGAGACCCACGTTTCGGATGTCGGTGCAAGAGGAGTGCACTCGCAAGGGCTGGCACCCGCAGGCGTAATCGGTGTTAAGGTGATGCAGTTCTCCTTTTTCGGTTGACGAATCAGTCTGTCGGCCTTTTGAGGCGTTGGATTCGCCCTCAACAGTGTGCTCCCTCACATTGGGAGATGGGCATTTCCGCCTCGATGGAGGAGAAGTTACCCGAAGGCGTACGTCCGATCTTCGGATGGACTTCGAGCATACGCCATCTTCCGAGGGTCTTCCGCACACGGACTTGCTCCTCGGGAGGTGCGCTGTACAACACGGCTGCTGCTTCTGCCCAGTGAATCCATAAATAGTCGAAGAATCCACTTCGGAAGGCGCTTGAGGTCTTTTTGAGGTGAGGGATAAGCGTCGAAGATTGTGAACAACTGCTGTGCTGTTTCTGTTGCCGTGACTCCTACCTATATGTAAATACGGATCTGTATTAGGGCAACAGGGAGTCATTAATTTATTTCTATCCACTGAAAATCAGGGTCAACTCAAGCATCTATAAGGATGTCCAAGTATCAGAATACAATTATCTGAATATTGTTTGGCAAATAAACGTTTGCCTCCCATAAAGCACCATGTCCCGACTCACTGAAGCATGGCATTGCATTTGACTGGATTGATTTGTTTTTCATCGGATTTAAACCATCTACATTGATACTTCTACAGCGCATGTATGTTTAGTTTAGGCCAAAATTTTATTTCTCAAAAAACTTGACCTCATAAAAACAACTTGGCCACCGAGCCAGATTTCGTTCGTACGGACACAGTCCTAATTCCAGAGGTGGTCGGCATGAAAAACCTACTCTCCAGTGTGCAAGAATAAAGAACTGTAACCCAATCGCCTAAAACACACGAAAAGGAATAAATCTACCATAGATCCACCTCACACTTCTCGACTTGTCTCGGAAAGAAGGCATATTTGGGTCAAAAAAATGAGGGCTCATAGAGGTCAAATTTGCCAACTATGAGTGTAGTCCACCTAGTTCCATTCCACCGAAGAAGCTTAGTCATTGGCGCCAGATAAATATGTAGGTATATGTTCTGAAATTTGTTCTGGAAGTAAGGGGCCTTTTTTCTTAATCTTGGGCCAAGATTCGCGATGGCGAACAGGACACCAAGTGTAAGCCACAATATTTTAGCTCAACACAGAACTAAAAATCAAGTATCTCTCCGAAATTCTAACCCATAACCTATATGCGACAACAGCATATTGAGTTAATTTTTTCATAAACTCCATCTAATATTTGAACTCCAACTGAAGCCGAAATCTTTATGGGCATTTCATTGACTTTGGTGCAATTTACGTCTATAAATTCAAAAAGGATATTTTTCATGTTTTATTTTCTCTTCACATTAAGTTATATGGAATGTTCACTATTGCTGATTTATTTACTTCATTCTCTAAAACCACTCTCAAGTATAGTATCGTTATAACTATGCATAGAAACCCTGGAAAACTAAAAGGAGAAGAATTGAATCAGGACAAAATTTAAGAGGTACATGAATGAATAGTCCGAGCACCTGGACATAATCGGGAATTCCATACTTGATTGCCACCCTTCTGCAATTGTCAGCTGCCTTTGAAATCTGCCACATTTATTATGAAACAGAAAAACAAATGATAAATTTTATACTTACTTGCGTCAGTGTGTGCCAGGATTGCTTCTTTGCCACTGTAACTGTCCAGTTCTTCCTTGTGAATTAATAAGCCGTGATCGCTGAGCTGCTTCAGCGGACTGCCACCACGAGACTTTTCAACGAAGTGATGGCAACTACCATATAGCACAACGCAACTGTGATTTTTGGATAATCTCAGGGGATTTCTAGGGCAGTGGGATTCCATGGAAATTTTTCCAGCCAAAATAACGGATTGTCATATGACATATTCAGGTAGACTTAAAAGAAAAGATTTAAAGTTAGCATTAGTGAAACCTCAGAAGGGAAAATGTAATAATACATAGGCAAAAAATAACAAAACTTGGAAGTTGTTAGAAAATTAGGGATGTAGAATTAGCATGACTTTGTAAAATCTTACCGAGAGCCCAACAGTAATTTTCTTTCCCATCATTTCCTCAAGACAATTTCTCATAACAAAATTGTATCGATTTTGTTGAAGTTTTGACAAGTGGAACAAGTAATAAGATTTTACAACCTCGTATGGCATGAGCAAAACATACTTTCCTACCTACAACGACATAAAATAGGGACCATCTTCAATCAATTGTTATGACAGACTTCCTAGAAAATGTTTTCAAGTTGCAATACTGATGGTTCCCTTCACTGAAAGACAGAAAATATTGTGTAGATTTCTAATACTGATTTTGGAATTATTTTATGATTCATCGATATAAATTGATATGAGGAGAAAATATTATTTTTATATTACTCCACTGAACACACTTAGCTTTCACTCATTATTTAGCTTTTATTTAATATGATTAATATAATATTTCTAAATGGGTGGGAAAAATATGAGGCGGGATTCCGTTAGCCGGACAACGGCGTCCAAGCTCGTGTCTTTTCAAGGTGACAACTCGCGAAACCGACATTTAACTGGCTTTATCTGAAAATCCCATAATTTAATCATCGACGTACAGTGTTATAATAAAAATTCTAGAGGAAATTTAAAAACTAATGATTATAAGGGAACAAAATGTCATTGCTGAGAGGAAAATAATTTATTTCCGTACATTTTAACAAACATTTTCGGATTAATGGCTACCAATTTTAAATCTGCGGAAAGGGATTATTTTCTTTATCCTTGTTAATTGATAATCCCGGTTACAATTAGGAATCCAGGAAAAAAAACGATGAGGTAATTGTTGGCGCACAATGAATTCATTCGTATATTTACCGAACTCTTTACTCTTAACACAGAAGAGAAGAAAATAAGTATAATTTGATTACAATCTCTCAATTACTCAAGGTATATAACTGAAACTCATCTAATGCATCGCCCGTTTTTAGGTCTTGCAGCCTAATAATTGGCTTTTCTCATTCCCTCACACATTCTTAATTGGTTTAAGATATCTAATTAAAAGAATCCTTCTACTGGTCAACACGCTCTGATTGCCGGACAGCTGACCCGCGATGTTTCCTCCTGCGTCTGCGGAGAACGTCAGCAAACATTCAAGAACGACCAGACAATGCTAACTTAGCCTTGCTGAGCTCAGTCACCGACACGCCTCATCCCAGATCCATTCTAATGAATTGGGTTATCGATACGCTCACTTAAATACCGGGTTTAATATACGTCTGGGTCGAACAAGCATTCCATTAATATAGTTCCAATTAAGGACCATTCCCGACTTTGAAATATCGTACGACGGGGGACATAACGAATCCTTATTCAAATTTAATTAGATAATTTAAAACATTAAAATTAGGATATCACCACTTCATAATTAGTAACTTAGTTTTACTATTCAACAGTGATACATACCTTTCAAAGGCACTCATTAAAGCAACATGAAAAACTTGTTAAAAAGGAAAGAGGCCAGTTTACATGATAAAGTTAAATCAGTTCTCCTTGAATTTGTTAATTATTTCAACAACACCAAACTAAACTAAAATGTTTGGTTACAATCGAATAAAATATCAAAATCAACAACATTGTTGAATAAGTTATGGTTACATTACTGCATAATTGATGCATAGTTATTTGATAAATCAAAATTACTAAATGACTTAAATTGTATCACTGCTTGTATTGAGATTAATCCTATTCACACCTTGTTCAAACAATCTTTAGATATTAAAGGCCAGTTACCCAATTTAACGTCATATGGTTTTAATATGTGTGCAACTTTTACCCACGGCTCGTCGCCATAAGCCCAGCGTCATTTTACCTCTCCTCTAAGAGAAGGAAAACTCTCGGAAGGTTCAGGAAGAAAATTCAAATCACAGTGCAAAGGTGAAGGCGATTCAGGATGCATCTGAAGACAAACAGGCAAGGATGCTGGTTGTCCTTCATTCTCCTAAAAATAGCAAAACAATAAATTGTGAATCGCTGTAAGCTTTTGAAGTTATTAAGTCAGAGAATTTCGCAGATTTCAAAGTCTGACAATGAGTGAGTGTTTCAATTATTGAACAACAGCACTGATTGCGTAACGGAACAGAAACTTGAATAAGAAATATATATTATTTCATAATAATAATAATCTGAAAAAACGTGGTGCCCAAATTTAAAAAATCTACCAAATGAAATCACCCAACTCTACTGTAGCTCACTACAGACCTACCCGGATGGATTTAGACAGTAAATTTATTCGCCACTGTTCCTGATTTTAGTTTGGTTTCAAATTCACTGGAACTTCCCACAAGCAGTGGCCATTTGAACGTATAGCAAAACAAAAATCTTCACATTCGTTAAATCACATCAAAAATGCTATAGTCTACCCTTCATCCCCTGACGCAGTACCTGTGGTTTATTGGGAACCGAAAAATGTTGGAGAATTAGGTACATAAAATGTTTTTGAGAAAGAGGAACGGTGCAAGATATATATGATCAAATATATAGTGCACTTTATTATCCCTTTTTGGAAGCAATTCGTTAATTCTTTATCAATTGAACTACACCGTATTTTTCGATGTCAAACTACGATAATATCATTTTATATGTTAGCGTTTGTATGAGCGCATTAATCAACCCTAAGTTTGGTTTGCTAGGAGTTCATCTAGTGCTATGCCTAAATGCATGAAATCAGGGTATATGGACCTAAAGACCTAATACACTGATGTGTGAATTTCACACATCAGGGTAGGAGGCCAGTCCCTTTCCCTCTGCCGCTTGAGGTCCCCAATATCTTGTGCCCGAAAGGATCAATCACTCAGCTTGGATGAAGCTGCGGGCGCCCAGTGAATCAGTGCTCTACCTACTGGACTCCTGGTAGGAATATACATACAAGATTTGGTACGATACACGGTTCCACGTAACCACGGTAGGTCATGGCACGTATCACCTGCAGATACGGAACGTTAATGAAATGTACTTAAAATTGTCGCATCTAACGCGATAATTGAAGTACCAATCTGAAGTGAAAGCCTCAACCACAGCGGCATTGGAGTTATGCTAGATAAACAGAGCCCTCAATTCAAATACTATTTTTTTGCCGTTACCAAAGGTAAAAAAGGTTTTGCCTTTCGTCATGAGTGACGAATCTGAACACGCTCTTTACACGTCGCTCAGTAGAATGCAGTGCGCCGGGTCATTCATTGTTTCGGAAGCCTTGGACTTAGATATAATCTCTATGGGTGAGATCCCTTGTGCTCTCTCATTATCTCTTTATTTTTAATTCCGATTCATACTCTATGGACTGCGTTGGCTGAGATTTACAACGTGAGTGCTGCTAACAACCGTTTGCCATACCAGAGATAAAGAGTCACGAGAATTCACGTGTCGGTGCCACACCACGCGAAATGCCGAGCGGTAGACAACGAGATTTAATTTTAGAGTTAAATCATGATACACTACAGGTGTGCAAATATTTAAGCAATGTAGAGGCGTGATGAATTGCATGAGTTCAATAGTCCCCAATAGACAGTCTAAATTTAATGAGTAAACTTCAGAAAAAATATTAAAGATTTACCGAAATCTTATAGTGTGGTACAAATTCTTGGAAGATTTTATAACAATCTATGATATTTATATTTGAAAACAGAGTCATAAAATAAACATAAAATAAAAATTGCATGTAATTGGATTTCGCAACAGAGGAAATCGTATACATGTATAGAATGTTCCCAATGAAATTTTTCTATTAGTCATTGATAAAAAAGTTTAATTCACTTCCAATCATCCTACAAAGTAGGTATACATGAATAATCATATCCTTCAGATATGTTCGTGAACCAACACTTCATATTCCGAAGAAAATATAACAACCACCAACCAGGCTTTTCAACCTCTCTTCATCAGTTTTTGTGGGAGAGTCCTCGACTTTTTATCTATAATTTTTTTTAATGTATCCTCACAAAGGATTACTTTTAATGCCTTACTTTATTGCATTGTAAATGCGTAATTTCATAGGCGAAATGCATTATCGCATCATGTTGACGACTATATAAAAATGGAATAATGGTAAATCACAAAACATTACTGATATAAATAAAATTATTTTATATATTCCAAAGGAGTTTACAAATTGTGGGAGCCATTTTTTAGCAAATATCCCGGAATACATTACGATATTGGTAATACATTGATGGAGCTAATTATAGAGCCAACCACATTTCCAATTTTGATCACCGGGAAATGAATGGGAGTGGTGGGCCTATAAAATGCTGGGTACTTGGGCAGAAAAAAGCCCGTCGCCGGTTGGTTTCATTAACCTTATTGGGTTCATATCTTGTAGGGTATGAGCAAAATAAAGATACTGCTAAGATAAAATTGGCGAATGATGGACCTGAAAGCTATTGGAGATAATCATAATTATTTGAGATGCTAAAAGGTTGTTTGAAATGTGGCTCAATGAGGAGGTAGTACTTATTCTACATTACGCCCATTTATAAAAAGGGTTCAGAGTTGATTCTAGAGATTTCAGAGGGTGACCTTCATTTATTCTGTAGGAAATATGCGGTCCCGCGTCAATAGACATCGTTTTGAGAGGTATACTGAAAAAAAACAAAAAGAAGAATAAGGGGGTTATAGAGGATTAGAGTCAACAATACATAATATGTTTGCTTCAAAGTTGATGCTAGAAAAGTGATTACGAGTCGGAAGGGAGATAGGCGTTCCTCTGATTTAACTAGAGGTGGTATCTGGCAATTTTTCCATTGTTCATCTCTTTAAATAGTTAGGGAAAATGGATGTCAGCCGACTTTATTTGAGGCAGTCAGAAATGTATCCACGAATAATACATCAAATTAGAAAAGAAGTTAAAGGATAAATTTCACGCCATTGAAATATGGCATGGACATGCATTGTTTCCGAAAATCCTTTCAAGGTGTAAGTGGATGGGCGGTGTAGCTGATTGAGAGGCAATGGCAGCAAGAGGTTTGAACCTTGTAGATTATAAATATCGACTTGGATGGCAAACTGGAGACAGAGAGACGGTGAGAGCTATACAAATCCGCAAAAAAATAACACTCGTTTAAGATCGGGCTGATGAGATGGTTAGTGCTACTCTGTAACGTGTATCTTAGCTTATCCACTGTAAGTAGGAAGAATCTCTCATTGATTAATTGAATTGATAATTCGGATCTATTATTGATTGACGTGTAGAAAATTTTTTTGGTCAAGCATGGAATAATCCGAATGGTGCGTTTTACATGTAACTAAACTAACGAGCCTGTTGACACTGTATGAAAACAATATATTTTTTTACAAAAAGCACCGGGAACAATTTTGTCCTGACGTGACTGCAAGTCACAGCGCGCTCGCGGGTCAGTGGTGGGGGGTCTGAACTTCAACACGCGCCAAGCGCCAATCGCTTGCGAGCATTCGTTCAGGCTAGATCGTCTTTTTAGTTGACTTCTGTCGAGTGACTCGGTGTAAACGCAAAATGCAGCGAACTATTGAAGAGCGGTACGCCTTGAAATTTTGTGCTGAACTGGGGAAATCGGGCACCGAGACGCTGGCTCTGATCCACCAAGTGCTCAAGGATGAAAGCATGTCACAAACTGCATTTTTGATGTGGCACAAGCTCTTCAAAGATGGCCAAGAGAGTGTGGAGGACGAGCCCCGTGTTGTGCGACCGTCAACGTCAAGAACAGGCAACAACTCGCAACAAGTGCGTCAAGTGCTCCATTCAGACCGTCGGTTAGCACACCAATATCACTGAAAATTTGGCGATGTGAAAGATCTGTGCTAAGCCCACTCACCCAGACACACAGTGCATCCAGCCACACCTGCTACAAGGTAACCGACAACCGGACGAAAACCTGACTGCATCGCGATGATTCCCCAACTCCCTCATAGTCTCGACTTGGTACCAGCAGACTATCTCCTATTCCCTAAAGTGAAATCCTCCCTCAAAGGACACCGCCTTGGGACCCTAAGTGCCGTCAAAGAAGCTTGCACGCGTACCCTTACGAACCTTCTGGAGTCAGCCTACCAGGGAGCCTTCGAGTCGTGGAAAATTCGCTGGCAAAAGTGTAGTGACGCTCAAGTGATGTACTTTGCAGACTTCTGAGGCATTGTATCAATATCTGAATTAAATCTATTTTGCCGAACCTTTTCCCGATACTTTTTATGCAAACCTTTCATACGAGTATTTCATGGGGTTAACGTGTTCTTTTCATTCAAATAATTGAGTATTTTACTTGCCTGGCATAGACAGGCAAATAGTTAATAAACATGGCTTTTTTGCTTAAAATACTATATTTCCACCAGCTTCAAAATACGTGTACTATCGATACGCTCCAAGCATTGTAAACTCGTCAGCGAGAATTCTAGGCCAAGGCAACGAATTGGCTTAGCAGCCGTGTCAAAGCCTTGTGGTTTGATATTTTACATTAAGAAAATGTGATAAATACATAAATAGTCACTTTAATTAAAAGAATGTGTTTTTAGACATTTGGTGACTCAAAGGCTCTAAATAAGAGCTCTAAATTAAAACTTTTGGTTCAAGTGCTACCCGCTTCCTTCACATTACTGTTTAACACGATGTTTCTGATGAAATATATCAAAAATGCCACGTTTATACACGCACATATACATGTATGTCACACTGCGTCCAAAACAGCTCTGAAGAGTCGAAGCCATGTAAATTAATTCAGATAAATATTTTAAAATTCCTAAGTATTATTTAAGACTAAATTTATATTAAAAAATAAAATAATGTTACGCACAGAATGGTTCGAGGGGGTGAATTGTGAAAGGATATTTTTTGTTATTTATTTAACAAAATCGTCGAAAATTAGGGTACCCCAGTTCCACACAACGCCAAGATACCTCTTGTGGAATCAACCACTAAGTGATCATTTCAATGAAATCAGGAATCATCCTCAGAACCAGAAGGTCTCAGGAATAGCAGGGCATACATGATACACTATGAAAGTGACAGATTCGTAAAATCAGCACAAGTGAAGTATGGAATAAACTAGTAAAAAGCAGTAAGTTTCTTGAAAAAAACTGTAATACTTTGTATCTGACTGCCTACCACTTAAGGGGACGACATGAAAGGAAGTTCATGTATGTACCCGCCTACTATTTTGGGCTTCTCAGAAACGATTATCTTTATAAATACATCTATACGGACAATAATCTACAATTATCATAAAAGAACAGAATAGGGGCAGACCTATAGGTTCGCCTTTAATGGAACGGTGGAATATTCCTCTAACCACTTAATTTTTTCACGAATTGCCCTATGGAGCAAAAAATTACCAAACATGGAATGTTAGAAGATCCTATTTTCTGTAAATAACAGTCATTACAAATTTGAATTTCATTTCTAATCCCTTTATTGAATAGAACATTTATCAAAATATTTAGCCACAAAAATATGCGATTGAAAAGTGAAGTCAATCGATGACAATTAATATTACTTATGTAATTAAAAAAGTAATTAAAATAAAATTACTGATATTGAGGGTAACCTTGTGTATGACAAACACTTTGTTGGAATTTAGAATCAAAGAATATATCTCATTTTGAACATAACAAATACCCATAATATCGACATGGCTCTTCCGTAACCGCAGATCTTCTCAGACGGCATTTGTACGTATCGTGGCTAAAAACATCAAAATTTCACGAGGTTTTCAAAAGCATAAAAATTGGTAATTTAATAGCGTGTGGGAAAAAATCACAAAACAATGAAAGTTTTTCTCTCTAGCTCGTCACGAATAAACTCGTATAGTCCTTGTTTTGAAAATTAAATGTAGACTTAACCCCTGAACAATATTATTATCAAAAAACGTACTAAATGGCATTGATTAAGCAAAATAAGATAGCAAACCAACCATATAACAAAACAAAATACCAATTACTCTTTGAAAATAGCCATTAACAATATTCGCAATAAAATTTTTCCAGGAAAAAATTCGCAGTCGGTAGGATTCGAACCTACGCTCCCAGAGGGAATCTGATTTCTAGTCAGACGCCTTAACCACTCGGCCACGACTGCTTGATACTAACTATGGTACTTTCATTAAATATTAGTTTACTCATTTTATTCTGAATTATTTCCTACTCAAATTTGGCGCTATTATCATAATACTAAACATAAAGCTTGCTCCCCTTCCGTTTCTGGATGATTGAACTGCAAATCAAATGGATTCCTTTATTGTTATTGTAGGAATCTAGCGATGGGATTTTTCCACTTTCATTACAAGGACATAGAAGACTAAGGAAAGTTCCTTCTTACCCTGTCACGTTGTAACAGAATGAGCTATACACTTTCCTAACAGTAATTAAGCTTAAATGATTAACATGCTGTCCCGAGTTATGATAATAAATCGGTCGTCTGGTATATAACGTCGCACGTTCTGGAATTCAAAAGAAGTTCTCTCTATATATTCTCACAATTCGCGAAGACGAAGCTCAATTCATAAGTGTTTCAACTACATTACCTTGTTTTCTCGTTTATATTACTCGTTTAAACTCGCCAGTTCTTACAAAGAAAACCTCGTTAAATGCCGGCCTTAACGGAAACAGCATTTTTATTTTAATTGCAAGTCGAATGATGGTTACTTGGTTCACACGTTGAGAGCTCCTAGTTGTTATTCTTCTTTCTCCCATGATAAAAACTATAATAATTATTCTGGCTCAATAAATGTTTACATTGGACTAATTGATTTGACATGTGTCAACTATATAGTAGCTCATCAGTTTGATCAATAATGTGGAAACTAGGTGTAACCATAGTGACAATGACTAGCGGCTATGGATGACCCCCAGTTGATGTAGAAAAGTCTGGAATTGTAAAAAGGCTTTAATAACCACAGTGAATATTATCATTATTAATATACGAGTGAAAGGAGGCACCTTGCTAGAATAATTTTCGTGCTGTTGTGCAAAGGTAAAATTTAAATCACGTGGCTATATATGTATTTGGGATACAACTATGGAGTGTTATGGTTTTAATTGTTCATGTGCTGTAAAAAATGTCTTCAATACTTCTTCACCAGTAACTTATATACATATTGTGCCTTTCATTATTTATTTGATTGACATACTAGGAAGAGTAAACATGATGGACATGGAAAGAGGAAGTCAAAATGAAGGGGAAAGCCCTCTGTGCGATGGAGGTTTAACTTTGAGTCCTGATCATCCACTGATGAAAAAATTTCAAGATGCGATGTTTTTGCATTTGAAGCAACAGGAGCAATTGATTTGTAATGAGTTGAAAGACTTGGTAAAGCATTTCCATATTGCATTTTATATTTTTAGATTAAATTTAGACATCAAACATTACTACTGGAATGAATAGCTTCACAAATTCCAAAGAAACTGCGGGAGATGCCGCAACATGAATAGCTTCAGTTTACTCGTCGCCGCCACAGCATATTAATGTTGGAATTGGTTTCTGTGTGGTCACTAAGGAGTCTGTGTAATCACCTAGGGAGGCCTATCACGTTATCTATCAATTGTGCATATATTAATGTAATAAGAGAATTTACAAAAAAAGCAAAGACATCAGGGCCTTTGTGTGATCTTCCCTCTATATTCCATTAGATAGGACATGTTATGCCTACCTATTGAAACAAAAGCCTAAACAATTCCAAATTAAAATGTTTTCGGCTGAACATAAACACTTCCAGTTAGTAGTAAAAAGGTACACTTTTACTTAAGGTGTGGTGTTCTGCAAGGAACATCTTCATTGATCTATTCCTGTTACTAGTTAAGGTAAATAACCTGTCTATTAATGCATATGCCAGTGATATCAAAGTTTTGCATTATTCCACGGACATATATGTAATGAAAAATATGTCTCCCATCCCAAAGTTGCTAACTAAGCACTCATTTGTTGTTAATTAAATTTTAATGAATCCTTGTTTGATTCAAATCCTACTCTCCAGTATGAAATCCTGGGCACCTTTGTGCCTCCTAAAGAATGCCACCGAAAAATCCCCATATCCAGGATTTGAACCTGGGCTCACAGGGTGAGAAGGCAACACAGTAGCCACTTCACCATTCCAATCCCCCTTAAAGTTTCAGGCAATGGGTACATGTGTCATAGGTAAAAAGGATTGCTACTTCAGAAAGTGGTGTTTAAAATGATAACTAACTCTGGTCCTAACTAAAGACACTCTTCAGTAAATATAATAACTCTATAGTCTGTTTATATAAGTCAGAATGGTTTTTTAATTGACCCAGAAGACCATCAAGACATGGATTTCCCAAACAACTCCTTAATACATGCACCTTAACAGTTCCCTCCTGTTTCTTCCCATTCCAATAAGAAAACTCATTTAATACTATTAACCAATCTCTCATATAGGCACCACCTTATTGTAGCAAAGATTTTGTTTCATCCTCCATGCTCTACAGTCAATCTTTGAAGTCACATATATCAACATTCTACAAAAGTGAGAAGGCATTAATAAATACAGATGGAACACTTCATTTAATTAGGCAGTATCAAGGACAATTGAGGTTAGAGTTTTGGGCATTTACAAAATGGATTGAATTCATGATTAAGTGAGTTAAAATACCAGAAACCACATTAACCAAGGGGATCAAAATGGTGTGGTGGCTATCGTACTGGTTTCCCACCCATAGGGCTTGGGTATGAATCCCGGCAGCATCGAATATTTCTCAGGGGTATCTCAATCCCTACTTGAGGTGCTTTGTGGAGGGCACTTTGAGTGAGTTCGCCATCCGTCGGATGGGACGTTAAGCTGCAGACTCCTTGGCGCCTTTCATTAAGAGCAGGTGAATGCCGACGCCAGGTTTCTCTCCACCCTTCATCCTTTCCTGTCTATCCCTAATGGTGCAAATGACCTCAGCTGTAGGTTACCTCCCCTAATTACTACTACTACCACATTAACCAACCCAGATGTTGGTTGTAGTAGGTGAAGGCAGGGCCAAACTAAGCCTGAAAGTGTAGAAAATTCCCATATGCATGGTAGGATGCAACTTCCTTTTCCATTGCCACAAGCAGATTCTCCAAAGTTTTGGTTTTGAAATAAAAAACTAAACTTGGAGATTATGTGTAAAAGCCCAAATGCTATAGCTGGTAGAGCACGGAGCTACTAACCAGGTCTGGGATTGATTTAAGGAGATCCCTCTGGGCACCCTTAGCTTCACCCAAGCTGTATGATTTTTCAAGTACCAGGTCTTCCTGGGAAACTGTAGATAAAGAAACAGATAAAGGGAAAGGAATTGGCCCCCTACCCTGATGTGTGAATGTAACTTGCACTTGGGCTTAGTACTGTGTGAGCTCTACGCTCACCTATCAAACCAACCTTAAGGTTAATAACTGTGGTTTGATTGACTGATACAAAGGTGTCATCCATGTGGCCAAACTTTCACTAGATACAATTCTGCCTAATTTGAGGTATATAATAATTACCTTAAGGTTTGATAAAAAGCTTAAGGTAATGGTTTGCTAGTGCTATGCTTTGATAGTGTTATGTGGGTACATAATCTGAACTTGAAAAAAAGGGATCTACATAGAGTATGAACATTTAAGATGTGGGTGGGGAGAACATAAACTGGGCCAAGTGGAAAACAAACATAATAAAATATGTACTAGCTTTATAATTTGTTTACTCATTAAACTTATCTGTGTGCTCATTGTGTGTTCTCATAAAAACAGTTTTGAAATTTTCATTTTCAAAATGTAGAAAACAAATGTCAATCAGCTTCAGAAGAAGAGAGAAAGTCTTGGAGAAGAATTATATGGTTTACAACAGGAATCCAGTAAAGATCAGGCTGTATTAAGCGGTTTCCAAAGTAATTGCATAGGTTTGACAACAAAACGTGAAGAAAAGGAGGAACATGTGAAAACGCTACAAGTAAAGCTCAAATCTGATGCTGAAAAAATTAACTTTGCCATAAAGAGAGGTTAGTAATTTTAATTTCTGAATTGCAATTCAATCAATATGGTAAAACATATCTTTGAAATATTAGGTTGCTAAATATTGTGTTCTTGCAAAAATAGACAATTATTATATTTAATGAAAAATCAGTTCTTAGATTTTATCATTGCCCAAATAAAGACCTCTATCTATCATTTAGATGATCAATGAAGATACAAATGTTAAAAATAAAAAAAAATGCTGGCAGCATTGTTTTTGTAAAGAGTCATTATTCAATTTCATCTGAAGCAAGTAAGGGACATCATTTTTTTGTTTCAGCCTTTTTCAGCAAGCATACATTTGTTTTTTGTGCCTCAAGTGTAAATATATGTATAGGCTCATATGCATGCAATCATTTTATACAATAAACATCAATTTCTTAGTTCTAAAAATCCCTATATTGGACATTCAAATTTCACTATTAATAAGGAATTTATTAATAAGTAAATTTCTTTTCAAAATTAATATTTAATTACTTATACTAACAACTAATATTAATTACATTGACAGAAAGAGAACTTCGACATGAAAAGGATAAATTTACAGTATTACACAAGCAATTTTTGAACTGGAAAAATGAAATGGAAAGCAATATAATAGTTTCTCAAAAAGTTAAAAACAAAAAGGAGTCTGATAAAGCCATGCTGGTGGAAGAGAAACAGAAACTTGTAAGTACTGAAACTTGCGCCATATGCTAACATGATGTTAGATTCACACACAATGGACTATAATTATTTAAGAGCCAGAAATTTCATAACTTTGTGCTTTGGGTTGATTATTCACTACAGTCGGCTGCCATAGGAATGGTAAATAAGGATTATTTTAGGGCTGTGCAACATTATTTTGATGCTCATTATCATTGCCATGGAACACTGAGGACGTACACTCTACATACATAACTAACTGCATTCCCAACATTTATTATTATAGTAGCAAGGCAATTAATCCATGAATAAAATTCTGTCATATTGGGTAAACCAATTTCTTTGGGCTAGCAAATGGGAGGAAGGAGGACAGGCAAAAATTTTGGGATACTTTAACTCACTGTTAAGAACTCTTGTTCATGTTGTGCCAATTACATACCTATTTAAGTTGAATTAGTAAAACCTAAATGGCATTTAAAAATGAAGAGAGAAGGACAAGTTGTAAAAATGACCAAATTTCATTGAAAATATCTCTATATAGTTAGAAATTTATAATGATAAAACTCTTGTTTTCCTCCAAGCAAAACAATCTTTTACCTTTTCAATTTTTATAACAATAGTTTCATTTTCCTAGAAATCATGGCACATACAGGTACATGTGTCACTTGATATAAAGAACAATAAAATGTTTATATTTTAGTGCTTATAGTCTTAATAATTTTGGAATTATGATCTCTACAATGGGTTTATATAAAAACTAATACAACTTTTTTCTCATAAATAATAAGATCTTCACATTTTGAATATTTAAGATGTACCAGGTGACTAAATGGGACTATAGTAAACTCTCTCTTATCCAGCCAATAGGAGATGGCACATGGCTGTTAAGGGAATGGTTAGGTAATTGAAAACTACATTCAAAATATAATCTAGATGGCCAGATCTTAAATATTCAACATTTATTGCCTTGTATTTTTTATATCAGTTGGATCGTATTATGGTTAGGAGTGGATTTGGGTACAGCATGATAAATCAGATTCCATGCAGTGAAAATGGATTCAGTTTAGTGCCCAGTAAGTGGAACATAAAATTGAAGAGGGTGAAGAAGTATAGGGAAATAGAATGCAAAAGTGCTGGCTGAGATATAAAGGAAGTAGTATCAGGAGGTAGTTGCTCAAATTCTGAGGGTGAGTAAGAGAATAAGCACAATACTCTTAGAAGAAAGTTCAGTAGGGGACAGGTGGGAATACCTTCCACAAGGGATAAAGAGCGCCTCAAAAGGATGAAGAAGCTGTGAGTTGAAGGAGATATGATTAGGAACATGCATGAGAGCAGGAAAAGAAACCTCATAGATTCACAATCAGGGAGAATAAAGTACCAAAAGCTAAACAATTAACTCAGGCAAGGAACTAAAATAGCTAAATAAATGTGGCGGAGGGGGCAGTGGATATGGACTTTCCAGAGACAGTATAAGATGGGCATGCTGTTCAGAAAGTTGAAGGAAAAGCCAGGATTTGACAAAGGAAACCCTGTTAACACTTGTATAGATGCAGCAGGAAAAATATCAATTGAAGCAGAAGAAATTGTGTCAACATGGAAAGAATACATGGAGCAACTGTACATTAGAGGCCAGTGAATGTAGATATAGAGCAGGAAATGCGCTGATGAAGATAGATTAAATCTTGGAATAACTGATTGTGATATAGAAAAAGGACTAAAGAAAATGAAATTAAATAGGGCTGTGGGGACAATATTCCTGCAGAACTAATCAAATTTTTAGGAAAATGTGTAAAGATATAGTTTATGTGGGCTAATTCATTGCATTTGTGATGAAGGTATTTCTCCAAGGACTTTGTTGGAACAGTATTCATTCACATATCAAATTTTCATGTGATGCCTTAGCAATAGTGATGTCATCGGCAGAAAGGCATATAGATTTTAATCGAGGTATATTTTTATGCTATATATATGGAGTGTAAGAAAGTGTTCAATGAATTAAATACAACAAAATCAAGAATAATAATTTTTATTTTCCTTAGTACCACGGAATTAGTTAATACATGATTTACTGAAAATTGTACAGAGATAAGATTAGATGAGAGATCAGATACATGTCTCAGACTGAACAAGTGCAGATAGTGGATAGAGAACCAGGATGACCAATGCTAGACAGAGAAGTAAAACAAGGCTGCAAATTATCAGCAGCACTTTTCCATACATATGAGGAGAAAAGGGTGAAAAATGTATGGGAAGGGCTGGAGGAAGGAATGAAATTAGGTGGGGGACTGATCAAATCAGATTTGCAAATGATCATGTTTTAGTTATGAGTCATCCAAGGGATTGCAGTCGTTGCTGAGCACATTGCATAATCTGTGATAGGTATGAGATGAGCATCATTCATAAGAAAATGAAGGTGATGAGGTGCTAAAGAAATATGCAGGCTCAGGTAAGCATTAAAGCAGGAGGAAATAAACTATAGCAGGGAAGACAATTTCTATGTAAAGAAAGTGTTAAGAAAGAAGATGGGTCTAGTAAAGGCATGGGAAGAAGAATTGTGTGAGATAGAGAAGCTTGTTTTAAACCTAAACTTTTTTTTTAACAAGTACCTTAAATTTAGAGTTTGAAGTTTCAGCAATGTAAACAGAATTTTATAATAACCATGATTTAATACAAGACAAAGTATTACTCTTTTCCATCCATATATTTCCCAGAATTTTGCTTTTCTGAAGGAAAAACAACTCAGGGAGCCAGAGTAATGTACCAATTATTTATTTACAATTTTTGTGGTTCATGAGGTACCTGGAGAAACCAATATTATGTAGTTTTGGTCAATTATAGCAATACAGAATGAGGGGTTTTACTTTCATTAAAATAATTAAAGTAATTTTATATTGACTTTTTAATAATAATAATAGTAATAACTGCCTTTTAAAAACTTTTCTAGGACCTTCTAATGCTGAAAATTACGATAGAATTTTTCAAACTTAAACATCGCATCACTGAACTGGATACATTCACTAAGATTAAAGAAGAGGAGAAAGAAACTTTAGATAATACAATAGCAGATGCTGATGCTGATCTGCAAGCACTCACTGCTGAGCAAAACAATTTAGTCAAAGCTTGGCAAGGAGCTCTTCTGCACATTAAACAAAGGGATACAATATATTTTCAAGTAGATGAAGAATTAAGGTAAAACCTAAGGAATTTTCTGCCCTCCAAGATTATACTTTCCTTACTGTAATCAGTAATGTCCAAAGATTGAAAATACTCTAACATCTTTCTTCTTATTGTTATAATTTTGATTAAAATAATATATTTTGGATATTTGAAAGAGGATGCTCAGACATAATGTTTATGATTCCAGTATTGATTTGCTGCATGTCTCCATTTACAGACAAAGTCACATTTATGGCCAATGCCACAAGCATCCCAAGGACTTTGTCTATGAAATTTAAGCAATGTTGAAATTTCTAATGCAACATTAAATGCAATTCTAGTAATTAATTGATATGAATGGACTAGTGAATGACTGATTTAATTGAAATAGCTTATTACAAACTCCAAAATAGCAGTTGAGTAAAAAATTCTCTAAGTCCTGAAAGTGCACTCCTTTTAAACTCAGTTATTACAGTATCATAAGTGCATAACCACTGAGATCTAGTCCTATTCAACAAGATATAAATTCAGCTAACAATGCAGCTATTTAACTGGGTAGAAATTTGCTTACAATAAAATCAAAATTCATTCATGTTCACAACCAGACATTAAACTTGAGCTGCAGTACCAACAGCAAATTCTGACAAACACCCAGTCAAAACTATATGAGAGCAAGTTTCTCCATTTCCAGTTAACAATTTTATTATTTGAATGCTGGAAACTCAAGCGTTCACATGTTTAATTGACTGCTTACGGGCTTGTTCATGCCTGAAGACATCCCAGCTGACCTAAGTGTAACAAGTGCCAATGTTCTCCCTACAGCACATACCTGAAGTGTGTGGTAATGAGCACAACTATTTCAATTTTATTAATAATAATATAATATCATATCTCCTCTCATTGAAAAAGTGGTGGTGTTTGGTTGAATTTATATTTTGATATTTCAACAGTAATGATAATAGTTATTGGGAAGAATTCTGTAGTGTGTGGATTGTGAAGCCTCTGAATTAATGACGATACTTTCACATGCTAGCTTGGGTTAATTTTTAGGCTGAGTATTAACTGTTAAACCCTGAGTTTACACTGCAAAATATTTGGCATATTTTGAGGAATAAATGCTTATTAAGGTTAACTAGTAAAATAAATCACCAGATTAGTTCTCCTTTTTGAAAGCAAATTTCTAGTCAAGGTGTATATATATATATATATATATATATATATATATATATATATATATATATATATATATATATATATATATATATATATATATATAAATGTGTATTGGTTCAATGATAAAGGCTTCCTACTTTCCACCACACAAGGTCTGTCCAGAAGGTATCCAGCCATTCAATATTTTGAGAAAAACAGCCTACCTAGAACAATGAGGCCTTAGTTCCCTTAGAAGTACTCCTCTTGTGACCTCACACACTTATCCCAGCGTCTCTTTCACTTTTAAAAAATCAGCAAAGTCTTTTTTTGGAATGGTCATCAGCTGCCTCTTCACATTCTCTTTTATCTTGCCAACATCAAGAATTTTGTGCTACAATTGCAGGGGACTTGCTTCAAGATATAAATGATCACTCCAGTTTTCTAAAAAAGGCCATAACTGGAGATGAGTCATGGGTCTACGGCTATGACCCTGAGACAAAAGCCCAATCTCCCCAACAGTCTGTTGACAGTAATAATAAACTATTTAGACTGAACTTAAACTTCACCCCATATACATATTTTCCAAGACAACAGTTTCCCTATCATGACATTCCTGACCTGTGGTTGAAAAACAGTACATTAAAGGAAAAATGCATTCAATATTTTAAGAGGATCCAGGAATATTTTTTCAAGACTTTTAACAAGTATTGCATTAGGGATAGGTGGGTAATTTGGTAAGGGTAGAATATCCAGGGAATGGAGTGAAGGGTTGAGAGAAGTATAGCATTAACATATTTTATGGTTGTCGATCTGCAGATCTTAAAGTAAAATGTGGTGTCTCACAGGGCTCTGTGCTTGGCCCAGCAATTTTCATGATCATGATTAATTATTTTTCCTGGGAAATGAAATCTAAATCTGTTTTATATGCCGATGATATCACTATTGCACAAAAATGTCAACCTCTAGAAATGCAAAGGTACAATCTGGCACTGCCCAAAGACAGGCTAAGATGGGGTTTAAGATTAATCATTTACATTTAAATACTGGAAAAACCCAGCATATCATATGGAGTCTTAAATCCAAAATAACTAAAATTGAAACTGCTAAAATACTGGAATTTATATTGATACAAAACTTAACTGGGAGACCCACATCAGTCAGATCTGTAATAAACTGAGTAAAGCTGTATTTATGTTAAGAAAGCTCAACTTTCTCATTTCAAATGAATATCGTTTAACACTTTACCATACCTTCTTTCAATGTCATTTGAATTATGGTGTTGAGTTATGGGGTCATTCGCCTCATGTTAAACAAATCTTGCTACTACAAAAGAGAGCTATTTGCTCTTTGCTAATATACCTCCACATGATTCCTGCAAGCCTTTTTTTAATTATGTATGGAATCATGACTGTATTTAGTTTGTATATCTGTAAGGAGTTAATTTAGAAACTTACCAATTGAGATCTCACATACATAACTACACCATTAGGGGTAAAGCAAATCTAAATACTACTTATTGTGGACTGTCCTCAACTTACAACCCGTTTCATAACGTGAACATTCAACTGCATTACTGGCTGCTTACTCAGTTGAAATCCGGCTGTAACCTGGTGACTTGCTAACCCACTTTACTCAATTGATGAATTCTTTGGCGACAACCTTCATCACATTTAAGAATTTATGTTTATACATTAAGTAATATTTATATTGATTACATTTTATATGGTTTATCAAAATAAATAAGTATTATTGTTACTATTAGCCTACTCTTTATGAAAGGCACCATGGGTTCACGATTTAACATCCCATCTGATGGATCATATTTTCCCTTGGAACTGCTCTTCTTGAAGCACCCCAAGTTATAGGAGTCCAATCACTTAGACCTATTGGTCCATTTTGTCAACCTATCTGTAACCTGCTTGCCACATACAGAGCACCATGGTAGAGATGGTGGTCACCCATCCAACCTCCATCCGGGCACAACATTGGTGGCCTAATGGGAACTAATGTGTCTGTGTATCTAGGATCTTAAGTCGCCACAGTCAAGCTCAAGTCCGTTTCATGTTTATTTAAAATAGTTCTCATTTTCACACAAGCTAGTCATATCAATAATCACTACCCCTAGATTTCCAAAGGTCGATTAGATTTTTTGCCTGTCTTTTGTATCCGATATTTATAAATATTTATGTATTTTTGAAAAATATTTTAAATTGATGAATAAACATGAAACTAAAGACTTGATCAAAGCAAATTCAGAACATTAATTGGATATTGGACAATTAGGCCCTTATGATGGGGAATGTGGTTGATATAGTAATCGCTGCAGCTCCCAATATTATTTCTGATAAAAATTCACATTATATATGTATATCCATCCAATATAGAGAACTTAGCACAAAGTTATTATTACCATAAATGCCATGCTTCATTATTTAATGGTATAGATTACTTTTATGCAATTCAAGCAGTAAAGGTAGGTACCTATCTAATCTTAAATTTAGATTTAAATATCTGTATCAGAAAATTAAATAGTCTCAAGTTGAGCCTCCTACAGTGAAGTCAATATGAGGAAGACTGCGGCCCACTCCTGTATTTTGTAATGACATCAAAATGAATGTTTATATAAAAGACTTTTTGTATTTTACTGTAAATAAATATCATCCATGACATGTGGTACTGTGGCCATTTGGTGCAGGGTTGAGATGTATGGATGCAAGCCATTTAGAGCGCTGTGGTGCTGTCTTCACTTAGGGCCATGGGCATTTATTTGTGTCATTTACTTTGTTGTTGGGTATCTCAGATGCATCCTCCACTGCTGAGTCTAAGAGAGGAAAGTCCAAAGAGGGGTAGGTAGGCAAGTCTGAGGAGGAGGGAAGAAAATGTCACTGTGTACACAATAATTTATACTGACCTGAAATGATAATTTATATGTTCAACCCTTAAATTCTAAGAATTAAATATCCTTTTTTTTATGGAGCAATAGTGGTCTTGGGTTAGTTGGTGATTACTGATCTGGAGGATTTATGTTCATATCAAGTTTTACTCAATTGGCTTGAGTTGAAAATTTTAATACAATAATGATGTTTTGGGTCACAGTAGTCCAAGGATAAAGTGTTTGACTGACCAGAGGGCCCAGGTTTGATTCTCAGGCAAGGCTCTGTGGCTTAGTACTGGGTGAACTCTACCATCGCCTACCAAACTGACCTTCGGGTTGGTTACTGTGTGTGTTTTTAATGATATTTTATGTTGTCATTCTATATGCATCCTTTAGTATGTGCTCAAGTGCTTATACACTTAAATGTGATTTGAAACACATTTTCAGGGAGTTGAAATTGAAATTATCCAATATGAATGGAGAGATTGAAGGAATAAAAAAAGAATGCAATAAAGAAATGGAGAAAAATGAAGACTTGACCCTGGTGCAGCACAAAGCAGAGTTATATGCGGAGAACCTTAAAGTAGAAATAATTCAGCTGCATGAAAAACAAAATAATTTAAAAATGGAATTATCACAATTGGCAGCCATAGTTATGCAAACTGAGAAGAATTTACAAGAACACATTTTGGTATGCATCCAAATATTATTCTTTACTATTCCTAATAAATATGGAAAGGGATCAAGATGGTGCGGTGGCTATCGTACTGGCTTCCCACCCAGAGGTCCTGGGTTCAAATCCCAGTGGTGTTGAATAATTTTCAGAGGTATCTTGATACCTATTTGATGTGCTTTGTGGAGGGCACTTTGAGTAAGTACGTCGTCCGTCGGATGGGACGTTAAGCTGCGGACCCCTTGGCGCCTTTCGTAAAGAGTAGGCTAATGCCGATGCCGGGTTTCTCTTCACCCTTCATCCTTTCCTGTTCATCCCTAATGGAGCAAATGACCTCAGCTGTCAGTTGCCTCCCCTAAATACTACAACTACTGAAATACTGAACATGACATGAAAATCTTCCTATTCAATCACAGGTATTATATATACTCCTTTAAGGAAATACATCGGGCATAAATGTTTCATATAAGATATTAATCCTTCAGAGTGATAAAACTAATAGCAGAAAACAATTATAGCATGAGAGGTGTCAGTTTCGTGCCCCTTAATAATATGTATAATATAGTGTAATGGGACTGAGTATAACAGTACATATATGTATCTGCCAATAGAACAAAATTTGTAAATTTTTTATGCAATTGTAAAATTGCATTCTATTAGATCCATAGTTAGAGCTCTGTTATTTGTCAAAGGATTACTGAGTCTTCAAACAACCAAGGTGGAATTTGTTTCAACATTGAAATGAGTTCCAGAAGTATGCAAAATTTACATACTATCCTTCTATTTAATTTTAAGATGTCTCATAAAATGGAAGATAAACGGAATTCTGCCCAAAAAGATATTGAAAAACTTGCCAGCAAGCAAATATCACTAGAAGATGAAATCATGGATACGCTTCAAAACCAAATAGTTCAAGATAAGTCAGCTAAATATCTACATAAAATCATCTCCAAATTAAAAGAGAAAATCCGAGATCAGGTAAGTTTCTTTACTTTAATGTGCATTATAATTTCAAACATTTCATTCAAAGTTTTTAACTGTACAATTGACTAATAAATTAAAGATGCCTGAGATATTTTATGTGAGTGGTTGCATTACTTACTGAATTTTTTGCATGTTTTCTACAGGAGGTGCTACTGATTAGTACTGAAAACAACATGGCCAATTCTATACTAGCAATAGAGCAGCAAGTTGCAGAAAATGAGAGATTAAAACTAAACATTAAGGATTTAGACTCTAAATTAAAGCTTTCTGAAGACAACACAAGAAAAGCAGAGGATGAATTTCAACAGCTACTTACAAATTTTGGAAGAAAGCAAAATACAGTGGACCTACTTAATAAGAAAATAGATAAACTGATATCAATGAGTGGAGTAAGTAAAATAATGCGTAGAGTGAAATGGCCATCTACCATTTTAAAGTACCAGATAGTTCTGACTTTAGTTTGAATAAAATAAAAAATCCAATAAAAATATTTATATGTTTATACTTTCACTCTCTAGGTGATTGTTAATCAGTTTTTGCCAAACATGCTATCTTAATCTATTTAATACGATTATCATCTGACATGTAAATGAAAATAATATCAAAAAACATTTTCCTAACTAAATATTAAACATTCCAATAATAATGCATTTTTATGTCCGGAGATTTGTTGCATATTCATTCATACACAAATATAAGACACATCAGATATAAACGTCACAATTTTAGAAAAAATATTATGTATGCATAGCAATACACTACCTTATTTACATATTTGATTTGAATTTGTAATACAAAGCTGCAATTTTCATTTTCTTTGAAAGCCTACGAATTTCATCAGAGATCCCATGACTTGCTTAAAGCTTTCTTTGCTCATCAGAGACCCAATGACTTGCTTTGAATGCTTAAAGCTGTGAAAATTGGAAGTTTATAGGAAAGTTAAGGCTATGTATGAATGGGCACCTTCCCATAATAGCTCATGGGGTTTTCACCGTAGAGAACTATACAATTAAATTCAAATCATTTCATGAATTTCAGGGGATTGATCAAAATAAAAAATTCATAAATAACACATTGCTGGCATGAACTCATTCTGAATGAGGTAAAAGTGGAACTTCACTTTAATTACCCAAATTTATAATGAGAATTTTCAATTTTATTCTATTTGGAAGATTAAACTTATTGATATTCTGATTTATTCCTCATCTCTAAAAGCATATGATATCAAGACTTTTAGTCTCATATTCTCCATTAAATTTAAGTGAAATTATGATGATTTCATTTCAGGGTATTGAGTTGAGTGGAGAAGAGATAAAACTATTACATCTACAAGACGAATTAAAGGAAATCACTGCCAATTGTGAAAAGCTCAAATCATTATGGATTCGTCAGCAAGGAGCACTGGTAGAGCTAATTCAAGAAAGAAATAAAAATCTCAAAACCATAGACACTGGTCATAAAGGTTAGAAAATATATTCATTTGTTTATTGTATTGTTCTATCAGTCAGGCATGTGACATTGAGCATAGTCTTATAAATTAATAAATAAATATATAAATTATCTCAATAGTTTCAGCCTCAACTTTGTGGAAGTTCATTTTAATAAATGAAAAAGAAAAACTTTGTTCCAATCCACCACTTTATTTCAGGTACGACTAGTTTCGAATGAATGTGAATTTGATCAGAGAGTTTTAGTACCTGAGGATGACGCCTTAGCGTCGAAACTAGTCGTACCTGAAATAAAGTGGTGGATTGGAACAAAGTTTTTCTTTTTCATTTATTAAATATATAAATATATATATAAATAAATAAATAAATAAATAAATATATATATATATATATATATATATATATATATATATATATATATATATATATATATATAAAGTGGTGGATTGGAACAAAGTTTTTCTTTTTCATTTATTAAATATATATATATATATATATATATATATATATATATATATATATATATATATATATATATATATATATATATATATATATATATATATATATATATATATATATATATATATATAAATATAATTTAAAACAATAAATGCAAATAAACACTTCAATGAAATACAGCAGTCAAATACATTTAAAATTTTTTTAAAATTCACTGAAACCTTACATGTACATTGTATGGTTTAATCAGGGGCATAGAATATAGCAGACTAAAACAGAAAGTCCATGGCTTGTAGCCTGAAATCAGACCTAGTTGCAGGATCTGAACTCCCTTTAAACTCAGACTAAGTTATTTTAGTTTCCATATTTATCTGGAGAACTACATATAACACAGGAAAAAAATGTCCCCTTCCCTAAATATTTAACTTCATGAGTCACTTGGCATAATTAGAACATAAGTACATTGTGAATCCTTCACTTTCGCCCAGCTAAACCTCTATCAGCCCTTTTCAATTAAACATTTGGGTAAATCATTGTCTTTGAATACCACTACGCCACCATGTCACAGTAACCCTTGCAGTGATTCACCCCATGTATCTTTTAATCTCCATTCATCAGAAAAAAAGGCTTAATGGATTTTTGTTCACTCTAATAATTAGTTTTAAATTAAACCAATTGCAAAAATTTTCCTATTAAACTCTTAAGAAAAGCCCACTGTCGTGAAACGAACCCAATATGAGCTTATTGAGAAAAACATAAAATTCTCCTGGAGATGTATAGCAGTTTTATACATCCAGTTTGATGCTTGTGGGTTTCACAGTACACCGGAATGCCAGCATAAAAGTTTTCAAATCATAGACCCTAAAAGAAGCCCATTCAACAATGTTTGCAGAGATGCATCAATACTCCAAAGGATCTCTTCGAAAAAGTAACCACATTGAAAATAAAGTCACGTATACTTATTTACAAGCAATATTCAAGTTGATCATCAGTGCAAAGAGGCCTTTGTCCTCTATTTTAGGTATTTTAGTGAAATGGCACAAGCCCCATAGCATTTTCACAATCTTCTGACTACTAGTTAAAAAAAATTACAAACTATATATCTAAATATAAATTACAAACTATATATCATTGTTCAGCCTTTTGAACAGAGGTGTTTAATCACAGTATGAAACTCATTATTTTTTGCTTTTCTAGATAAACAAAAATTTGTGGCTTCAATCGACTATGAAAATGAAACCATGCCATAGCTATCGCTTAAACTTTAACATTGGTCTAGTGAGAGATGGGCTTACTAATAGCAAACCTTTTCCAATACCTCCTGGGATTTTCTAAGGAATTATTACGCACAACCCATGTAATAATATTTGATAGCCCACCATTTTTAAAGCATTGATATTCACGTTAACTATTTCAGAAATACTCCTACTCTGGCAAAAAAAGCTGAAGCTAAGAACAGAGATAGAAAAATGCTTGAAGGAGGATGGGAGACTTCAGCGACTTATCAAAAATCATCAGCAAAAATTGGAACAGCTAAGTCTTAAAATCAGCATAAAAAGAGATGACAAGGAAGCAATGGGGAAGAATAATTTGTTATTGCAAAATGACTTCCTTAACTCGCTCAAAGTGTGTGACCTTGTCTCAGTTGATTATTTAAGATTTTTTCCAAAATGCAATATGAAATTTGTATCTGAATCCTATATATACAATTTCAGGATGCGGAATCAGATTATTTACAGCTACAAGCACAGATTGAAGAGTTGAAAGAAGAAAGAGAGCAGTTAAAGGATGAACTGTTATCAGTACAACGTACAAGCCTTTCATGGGAAAAGAAAATACAAATGGTGGTGGAAGCTAAGCAAACACTCGATAAAGAAACAAGTACTGATGGAGATATTTATAAAATGAAGGGGGAAATTCATAGGATGCAAGTAGGTGGATATATGAATAAACGTTTTCCTTCAATGAATGTAAATAAACTAATTTTAATTAAAATCCTTGGATGACTAAATACATTATGGACAGAGAAGATTGAATAAGATGGACCCATTATGATAAAGGTCATGTCGATATTTGGACTATCGGTTCTTGGAAAGTGAGCATGGAAAGCAACCAGAATGAATAAAATGAAAGTGAGAAATTCGGATAATTAGTTTGAATGTGAAACTAAGCTCAAAGGGCATGATGCCACTTAAATTAATAGCCAAAGCATTATGCTCAAGAGTTATCAAATGATAGTATGCATGGTAGTCCAGGTGCGGGCTTGGTTCAAAATAAGGAGCCTAGGTAACATGTAAGGCACTATGAGTTAATGTTCCCTAGTAGATCTTGATTCATATGACAGATAGTATTTGAATAGTTGTGGGGATCAAGTTGCTTTCCTGCTAGTTTGCTGGCTTTCCCTCCTCAGGGCCAGGATACTAATCCCTGAGGTGACAGAATTTTACAATGGTATCCTAATCTTAATTGGGTGCTATTTGGAGAGTTCTTCAAGTACAGATTGGATTGAATTTTACATTGTGGACCCAATGCTGTATTTCATCAAGAGTAGATCAATACTGAGTTTCTCCACCACCAACTCTATGAAAGACTAACCTCAATCAAATTACCAATCTATGCCTTATGGTGTAAATAACCATATCTGTCAGTTATGTCCCTTCACAACTATTACTACTTGGAGAGTTTAATTTTTAGCTCTTTAGCTTGTATGTAATAGCGTATAGTGAGACTGTGTGTGTGAAGGATGAGTTCTGGGGAGGATTTATAACTGATTTGAAGGACTAAAAGAATAATAGTATTAGAAGACATCAATACTTGGGTAGCCATTAGAAATATATAAAGTGGTGGTGCATTGAAAAAGAAATATCTGTTTTGAATATGTGATTGAAGCAGAAATATATTCAGTTGCATACATGGTAAAGGGGCTATTTTGTGGGAATATTTGATTTCATTGTATTTGATAAGAGAATGAGAGGATTATTAAAGGGAATGAGGACAATTAGAGATGCTAAATGTCTCCTTCCTGCTTAACCCTTCTTTATTCTTCCCTCCTTCCTACTGCCACCAGCTACCTGCCTCCATCCTCTCAAATAATGACCTTTAAGTGCTTATCCTCCCCCCCCTCTTTTTAGCTATCAATTTCATTAGTTTCCCTGTTTCTTTGGGTTTTCCATATTTCCCCTCTATGTCCCCGCTAACCTTACTCCTCACTCTTTTCTTCCCCCCCTTCCTCAAACAGGTATAAATATGATGTATCACAGGTTGAATCTTGTCTTGTACCTGAAGATGGTTCGATGAACTGAAACACGTTGTGCATTACAAATAAATCTGTGGAAAAGTGCAAATTTAGATTTTCCCATAAGGACCAATTTCCACTACATCTTGCCTGAATCTGTTGAATATATTGGGTCCCACTACACTCTAAGATTTTAATATTCATTGAGTGCTCATTTCCTAGTAATCAGGGCAATTATTTATTAGTTGGAGCCCATAATTGAAAAGGATTATTCATTTTATCTAGTGTACATCCACTTTTAAAAATTATGATTTTTTTACAAATAGCTTTTCTTAGTTCTTAAAAATATTCATTTCTAACCTTCCCTATGCATATTTAATGTAAGCCATTTCAAAATTCTTGCCATATGCAAATAGTCCGGACATATTTGGGCAGCCTCAGAATAATTTGACTGGAATTTTTACATGTTTGAAGTTTGATTTTATGAATAGGACAGTGCTAATTCTATGATCACACAATTCATTACTCTAAAATTATTCTCGGAACCAGTCATAAATTGAGCAACATTATAGTTTATATCCACATATCCATCATTTACTTTTCAGGTACGCCTTGGTCAACTTTGCCAAGTCCAAGATAGATTAGCAAGTGATTTAGAGAAGTGTGTGGCAAGAAGAGAAACCATTACATACGCAGCTAGAGTAAGAGAAAAGAAAGCAGTTGATGGTGCAAGTAGCTCTGCCTGTCAAATTCAAACACAAACTTCTATCAAACGAAAGGCTGAAGAACTGCAGCATCACATAAAACTGGTGATGTTGGTAAGATTTTACAGAGCGCATTTTAATGCATAAACATTACAACCTAATTAGATATTTGACTCTCCTACCTGTCTTTGTATCTTGTCTTCAAGTCATAGGCCACTTTTATTTGACTATAGGTGATAGAAACCATAGTCTGTTGCTGTGAAATGCCCTCAAGAAGCCTTCAGCCTTTGAATGATATATGTCACTAAATTGAATAGTTACACTACAAAATATGAAACAGAAAAGGTGATTTCACAACATCAAATATTTCCCTATTAAAAATGGGAATTTTTTCAAAGTTTAATTTCATTATTTGTACAGGATGTGGCAGAGGTAAAGCACAACTGACAATTACAGGAATCACTTCAAAGAATACTATGTAAAGAAAAGGGAGATTGTTTTCTGCCACCAGAAAATCACACTCGTAGAACTTAGTGAATTTACTGTCTTCATTTTCACTTTTCAATGCATTATTTTTAGTGAGAATGAATAATTTTGGTTTATTATTTCACAGTAGTAAATTTTTGCTATAAGTGGGTTAAGAGGCATTGGTATATTCAGATACTATCGGTCAGTTTTCTTTACTGAAAATGATTTTTTCATGGCGTATAATGAGACATTGGTGTATCTAGCTGCTATTATCATGGTGAAATAATAAGTTTGACAATTGGTATTAAGCCCTTAAGTACCTTTTATTCTTCAAATTTAATTTAATTAAAGAGGTTTACCCATTAAGAACCCCCAAAATCAGCCACTGGGTAATAGGAAGGGCATATGTTTCATAATATTGTCAGTGGTAATAATGTGTTTGGTTTCATTCTTAGGAGCAAAAATCAATTGATCAGCAAATTTTAAAAAGTGAAGAACAGATGATGGAACTTCATAAGAAACTTATTGAGAGGCAAGAGAGGGCATCCAAGATGAAAAAGGCAATTGATGAAATCATCACAGATATTGCCGAAAAGCGAATGCAAAAATTACAGGTATTCATATTTCATTATTTAATATTTGCTTTTTAGAGCATATACTCATTACAATAGTATATTTTACCCTTTATACATGTTTAATATGAATAAAGCTTTTAAATTTAAGGCAACAGTGACTCTGAAGTAGCAGTAGCATGACAATTCATAATGTGTAGCATGTAACATAATTTACGTTAAAGAAGCAGTGGTAAATGACATGCTTTTTCTTCCCTTTTTGTGATTTTAAATAATTTGTTTAAATACATGTTTTGAATAATTTCAGTTGCTAAAGATTTTGCACATTAGACATTTGAACTACAGATATGGTCTTGTCATCCCAACTTGTGAAAAATAAATATACTACTTTTAGATAATTCAGGTTCATTTAAACAAGATTTTAAAGTTCCTACTGAGGTGGCCCCTAATATTAATTCCTGTGCCCAGTTTAACAGATATTTCATAGAGATCTAACAAGATGCAGCCACGAACTTGGGCATTCTATTTATTTTTAACAAGCATCCAAATGTATCCCCCTTTGCTCCATAAGTTTTGAAAACTTTATTATTATCAATGGTATTCTACCATTTAAGGTAGATTTTGCATGAACAGAATGAAGTGATTAATATCTTTTTGAGAAAGGATTATTTAAATGATGGATATTCTTCCATTTCATTAATTTAAGGATGTATCATAGCATTATAACTAAGAAAAATTTTTCATATATGAGTCCAGATGGTTTTTACCCTTATTGCCTCTTCATAGATTGATTTGAATAGGTACCTCAAGGAAGTATACCATTATTTATTTGGGCATCCATTTTAATTTTAACAAGGTATTAAACCTATAAGAAGTAAGTGAAGGGAGCATACAACCAGATTAAAGTTCAAAATTTAATTAAGGTGAAAAGTAATAAAAATATTGATAACTCACAAGTTATGCCATCATGTAAATGAAATTCATTTAACCTATCTTTTTCAAGAAATAGTTCTCAATTTTAGTGAATGAAGGTGGGATCAAATTTTCATTAATTGTATACAGGTTAGTACATAAAGAGGTCTACATTTATTTGCATAAACTAATGCATTAATATTGTTACATAGAACCTGGAAGGCCTGGTAAGAAGCCAAAAGCTTGTTCGCAAATATCAAGATATGAAAGCAGGGAAATATCGGCCACAATGCACAAGTGAGGCACAGTTGCAGACAGAAACTCAAGCATTACTGAAAACCAAAGAAGATCTCAATGAAGTGGTTCAGAAGCTCAAAGTTGATTTCCCATCTCATGCCCTTAGTCTGTCAAGAATTGAGCATTCCTTGGAACTAAGATCATTATAGTCAGTATGCAAAAAATTGATCTTATTGGTAATTTATATTGACATATCATTAAAAATCCAATAATCATTCACAGCATAATTTTATATATTATAATATAAATCAATTCAGAGATTGTATTTTCAATACTTTAATCATGGCTAATTCTTAGTTAGTAACCCTAGAAGTACCTACTAAATCATTAAACAATAGAAATGTGTACTGTAAAACTAAGGAAAACTAGTGATGAACCTAAGTCATTCTTCTAAATCACTTTAAATAAATTTTTTCATCAAGTTGTGAGATTTTTATTATAACACTGGAATTTTATATATATTTATGACAAAAAAATCTTGATTTGATACATTGACAGCATACCTGTATATCTTTAAAACACATTACAGAATGTCAGGCTCAACAAATTGGATCTATAGCAAAGCAAATCTTGGATTAAAATTTTTCAGTGGATTATCCCTGCATATTTTGTAAATCAGAGGTAAATATTAAAGATTTTTTATACACTATGTCAGCGATTGAAGATTCTCACAACAGCACCTACAACATAGAAAACCCCTTGGTTCCTTAGATAATATTAAACAAGATTACCAATACATAGTTTAGGGCATTGAAAAATTTTTGTTTTGTCACAGGCAGAACAATTAGCTCCTCATTTTACTAGCCAGCACAAAGATAAAGATGCATCAGTCTTTCTTTTGAAATTGTAAATAATACCAGCTCATTTATTCTAAAGTCATTCGTAATAAACAGTAAGGTCAAATGCTATACTGCTTCAGCATTCAATAATCTTATACTAGTTCATTCTGGAAATTAGTGGCATATTCCCTGCCTGGTTCCTTCATGTCATATGCTTCCATTTTTTCTGGATGTTTTCACAAAACTTTCTAATCCAAAATATTGAGACTAATACAACATGGTAGATGTAATTCAATCAATCGGTCTACCATCAAGGTTAGTTTTTGTTGAATAGAGATTAGCTACTGCTACACTTGTAAGCCCTAACAATGCCGAACTAAACATCAGCATCGCAAAATATTATATTACTTTCATGTTGCACAGTGCGATTGCTGGAAACTATCTAGGGAACAGTTGTATGCGATTTTTTTTGGTTTGGAAGTATTCACGCATGTCCCACTGATTCCTTACTCAAGAATAAATCTACTGCAAACATTTGAGTGGATGTTTACTTCATTGAAATATTTGCAGCAGCCATAATGTCACAGTATACAGCATCGGAAACTGTAATTATTGGGTTTTCTAAGGGAAGCATTTTTAGAAAGAGAATGTAAAGTAATAGCATTCACGTACGTTAGGCATTTATAAACTGAACTGTGAGGATTGCAACAGCGTTTATGTCGGTCAGACCGGCAGGAATATCAAGTTACGAGTCAAGGAACACGCTAGGTGTCACAAAAATCAGAATAACAACTCTCTCTTCGCCAAGCATTTACTAGGATTCGACCACAGCAGTGACTTTGTCCCAGAGATATTGCACACAATCCCAAAAGGATTAAAAATGGATACTCTCGAGCAATCAGAGATTAGAAGGCACTTGGTAAACCCCAACACGACACTTTGTAATGAGCAATTGTTCCCATACCCCTCCCCACTCCTCTCAGAAAAACTAGCCTGGAAATGGTCAAAACAATCCATCAACGCACCTGCGAGCCCTCACCCCTCTCAAATCCTTCCAACCCTCCCCGCCCCCACTCTGTCCTGAGGATATATATGCTTGCTCTGTCTGTTTTGCAAATTTATACCTGATGATGCCGCAAGTCGGTGAAACAAGTTGTACCGTATCATAAAATCTGTGGAAAAGTACGAGTCTTTCTTTTTAGTATGGAAAATAAAAATATGCTCCACAAAATATATCTGTAAACTACATTTTTAGCTAGCTTTCCCTTAGTTCTCTCTCAGTGCCAAAAAATATTGCTTGGAAGACCTCTGGTAATAATAATTGTGTTAGGAGGTTAACAGAATAGGCATACATATAATGACTGTTTCTATCTCCTGAAAAATGAAAAGTTACATTGTGAATCAAGAATGCCAAGGAGTAAATTGATATTATCTGGTAAACCAAACTACAGTTATCAATCCAAAGGATCTGATCAGGGAGGGAAGAACACACACAATATGAACTACACTATGGGATATGAAATACACACACAACTCAAGGGGGATAAATTCCTTTCAATGGAAGATCTAGTAACCAAAAAGTCACAGTTTGTTTTAATCTGAGGATACCCAAATATTTCACCCAAAATCATACCAAGGCCTCCCAGTCATTGGCCCAATACCCTACCAACTGAACCATCCTGTCCCTTTAATTTTATATGCGCCAACATTCATAATGTTAAAAAGGTATATATATTACCCACTGTGGCCAAGTACGTATTTTAAAATTACCATCAAAAATTCAGGAGGCGTTTTAGCATTCCTTTTTTAAAGGTCTTGTATCTTAATTTTTGGAGGGTTAACTTTCTCCAATACTACTGTAATTCGCAATAATTTTTCATAGAAAGTTTCTTCAGCTTCAAGTAAATCCAAGAGCAAACTATCTATCCAAAACTGCATATCCTCTTATTTTTTAATCCAATCTCATTTTTATCCTACACTTCATTTTAGCTTAATGGCACCTTCATCTAGTGGCCAATACCACTGACAAATAAGCTACGGTTTGCACTTCAATGCCATCAGACAACATGCTTTTACTTCACAAATTCAATTGTACAATCACTGTCCTATTAAAGGACACAGGCAACATTGTATCTTCTTAAACCTATGATTATTGAGCAGTGTAGGAGTGTGAGTGGACTGTTTTGCAATCTATCCTTATTTGAAGACCTTAGGAAAACAATTCTTCCTGAGAGCTGCCTGGATGTGAGCCTCTTCTGCTCTCGAGGAAACTTAGTCTACACAATTCTGGCCAGATGATGATGGTCTTAAACAAACAGGGCTTTCGTTTGTGGTCAAATGGCCTTCAAAAAAGAAATTGTACAATTACGATGAAAATCATGAAAAAATGGCCTGACATTTCACAAGAGTCAACAAATAATGAAAATACCTTCCAGGAGGGGATAATACTTCCATGATTCCCAAGCACCTCATTAAAATGCATCTGTGCCGTTTCACTCTAAAAATTCATTGATAAAGGGAAGAAGGTAGATGACCTGAAACCACTTTAATTATTTCCTGCCAATATTATTAGTACTCAACTCTAGGAGTCCCAACAGAAGCGGTGGATTTGGGGCCCAACCTAAAGGCTGATCATCAGGCAGTGAACACTGCTGAACCCCCATGATGACTGAGGAACAAGCATTCAGAGAATCATAAAAACCAGCACCCCAATTTTTCAGCCATATTGTTACTCACACTCTTGACCTTTACCTTTACAATAACCCTCTGCCACTGGTTTGTTTCAAGAACAATCACTAAAAGCTTCTCAATTCATCTCACCAAATCCACCCAACCCTATTATTTCAACTCAAGTACATAAATGTCATCATACGAGTGAGCAATCACTTGAAATTGATGCAATGCATCAAAACAAATTCTTTAAAAAAAATCAATGGAAAACTGCAAGCAATCTTATTATCACAATGGAACAATTCCATAACATCAAATATGATAATATAAATAAATAGGTGATGGATTAGTTCAAACTATTAATGCACCTTATAGAATAACTCATAAGCATAATAAAATCACACCTTGACAACCAGAAAGTTGAGGAACAAAGGAAGCATTTTTTAACAAGAGTCATCAATAAGTAGATACTGTAGTAAAAATAAAATAAAACTAAGAATGCAAACTAATGCAACAAATTTGGACCTTTATTTTCATGTAAATCATGGACAATTATCTCAAACTGGGCTATATCAATTAAGTTTTCCTCAATGCAGGGTAAGGTCTGCGAAGTAAAACAGCTTTTTAGAATAATGAAATTTCCTGAGTTTTCCAGGTTGGCAGATACCATGATAATAAAACATTTTAGTACAATGTAAATTAAACTTTATTACAACCACAAATTATACACACACACACCTTGCACTTTTCGTGTACATTACACTTTCATGTTAGCCATTGAACAATGTAGTAGTTTCTTTTGCCTAGGAAAGAGATAAAATTAAATACATTAAACATGCAGCATTGTGATTAATCAAAATCCAATTAAGTATGTAGCACTTCATTAAATTAGGCTACTAATATACAGCATATAGGAAAAACTAATGGTCAAATGTTTTTTTACTACTTACCAACTCTAATTAATGACATATTATTTGGAAGTATATGTACAGCTTTTGTAAGAATTTCATTGGTATTTGTTACTCGCTGATGATTAACATAAAAACCCCCAGCAGAGATTATACGCTTAGCATCACCTGAAAGTAAATTTACATATTTAAAGGGAGAGAATACATATCAATTAACAGTGACAACTGTTTCAGCTTAATTCTAAGAATACACAGAATTAATTATTATTAGTTATTTCATATGACCTACAGAGCAAAAATAAATCTTTTAGTGCACAAATCAGAACCAATGATTCTGCAGTCGTACACGTAGTAGCTTCCTAGGACAAGGTTAAATTTGACTTCCAAAGATGGTGGAATTTTACAAATGGCTTCCAGCATATTGCTATGTGAAGGTACTTTATATGAATTTCATCTTGGGGCTGCATGAGGATGATTGAATTACCATTGCCCTTCTTTCTCTGCCTGATTCTGAACTATCTAATTCCTCACCTAATCTTAATGGTGGCAAATACAATAATAAAAAAGCCTCAACTATTATGAGAAAAAGGATTAAGTGAAAAACAATATGAAACTGCTTCAATTATAATTAGGGAAAAACAACTATGTAGGCCCATAATATACATATTTTAATTTTCAAGCTAGATATCATAAACACATCATCAACATCTAGCCAACAGAGAAGTGCATTACTGTTTAAATGGGGTGTTTAACAGTGGCTGAATCCAGACAACAAATTCGAAGAAACTATTGTCAACCAATTTCATCATGAATAATAGCATCCATTCACACAAAACTAGCAGAAGCAATGACTTTCATGTAAAACCCTCAAGCATGCTAATGGCATCAGTCCTGGTTTCCTCCAGATAGTATAATAAATATCTGATATGCATTAAATGAAGAAATATTGTTGAAATAACTTTTTCATACCAGCTACAAGTGTTTTATCGGGTAAAAGTTTCTGTAATGCAAATTATAACATGTAATGATGATTATTGACTTGATTTTTCCTGATGTGCCCCATAAATTATGAATGAAGCATGATGATCTATCAAATAAATAAATAATATTATTATCTTCTAAAGCCCATGGAAATATAAGATAAAATTTTCCTGAGAAACAAAAGCTTTAAGATTCAAAGAGCATAGATGAATTCCATGCTAAATCATCATTTACTACGCATACTATTTTTTACCCCCTTATAAATATTAGAAGAGTATTTTATACTAACTTTCATTAGCAAAACAACCAGCTTCCATGGCTAAATTAAAAGTTGTCATCCCAGGCCTTAATAATATTTGTGATTTTGCAGCTCCATGAAATATTGTTGAAATATCATCAGAGTTCAAACAAGCCAAAGACTCGAGATTCTTGTCATAAAGGGCAGATGTAGCCAGTAGTGCTGATTTCAGCCCTTCCTCTAAAATAAGAGAGATTTTGTAGTAAAACAGTTAATTAAACAGTAAATATTTGAACATCTCAGATACAAACATCCAACATTAAGTGTCAGTACACTTAAAGCAGCATTGCATGCTCAAACAAATTGGATTTTAGAAATATGTGACTGAACAATTTCACTATCAATATTTAAGAATATGACTTACCTCCATGGACTAAAAGTGTAACATTGTCTGCTAACTTTTTCTGGGCAAGCCACAATTCTGGGTTAGCCTGAAATTAAGAGGAAAACTATACGTCATAATAATAATGTAACTCTTTCAAAAAAATCTGTCCAACTTCACCACACAGCTGCAAAACAAGACAACTCTCAACCAGCAATACAATCACATAAGTACACCACCACTCAAATGTTTTTTTCACAGGCATCAGCCATTACATCTCCTAATGTGATGTCTCATTTACTGAGGAAAACCAAAAAGGTGGGTATAGCATAGGGTAGATCAACTCTCACTCAAAAGTATAACTGCAAGGTGTAATGCCCTATGATGAGACAATTTATAGAGAGAGAAATATAAACCCACAGATTTCCTCGAGGGGAAAAACAGCTTTCCTTAAGGAATGGCTTCACAGATGTACATAGGCAGAGACTTTCCGCCTCCGGACAGCCTCTGGTCTATGCTATGGGATAAGTACTAGCCTTCTACCAAAATGTCACCTTTGAGAGGAATAAGCAATGAGTAGGCTAATTAATCCTGAGGCCAAGGTCATGCAGACCAGACAAGCAGATGTTAAGAATCCATCCCCAACATCTGCTCCAAAGGTTAATGGAAGGTCATCTATGAGACTTCAAAGCCATTCAATGGAAACACTCCAACTCCTCAACAGCTCTCTGTTAAAGAGTACTGTGACTGCCACGTATATGATGTAGATGGACCACTTTCAGTCATGAAATGTAATGTGAAGACGTTCTTTGGCAAAGCGAATTTTTCATCAACAGGAATGAATGGATGCAGTGAATAACTTCTGCTGGAATAGATTTATATCTACCCACGAATACTTCTCCACAATCTTTAAATTCTTTTTTACAAAATGAGAAAATATATCACCTTGGATTACTGAGAGACATGAAAAAGGGAGACCTGTCCAATCCAAAGATCTTAAGTCCATTTACCTGCCTCAACACTATATACAAGCCATTTACTTTATCATAAAAGAGATGAGAAATGGGAAAGCAACAGGAGTTGATGGAATTCCAGTCAAAATATTGAAAGCACTCAATAAGAAAGGAAAAAAGAATTAAAACATTTGAGTAAAGAGATTTACAAAGGGACAATGGCCTAAAGACTTCAAGGAAAATGTAATGATTCTGATAGAAAAGAAAAATACCAAGAAATGTGAGGAACACAAAATGATAAGCCTGATATCACATGAGGCGAAAATAGTTTAAAAACTGATTAATAGAAGATTGCATGGGAAACTAAAAAGTGGGATGAGAGAATAACAACATGGATTCAGATGAGGTGAAGGTACAAGAGATGCAATAGGTCCGTTAAGAGTAATGAACAAAAGAAACAAAAAAAAGTGTATGTTATTACACAATGACTTAGAGAAAGCTTTTGACTGAGTTAGATGGGACAAATTAATGGTGATTCAGAAAAAGAATGGGATTGATTGGAGGGAAGAAGACTGATTAAAGACTTTTATCTCAGTAAACCAGAGTAAGAACAGGAGGTTAGTTGACAGATGATATTGGAATGGGAAGGGGTGTTAGATGAGGATGATGCCCGAAAAAGGAACTGAGAAAGAGACTTGCAAAATGCTATATCCGGGGAGTAATGTTGTACAGAGCAGAAACATGGACTTTGAGGAACGATTAAGTGAAGAGAGTACATGCATCTTTGAAACTTGGATCTGAAGGAGGATGGAAGGAATTAGATAGTAGGATAGAGTGAAGAATGAGATGCTATGAAGGGTTGGAGAAGGGAGACAATTCGCAAGAAAATTCAATAAAATAAAGATGAATTGTTTTTTTGGTGGAAAGTGTGTGGAATTACAAAGTCAATAATTTCATTTCATTTCAAAAGATGAATTGGTTGGTGTATTGTATGAGAAGTGAGTGATTGTTGAAGGCTGTGTTAGAGAATGATAGAAGGGAAAAGAGAAAGAGGAAGAAAGAGATATATGGTGTTGGACAAGGTTAGTACCAGGATAAAATATGAAAAAATCAAGAGAATGGCTCAGGATAGGAAGACTTGGGAGGTCAAACGTGACAGTCTGCCACACAACAGAAAAACCCAAGATGATGATGATAAATTCATCTCAAATGAGCTTCCCGCCTGACATAACCAGTGTGGTATGAGATTTATGATCAGAGCGTCAGAGAGGCATCACAGGATACCAGGGCAACTTGCCCA
The DNA here is from genome assembly GCF_022747635.1 of Hetaerina americana. Taxonomy (NCBI): domain Eukaryota; kingdom Metazoa; phylum Arthropoda; class Insecta; order Odonata; family Calopterygidae; genus Hetaerina; species Hetaerina americana. Next base: position 94,875,890 of record NW_027286874.1, read on the forward strand.
TTGATAGGTGTATAGGCCTGATAAAGGCGTCATAACAATACAATAAAAAATTATCAGATACTGAAATGCATGCATCACTTCACATGAGCTATTCATCACCATGTTGCAGATGATGAAAGTTCATTCAGATGCCTTATATGGAACTCTCATTATTATTCTAGAAAACCTGCCTGTTCCCTCCAACTGTAGAATAGACTTTTTTAACAGAGCTCGCAATGCAATGCTATGGAATCTACCTAGGCAATATCTTGAGCCTCATCCTGTTATTTGTCTCCCACAAACTCACTCTCACTCACGTTAATATGTGGAATGGAATACCTGGGTGGTATCCCTCCCCACAGGAAACGTACAATCACCTATTTCTTTTCCATAGATAACCTTAAGGTCTGGATGGCAAATGAATTCTATTTCTCTCTGGACACCATACAAAATGACAATGAAGACACAGGGATGTAATTCAGATTGAACAAATGAGTGACCATCCACCTGCAATGTGCAACCCATTGATGGAAATAACTTTTCTCACTTTGATGAAGAGTGTAGCGCAAGTCTTCTCATCTGAGAAGGTTCCAAATGACGGTCTGATCTCCAGCAACACCATGCCTATATACCTTACAGATTGACCCTGTCGCATAGTTGGCCAAGGTTTCACAGGGAAGCGGGCTAGGATTGACGATCAACTAGATTGACTGGACATTGCAGCACAGCACCTCCTGTGACATTGTTTTTTAAAGATAATTAAAGCTAGTGAAGTCCACCTTAAGAAACAAAAGATCTCAAAAATATTTATACAAAGTCAGTCCCAAAAGTAGCATGTTATTATCTGGATAGACAGATGGCTGGGTAACAGTTTCTCTGGCTGGGTTCAAGGGAGGTGAGTCTCAGGAAAGACTAGAGGCTAGTGGCAGTTGGTTCCAGCCTTCGTAGAATGCAGATCATTCATTTGTGAAACCTCCATAACATGACCTCACTAAGTTTCATCATGAACCAGTTATTTGAAAAGGAATACACCATCAAATTATGTGTGAAACTCAGGAAAACCAGGAAAGAGATTCAAGACATGCTCAAGGCAGCTGATGGTGATAACACCATGGGTAGATAGTGTTTTTGAGTGGCACAAGTTGCTTCGGGAGGGTAAAAAAGAAGTTGAAAACGACAAACATTCAAGATGCCCTTCGACCACAAAAAGTGATAAAAATCTTGCAAGAATGAAGGCTTTGTGCGACAGGGATCGCAGATTGAGTGTTTACATGATTACTGATGAACGTGGCATCCCTAAAAGTGATCTGTGCTGAAAAGATGTCACCACGGCTTGGTGGAAGCATTACAACAGGCTGTGATGAGGGGAGCTTAACAGCATTCTGACGCTGCCTTCCAGAAGGCATACGAGTTGTACAAAACTTACTGGCAGCGGTGTGTGGACACACAAGGGTGCTACTTTGAAGACTTTTGAGTGAATTTATCGATTCTGGCATTAATTTTTTTAAACAACTCAGTCCTACTACTTTTGGGACAGGCCTTGTATGAGTTTTCATGAGCAAGTACAGAGGAATACGTGGCATCCATAACAACTGAGCATTATTCAACATTGTAGATTGGCATATCTTAGTCAAAGACCCAGATTTCCCAAGTCTAGAGGTATACTGTATATATACAAGGGCGATTCGAAAAGTAAGGTCCCCTATTTTTTTCATGAAAAATCAAATTTATTCTCAACTTTGCATATATCGTTGGAAAGGTTGAGCATTTAGCTATTTTTCTACATAGTCGCCTTGACGATCACTCACTTTTTGCATCCTTTTAAGCAGCTTTTTAATACCGGTGTCGTACTTTTCTCCCGCCGCGTCGCAAAGCCAACTGATGACTGCTTCTCCAACATAAATTCATCGCCATTTAGTGGAAGTGTACGGTGAGAAGTGTATGGACATCAAAAACATGCAGAAGTGGTGCAGGAAGTTTTTTGATTGCCGGGAAAAGGTCCACGATGAGCAGCAGTCGTTAGTCGAGTGGAGTTAGCCGGAATCAATGGGGGCTCCAATTGATGAGATGGAGTGCAATAACTGGAGAATTACCCTTCTTCAGATAAAGGAAGGTCTTCATGAAGAGTGGCTACTTCTCTGTGCAGAATATTGTGCCAAAGGTCCTCGGTTACAACAAGGTGTCTCACCAAAGGAGTGTGTTTGCATCATGACAATGCACGTCCACATGTGTCACATCAAACAACCACCCTGCTCAATGAATTCGGCTGGCATATCATCAACCACCCCCCTTACAGCCCAGACGTTGCCCCCAGCGACTACCACTTGTTTCCCGCTCTCAAAAACACCTAGGAGAACAGAAATTCAAGTCAGACGAGGAAGTGCAAAAAGCAGTCGTCAGTTGGCTTCATGACGTGGCGGGAGATAGGCAAGACGCCGGTATTAAAAAGCTGGTTACAACGATGCAAAAAGTGATTGATCATCAAGGCAACTATGTAGAAAAATAGCTAAATTCTCAGCCTTTTCTAAGATGCACACAAAGTTGAGAATAAATTTGATTTTTCATGAAAAACAATTGGAGACCTTACTTTTCGAATTGCCCTCGTAGAAACCAATGCTACTTGCCAAGCCATCTTGGATAGCTATAAATATTCGCCATAATAGTAGCCCAGAGGGAGGCAACCAACATCAAAGGCCATGTCCTTCTTTAGGGGAAGTGGGTAATTTGGTATGGATAGGATGTTCAGGGAATGTGTGAAGGGTGGAGAAAAACCTGGTATTAGCATTAACCTACTCGTAACAATAGACATCAAGGGATCCACAGCTTAACATCACTTCTGATAAATGGTATACTCCACTTGAAGCTACATGGATCATATAGTGCCAAACTAGGGTGCAAGATGCCTCTGAAAAACTCTGACACGACTGGGATTTGAACCCAGGCCAACAGGGTGAGAAGCTTGTACACAAGCCACTTTACCAGCTCATCCCCATGTGATTGCAAAGTTGGTCAAGCATCTCTTTCAACAACCACTAACCCATTATACCAAAATTGTACCATTTCACATGCTGATGTCTTTATTATGAAATATGTGAAATGAGGATATCATTAACCCTCTTAGTGCGGTGGGGATTCCAGGGGTACTAGTGAGAAGTGCGAAAGGAAATTTAAGAAAATGTATCACCTTAGGAAAAAAAACATTATGAAGTTATTTGTTTAGATATCCATATGCAGTTTTTTTATTTTAAAATAAAATATTGTAGTTAATAATGATGTTATACATTTACATCATCTGAAAAATAAATGTAATTATTACAGTATTATAAATTTGAAGAATATTTTTTTAGCAATAATATTTCGATTTTTAGACACAATACTTATATTTTTTTTTAAACATTTTTTAATAAAACTACCATATTTAAATATAAGAAAGAATCAAAAAAGCCTGTAGAAAAAATTATAAATAAATAAAGAAAAACCAGTGAATTGCAATTTTTTTTGTCAGCCTCTGCATAGGACGATTTTGTTGAAAAGGCTGATCTCACTGAGTCAAATTGGGACTTTTCCCCTTTCCTTGAGACTGCGGCAATGTGCTTACAATCTAAATGCAGAAAAAAAAACGAAGTTCTAACTCACAGAGAACTGCTGACAATGTAATCCAATTCACAGGGCGCAAATGATTAGATAGGATGGGCGGCAAGAGAAACCAAAATGATTGCAAAGCAGTGCTCTCATTTCCATCGTATCAACAAAGTCTGAATAAGCAGTTATATATCAACACCACCCCACCATAATACATTCAAGAGATGATACAGATGAAAACAGATTAGTAGCCTTTCAGTGGCTTTTTATAGTGGAAAGACCACTCAGAAAAAAACGAGTGGACAATTAGGCTGACAAAACTAAACGTAAAATTATAGTAAGAATTATACTTTTTGAAAAGCATTTAAAATTGCTAATTAGAAATTAAAAAATGTGTTCTATGATTGTATGGAATTCACCCTATCGATAGCAAAAAAACCATAAATTATTAAAGAAAAAACCATAAGTTACAGCGATTTAAACAATAGCCTATGCAAGAGCCGATATATCGGCCCGCCGCACTAAGAGGGTTAAACAGCATAACTCAGATCGTACAGCCTTTAGAAGGTCTAAAAGGTTGGAGCAAAACTGCAATACTCTGTTAAAAATTACCATCATAGCATCTCCTGCAGTTCATTGAATTTGCCTGAAATACTAATGCACTCCAGTTGCAAAAATGCTTGGGTTAACCAAATACCTGGATTCCATATACACATTTTTTATGAGATTTAAGGCACTCTACCAGGTTAACACAGATTTCTGTTCATAAATTCATACACATACATCATCAGTAAAGAATTATAAAACTAGCTGCACACTCATAGGGTCATTATCACTTAGCTTATAACAATTAATCATTGAAATTCTTTCAATACAACTGGAACTTAAGGACACTAATCTGGAAACAGCTCCGGCCCAATTTTGCTGAATTGCTGGTGCCAAGTTATGGCCCCACAAAAAATAATCCACTCCATAATGCATGCCTTAGACTTTATCATGCCATGGATAATTGGAATTTACCACAATGTATCAACCTAATCAAACCTTACGAAGTAACAAGATTAGTTCCACTAAGTCTAGCCTGAAATTACCAATTTCATTCTTACCATGCAAGCCTGGCATGAAATCATCTTCATAGCATCACATAGAACTTTAGCATTCAGTAGAAGCTGGTTCAGGGACTCATCATATGTGCTAACAATACTATCTGGTGGAATTATTCCATCCCATCACTAGACTGTTGTTATCAAAAAAGTCTGATATAATTCTCCATGATGATCTTATGCATTCCATGCTTGTGATTGAGTTTTCAGCTCTAGCTGAAATGAACATGGATGCAAAGAAGATGGAAAAATAGATTAAATATCAAGATCCGCTAATTGAACTTAGGCAGATGTACTTGAGTTACTATGTAAAGTTAACTACAACACTGGTGCACCACCCCAACAGAGGCTCAGACTATTATGAAGACAACAAAACCTAACGTTTGTAGGAGACCTAAAGAAAGATTTTCTAAAAAAATTAGAAGTAATAATAACTTTCATTCTTTAACCTCAATTGTCTGTATCTGATGTCCATCATGTTCACTTGAAAATGGGAAATGACAGCTTGTTTGTTGGAAATGATGCTTGGAGAGAGCATCCTCTGAAAATGATACGAGGATTCTCTGATGTGCAGATGGTGTGAGGAACCACACCCCATATTTTGTGCGAACACCCTGCACTTGCCAGGATACAGAGTCACCATCTAGTGTCACCATACTTGGAGCCTTGACTTGTTCAGAACTTACCCAAAGGGCATGGTGACCTTCAGTAAGGTCAGAGGACTCTGATGGTTAAGACAACCAGGTGGATGGCACAAAGGTCTAAGTGCCTTAGGGGCCCCTCATAGAGGTCCTCCTTTCAGTTATCCTGTGAGATAGTAAACAAACTCCTTAGAATGTTGCCAAACCTTTTTGATTAACCTTTTACCATATGTACTCCTTAAGTTTCAGCTACATTTAATTTGTTGTCTCAATGATTAGTCATTAGTGCTAGATTATCATAATCCTATCAGTGTAGAGCAAGTTTTAGATTTCTTGACTTATGATATATAGATATAAGAGTTAATCACCAGTCTGTGTTAACCTGGTGCAGCACCTTAAATATCTTGATGTACATAGGGAATCCAGTCAGTGGTTAACCATGGCATCATTGCAACCAGTTGACAAAATATTTCAGTTTTATCCCACCTCCAATTTTTTGACCTCTCAAATTCAGACCTCACAGTTCAAGGTTTGTGGGTTGGTGCTGCCATAACATTAACCCCATATATTTCTCAATTAAAAAAAAATATTATCAAAAACAAGTGAAACAGCAACAATTATCCAAGCCACTATCCACATGGAAATTTATCTTCAAAATGAAATTTAGAAAAATGAAATAATGCTTCTAAACAGGATTAAATATTTCACTTTAAGGAGCATTATATATTCTATGTAGCAATTTTTACCATGCATTTTACTAATATTAATTATGATAAGCATGCAAAAGATACGGAGATGCAATGGGGTGCTGGAGACAGTAACAGAAGGGAGAATTTTGGGAAAGCAATATAGAGCAAGGAAGAGAATAGGCATTTTGGATAGAATCGAGCAAAGTAGAAAATATGAAGAGCTAAATAATGACTTATTGTAACATGTAGTATGGGATTTAAGCATACAAGGGTAGTGTGAAAAGTTTCCAACCTAACAAATAAATGAGACATTTTTCCTCAAATTTATTATTATTTTTCAACATAGTCTCCTGTTATGATGATAAACTTCTTCAGGCAATGCTCCAACTTTTTTAACCCTTCCAAATAGTTGTTGACATCCTCTGCAAAATAGGTGTTTATGCACAAAATAAGCTCCACGTTCAACAAAAATCTGTCCTCCTAGCAATACTTTAAGGTTAAGAAACAAGAAAAAGTTCTGGGAGCCTGATCTGGAGAATATGGTGAGTGGTTAACCAATTTGAAGTGCAATTCATGACTTTGGCAGCCAGGGTGGCTGCCAAAGAGTGAGCAATATCTTGAAAACCATTAGGACTGGAGACTTCGATATATTTGTTTATACACTCTTGATGTGTGGTTTTTTTAAGTTCCTAAATGTACATCAAATTTAACATGAAGACAAAAAAATTAGTTTAAGGATGAAAAATTGTAATTGTTTTCAAAGTTAGAGGGACTAGCAAAGAAATGGAATGGACAAAATTACTTTCGGTAAATTTTTGTGCTTTAGAGTTGATGCATTATTATTTAAAGTTCTCACTCTAATTTAATTTCCCATAAACTTCCTAGAATAATATACTCAAACTAGGCAGTCATTTAAAGAAAAATAACTCGGACCAGTTTTTAGCTAAGTCGAAGAATAAGACACTTTTTTAATACAGAATTTTTTATACCTGCTATTTCTTATTCGGGTTGATTACTGTGTTTTTTTTATTTCTTATACATGCCGTTTCTTTGTATATACTCGTAACATAGATGGTAATGAGAAACTCCAAGGAACTTTCATGTTACATTAGATAATAGATAAAGGTTTTACAAAAGGAAACCTTAGATCTGTTACAATGACAAGGGAAGCCTCATGATCTGGGATCATACTTAATATACTTCCCATAAGTTCCACGATGTCAGCCACTATGCTTTTAAACACAAATAACTATTATAAATTACTATATTTTTTCATTAGTATTGAAATATCAAATGTTGAGAACCTTTAAATATACAATACTTATTGTAGCTTCAAAACAGCATAGTCATGGCAAGCACCACTAGTAAAGCAACAAGGATCAGGAAAAGGCAAAAAAGTAAGTGGGGTTCTTTTGACAGCATTTGAATAGCATGTTTTTAAAAATGCCTACAACTTTATTTTACAGAAAACCTAATTGAACATTCACCTATTAGCAGTAGTCTATTTTGTCAAGCTAATAGTAAACGAAAAGAGGAAAAAATAGGTATTGTGAAGACCTATTATTTTGAATTTACATAGTGCTCTAGCACTCCAAATGAATTAATGCTAATTTTTACAAATGTCTGTGCTTGGCAGAAAACTAAATGTCACATTTACCTCTCAGCACGATCACCACTAATAAGTGATCATGAATTTAAAATCTCAGGGGCATACATAACTACTAGATTCATGAAAATTTTATTAATTGAATACTATAAGAATTAAAATGAGAAAATATTCAAGGCAGGATTCAAAATTAGAATCAGATCAGACAAGATCCAAGATTAGGATCAGAGGATAAATGATTTTAACTCATGGATTGAATAATGGAAACTTAACACAAGAGGTCAGCATCCTCAATACTGCCAGCCTCAGTAACATTGAGGTAATGACCTTGACTAATCTTATGGTTACAGGTCTGAATTCTATCAATACAGGATTCCCCCCACACTGAACATGAATAAGTTCAATCTCGTTATGTTTAATAATGGCATTGTTTTAATGGATTTCGATGCATTCATGATAAAGAGGACATTGAGATAGCACTGTAAACATCGTGCATTCAGTCTCTCCATAATTTAATCACCAGTATACCATAATTGAGCTCTGATAAGGAATAAAAATTTTCTTCAAGTTTATATTGGCAGAGCAAATAAATCAATAAGAAAGGAGATAGAAATTTGGAAAATTGAAAAAAAATCGCATTGGAAGAATTATTCCTATAATTTTTTGACCAAGTCATCATTCAAAAGAAAAGGAACTCGGGCATCTACAAATCAATATCTGAAACCACATCGCAAAGTTCAATCAGGAATTGTATGCTAATTATTTAGCTGAATTACGAATCAATTGGAGTAAAACTTACAATCGAGAGTTAAAACTAGCAGAATCAATGGAATTAAATGACACAGAAATTACATATTTAGGGACATGAACTGTTACAATCCAATATGCTGAACTATATTTGTTCTACAAATTCATTTCAGAAAGGTTAATTTTCTTTGAATGGCCTCAACTTCTGTCTACAAAGGCAATTAAAAGGTACATGATTTTATCTTAAACAATGATGTAGGTAGTGTTTGGTTCAAGTATTCACAACATGAGATGTTGAGATGTAGGGTTTTTGTTATTATTATTATTTGGCAATTTAACATTTATGGCAAGTTTTGGTTGGACACAGACCATACATGTCCTAATTTCTAGGCCTTGCCAAACACAACAAAACCTGACATCCCATACAGAAATCAACTATTCTTCAATTCGACATACATTCTTACCCCTTCATTTAATCCAACAAGTCCCTCTCCCTAACTCACTAGTACAACATTTTCCCCTCTATCACAATCTTTAACATTCTATAACCAATCAAAATGCTCTGCAGCCACTTTCCTTAACTTTTTTATACATCTCCCAACAACCCTGTCTCCCCCACCATGTTTGGTACTTCCTCATTTGTTTTCCTTTCCATCCTTCTTCAAACCCACATCTCAGAAGTCTCCAATTCATGCCTATCATCTTGCTTCGAATGCCATATTCCCAATCCATGCAAAACCCCACTCCATATCATTGTTTTCACTGATCCTTTCTTAGCCTCCTTAATCAATTTTTCTGCCATCTACTCCCTCCTTGCAGTAGTTTCTATGTCTAATGCAATCATCTTCTTATACCACCACTACTTAGACCACCTTGGACCAAAACACTACCAAGATAGATAACTGCTCCACCTGCTCCAGTTTTTGCCCTCCTAATTCAACAATTAACTTACCTTTCCTCTTTCTTGCAAATTCCATAAACTTTGTTTTGCTTATATTGACTCTTATCTCATATCTAACACACTAAAATCTAATCCAGTCAGCAATGTTTGTAACCCCTTGACTGGCTGACTAACTATAGCTTGATCAGCTGCAAATTTGATTGAATTTATGAATTTCCCATCAACTTTCAGTCCTATTCTGTTCTTCCCATTACACTTTTACAATTTCCTCCACATACTACCTTGATCAAAAAGTTCCCGGAATAACCACCGTGTGGCGCTCCCATCGTTCCGATTTGAGTTCTGTTTTTTTTGTTAAATTGGTACATCTGTTGTTGATATTCCCTTTAAATCTTAGTGTCATAACTTGACATTTGCAAAAGTTACGTAGCCAAGAGTACATCTATCTCTGTGTGTGTTGGCGATTTTTTACAATTTCAGAAATGGATTTAAATTTGCAACAACGAACTTGTATTAAATTTTGCGTAAAAAACGGATTTAGTGGCGCACGGACGTTGGAAATGTTGGAAAAGTGTTTCGGCAACGATTCTCTAAAAAAAACGGTCGTTTACCAGTGGCACGAGCGGTTCAGAAGTGGTCGTGAGTCAATCGAAGATGATGAACGCAGTGGCAGACCATCGACATCGAAAGTCGGAGAAAAAATTGATAAAGTAAAAGAAATGTTGGTCAATAACCGCAAATTAACCATCAGAGAAATAGCGGAGGACTTGAACATTGCCTATGGATCCGCCCAAGACATTGTGGTTAATGATTTGGGTTTCCGTCGTGTAGCAGCAAAGTTGGTGCCGAAAGACCTCAATTTCATGCAAAAAAGAGACCGTGTTGACGTCGCAAAAGACATGATTTGCGAGGCTGAATCCGATCCCACATTCATCAAAAGGATCATTACTGGAGACGAGACGTGGGTTTATGAGTACGACACGCAATCCAGACATCAGGCAAGTGAATGGCGTTCACCAAATGAGCCGAGACCAAAAAAACCACGTCGTTTTCAGTCAAAAAAGAAGGCAATGCTGACGGTTTTCATGGATTACAACGGTGTAGTGCATCATGAATTTTTGCCAGAAGGCCAGACAGTAAACAAAGAGTATTATTTGGGCGTTATGAGACGTTTGCGTGAAGCAATTCGCCGAAAGAGACCAGAAATGTGGGCAGAAAACTCGTGGATTTTGCACCATGATAACGCACCGTCGCACAGTGCTATCATTATTCGTAATTTTTTGACGAAAAATGCAACAAATACCATCCAACAGCCACCGAATTCACCTGATTTGGCTCCCTGTGACTTCTTTCTGTTCAATCGAGTTAAAAAACCATTACGGGGAACGCGTTTTAGCAGCCGAGAGGAAGTAATGGAAAAATCGCAGGAAGCACTGATGGACATACCGAAAACCGACCGTAACTTTTGCAAATGTCAAGTTATGACACTAAGATTTAAAGGGAATATCAACAACAGATGTACCAATTTAACAAAAAAAAACAGAACTCAAATCGGAACGATGGGAGCGCCACACGGTGGTTATTCCGGGAACTTTTTGTTCAAGGTAGTATACACCAAGAGGGGGTGAGGTAGCCCAGGGGATAGAGCACTGGGCTCTAAACTGGCTGGTGGGCCCAAGTTCAATTCCAGGTGATACCTCTGGGCACTCTCAGCTTCACCTTACCCAAGTGATTTTTCACGTACTAGATCTTCCTGGGCAACCAGAGTTTTCAAATGGAAAGAAACTGGCTCCCCTACCCAAATGCACAAATTTCACATTAAACTTAGCACTAAGTGAGCTCTGGCATTACCCATTACACTAACCTTTGGGTTGACTACTGTGGTTATACATAAAAAAGCATGAGTGATAATGGGCACCTCTGTCTTACTCCTCTTCTGAACACTGTCCATCCTGACTTTCTACCTGCGACACACACCTGAGCCATCTGAGATTTATACAGGCTACTGATAAGTTGCTTATCCTTCTAATCTACTCCCATCTTCTGCAAGACAGCCATTGATTCAACCCAATTCATACTAATAAATACTTACTCAAAATATATGAAACATAAAAATGCATCCTAATTGTACCCTAAGCTCCTTTCTATTGTGACCTCATTACTGCTATGGCATTACATGTTCCTCTCCTCTTCCTCGACCCAAACTGATCATCCTCAAAGTAATCATCTGCCCTCCTCTCCATCCACTTATTGGCGATTTTAAGTACCAACTTAGCTGCATGTGAAATCAAACTTATTGTTCTCTCGTCCTCACATATGGTTGCCTCTCCTTTTTTTGGGATGGGAACTGATCTACTGAATTGAAATGAATCTGCAGCAGCTCCCAGAAAACTGTGCAAATTATGTTATTCCTACACCAGTGTCTAATGATGATATAGTCTAAATTAGCTCATTGAGTCCTCGAGTATTTCCCATGCATGCCTATATCAATGGCAGCGTTTTAACATTGTTCATAACCATCAAGCCATTTCTCTCGCAGAACTCTATTACACGTACTTTCTCCCCACAGTCATTCCTCGTTCCTAAATAATAGTACCCTACCTCACTTCCGTCTCTCCTTTTGCCTATCATTACATTCCAATGTCCAATCACTGTCAAATGTTTCTTCCTAGGGATACCTGCAATTATTTCCTCTAATAGAGCATATACCCTAATTCTCTTTCCCTATGGTTACTTATTGGTTTGTAGACCTGAATAACAACTATGTTTGTTTGTCCAGCTTTTACTTATAATATTCTATCCATTGTCTACCCAATGCTTACTAAGATTCTTTTTGTTCAATACTAATGCCATCCCCTGCTGCATCTCTTCCCTTACAAAGTTTATCATTCTATGATTATCTCTCCAATAAATGACAGTGTTTCAGGCGTAACATCGTAGAAATCCTTCATGATGAAAGAAGACACTTTACTTTTCCATATAGAAATTTTTTATTACAACCTAGGATTCGTTATAGCGTAAGTTAAACACCTGAAGATGTTACACTGTAATGGAACCTAGATCATAATAAATAAAATTCTATGTGGAAAAGCAAAGTGTCTTCTTTCATCATTATCTCTCCAATAATCACTGCTGTCTTTCCACTTTACCTTGCACAGTCCCTAGACATCTATATTTACCCTCCCTACCTCCTGCTTCATCCTTTGTAATCTACTCGTCCTCAACATTTCCCAGTCCTTATTTTAAACTGAGTCAGTCCATTCTGTCTTCTGCCGTCTCTTCCACTTAGCAAGAATTTTATGTGGTGACTACCTCAGAAGCATGCATCTCCCATTGCTCGGCACAACAGATGGCCCAGTGGGATAGGTCCCATTGTTGGCATGATTCTTTCCTATTTGTTCATATATAGGTTTATGGGATAAATAATTGAGATAGTTCCCCAATTCCTTCCTCAATACTGTTTTAATGAGATACCATCACTCAAATGATGCTCCACTGGGGTCAGATGCCATTGCAGCCACATCGCTTAGAAACAGACAATTCAAGAACTTTCCATCAAGCTCTTACCTTTTGACCTAACTGACATGACTGCTCCTCTCGGAATAATTATCATTGCTTCTGTCAGTAAAACTCAAGGTTTATTTAATTAATACACATTTTTTATTACTCTTCATTTACTCCATTATGGTAGCATAAAATAATTTCACACTTTAATCTGAAGCAAATTTATGCCATGAAAAGTAAGTAAGAAAATAATCAATGCTTGCAAACTTGCCTTATGTTTCTTCATTAGCTGATCAATGACACCAAGTGGCTCAAAAGTAAATAATTTAAGCATTCGTTCCACATCTGTATCCGGAGTTCTAACAAAATATTGGTACAGCTCAAAAGGAGAAGTTTTATATTTGCTTAGCCAAACTGCATTTCCAGCAGATTTTCCAAATTTATTTCCAGATTCAGTGGTAACTAAGGGCACAGTAAGTCCTGAAAGAGCAAAATAGAAAATTATAAGAATCTTAACAAGGGTTAATAGCTAATCACCAATTGCTGCATTTCAAGAAAGCAGTCAATTGATTTTTATTTTAACAAAATAGTTGTACACTACCAAAATTTCAACCTTTAAAAAATTATTTTTTACATTGGATATGCAACTCACAATACATAATTATTGACCAAATATTTCACTACAATTAGTCTCATGGTTGATCATTTATTATCTCTAAAATGAACTTCTACAAAAACTCCAGAGATGCAATTCATCACCAGCCATCTGAGGGATAACTTTCAAAGAATAGAGAGACTGTTCATTCAACTATTATTGTTCATTCCAAGGAATTCTACCTCATAAAGGCAGGTTTTGGATCGTTCTGCCTGACTATTTACTTCTAATCGTACAAGAATTTCATTCAAGAAAGTGGCCCAAGGAAAAAAAGGTGAGATGTTAAAGGTCACCAGCACAGTAGTCGCCATCGGGCAATCAAACATACTCAGCATCCATTCCACATGAGCTGGAGTCCAACATGTAAGTTTTCTTAGCCAGCAGGCAAGTGTTTAGAAGACAGAAGTTGGTTGGGGAGAATGTAGTATATACACATATTAAAAAATTAAAATACTAATTAGGTTTTCAACTGATATTTAATCAACAGCAACAAAGATTTTGACTCTGACAGTTAAGTGTCCTTTTCAAGGCTTGGATGTGATAACACAGAGTTGAAACCATGGTTGGATTTTAGATGTGGAAACGAGCATGTCTTAGAACTGAACGGAAATGAGAGTTTTTCTCACTAAGCAAGTGATAATTATCATTTACTGCCACTGAAAGAAATCACAGATTACTAACAATTCCGAAAGCTGCCAAGAGTACAAGAAGTGTTGAGACTCCGACGAAGGCCACTTCTGACAAGGACATGCTGCATAGTAGGAGGGAGGATGACAGCCTCCCTTAACCACATCAAGCCACAGGGTCCACAAAACATAAAACCAAGATGATTTTTCAAGAAAATTTCAGTATCAAGAAAATTTCCTGGACTAATACCTTCCATAATTTCTTCACAATTTCTGCCTGTTTTCTAACTGTTAAAAAGCATATTATTTACCTTTCAATGTTCTCTCCACCCACTTGCCCACTCTCTTTAAAATCCAACATTTGTCTTTCTCTCTGTCTACATCATTTTCTTTATTTCTTGCCACACCCACATCTCAAAAGTTCCAATCTACACACATCCTCATGCCACAAAGACCAGATTTCATATGCATCAAAGTCTACCCTTCATATCTTTTCTTAGCCCCTTTACTAAATGTAGCCATTACAATATCTTCCTTTTTAAGAAACTTATTCAATTTACATTTTGTTATTTTTGACACATCACATTAATATATACTGTAGTCTTTTTACAGACTATGAGTCACCTGTCAAAAGTCAAAGGGTAGATGATCAAAAAGAATAACATAAAAGTATAAGGAGTCTATAAGAGATCCTGGAGCTTTTTAAACAACATTATGAGTAAACATTTGCACTTTTCCACAGATTTAAATCTGTGGAAAAGTGCAAAATTTTTCTCATAATGACAAAATTCCACTACATCTCGCCTGAATCTGTTGAATATATTTAAACAACACACTACACTCCCCAAATAATTTTAACTAGACTGATTGCAAGAGGAGGAGCTGGGAGAAAGATGGCCCGAGTTGAAATCCCCTACTTCTGCCTTATTCATTTAATTTTTATTAATTTACTTTTACATCAAGTTCATTTTTTATTGTAATAGTTCAATGGTTTTGATGTTTTCCCACCATTATCAAAATTACCTTGTGCGTTTAATTAGAAAAAGAAAATTTACCATGCACCTACGATTTCTTCTACCCACTTAAACTGTGGGAAATAATAACACAACCATCTCTTACATACTGGGCAACTGCTGTCGAGTTTAAATGGCTCGTACACAATAGGAGGATATTTTTGCTAAATGGGTTGCATATCATCAGCATGTCATAAATACAGAGGCTGTCAAGAATGTTTATGAGGCCATTATGGCTTTCTCTCAATGGGAAAGACCATGGTATGAATCAAAAGTTAATACATTTTTAAATGAACAAAATAATCAGTACTTCACAAAATCATTTTTGAAAGACAAATACACATCCAAAACTTGACAAACAAACTGAGAACTTTCAAATAGTTACCACAGCAAATTGTGCAAATGCAAAAGGTGAAATCACTGACATATTACCACACACTAAAATACTTGCTTTATTTTAACATTATTCAAATATAGCTACTAAATAATTGAGGATTGACCAAAATCCTTTCTTTAAGGCCCAACCCTCTTTTCTCTATGGCTAGTTTCATAGTTGCTTCTTTAAAACTGGAGAATTGTTACAATATTTATGGCAAGTTTAATGAAGTTATTAATTAAGTTATAGGTACTTTCATGTGACATTTAGGACTTCTGATTTTACCCAATATTAAGAAGTAGTTTTGCAAAGGTGCCCTGGTGTGTTTGGTGTGTTAGTGCACTGCACTTACCTCCTAGCGGAGGGGCATATGCGAGAATATGCAGTACATTAAGGAGTCCCCTCACAGAAAGGATATTAGTTTTATCTCAATGAGTAAATACAAACTATGTAACTGGATTTGGTTTTGCTGGTAAAAATGGGCAAAACTGGCAGGTAGGGTGCTGTACTTATTACCAGGGAATGCTACACCTGGCATGGGAACTGCTAATAACATTGCATTCCTTATATTCCATTAAGAACTCATTAAAAGCCACGCAAATTCTTCTTGATAAACAGGAATAAAAAGAAGCCATTTTGTGCTAAATCAGGGCTGTACAGAGGATGACCCATCAATTCGATGTTTTGGCCAGTCAAATAGGTAGTTATTTCAGCCGATCTGCGAGAGCTTGCATTGTCATGATGAAGAATGATCCTTCATTGCCACTCCTTTTTTCTTATTTCACCGAGCACTTGTGGCAAATAAATGCTCATGTACCATTCAGAATTCACCGTTCTATGTTGCTCTAATGATACGGTTGCCACATGTCCAGTTATTCCGAAGAAACAGGCGATCATTTGCTTCGATGTGCTTCATGCACAAATCATTTTTGTTAGATTTGCTCATCTTGGAAGACCCATACAGTGGACTGCTGTTTTGTTTCGGGCTCATATGCATAGATCCAAGATTCATCACCTGTGTAGATGTTATACACAGCTTTTGATGCACCTCGATTGTAAGATTTGTTGAGTATTTCTTGGCACCAATTAACACGAGCATCTTTTTGAGCTTTTGTCAAATTACGCAGGATCCAATGAGAACAAATTTTTTGACAGCTAAATGTTCATGCAATATCTTTTTGATGCTCGTCATACTAATCCCCAAGGGTGCCTCAATCTCATGATAAGTCACATGATGATCTGCCTTTCCTATTTCTTGCATAGTATCAATGTTTTCTGGCACAGCTGATTTTAGACGACCTTCACGACTTTCATGGCTGAGTGAACAGTGGCCAGGATGGAATTTGTTATACCCACGTTTCACAGAGGCAAAGGATAGGGCTTCATCGCCAAAAGTGGAAGTAAGTGGATCGATGCACTCCTGTCTTGATAATCCACGCCGACAGTCATAAAAAATCAACGCACCAAAGTGTCCACAAATTACCTCCATTTTTTTGCTGAGACTAAATTTTTGAGTCGCTGTAAACAACACTAGTTATGATCAAAAGACAAAAGTTTTTGAAGAAAGTTAGCATTCATAGGGTCAAACTTTCATATGGAAACATCAGATGACGCCTAAAGCACTTGGTAGTGTCAAGGTTCAAAATATAAATACCAACCCTCATAATATGTACTCATACTTGCTGTGCTTGAATCAAGCAGAGAGGGAAAAATATATTGAGAATTGAAATGAGAGTGATTATTGGGAGAGTTTTAAAGGAATAACTACTTAATGCACTGAAAGTATAAATGGAAAGGTCTTGTTTTCGGGAGTGAAAGGTGATGCCTGGTGAATTGAAAAATTGAAAGACTTGTGATCATAAACACAGATCCATAAAAGAGATGACCAAAACTAAAGGTGAGTAGCTTTGTAGAAAGCATATGGTGCTTTCAAAGACACAAAGAATGGCTGTAAAAATATTGTAAAAAATTAAGGAAAGAATACAAATGGCAGAAGCAGAAAAATAGGTAAAGGTTCTTATGGTTATGCCGTGTAAATGGGTAACAAAGGGCAAAGGAATAAATGCAGTAAAGAATTAATGGAAATATTTCAGGGATATTTGCAAAATTAAAGAAATTGAATATTTTAAAGAATTTACGAGGTGGTGCATGAAATATAACCATATGCAAGAGAAGATGAAAAAGACAATGACAGTTCATGTAAGTGAACAGGATATAAAGGAGGGAAAATTCAGAAATAAAAAAGCTACCAATGGTCATAGTATTTCAAGTGAAATTTTTATGTGACGCTGAAAGTTACTTCTGACAGTTAGTAATTGCATATGTTTGCAAATTTTATAGCATTTCATGATATGAAGTATGTAATAGTTTTATTTTAAAAAAGGAGGGGAAGAAGCATTGATCAATTAGCCTGTTCATTATATTAGATCAGAAGTTTGGTCACGTGCTGCTTGAAGAGATAAAGAAAGTAACATTACACAAAACCTTGGAAATGCACCGTGCTTTTTTGTCTGTTAGAGGAATTAAAGATACATGGATCATTTGCTTGCGCTTCAGCAAATATTCGAGATATTAATAGATGTCTGGAAGGAAGTTTATTGTGCAATCCTTGACTTGCATAAGGCATGTGACACGGAAAAAGCTTTGCAAGATTTTCAGAGAATATGGCATGAACATGTAGCTATTGAATGTTATAAAAGCATAATATGAAAATGCAATTGTAGAGTGAATGAAGTTGCCTGCCCCAGTGGTTGCGGGGTAACGTCCTTGCCTACGAACCCAGAGCGACAGGTTCGATTCCCACCTAGGTGGATTTTCCTTCATTTAGGGCTTGGTTGTATGTAACTGTCTTCAATGCAATGTCTGTAATGTAAGGGTTAAGCGGAAAAAGAGACTAAAAGCCTCAACCTCGTCCAATGAAATCAATAAATAAAAATGAAACTTTGGGTGGTCTGAAATTAAGTACTGCATGGAACAGGGATGCATTAAATAATATATGAAAGAATAGTAACTATGCAGATAACAAGTTCTAAACCAATGGGGTTCCTCACCTAATAGTTAATTACTTCACAAGAAAATTCATTAGGCTCTGTTTCTGAAATCACTTTACCATTCTTATGAAGAGCCCATGTCCAGAAACTCTATTCTTAAATGAAATACAAGATGCATTCAACTAACCTCTCAATTTAATGTACTTTGCTGCTAATATAGCCATTTAGCTCAATTGAAGTTTTTTGGTGACTTTGATTAAAAAGATCAATCCCTGGAAGTAATACCTTGGCTTTAGACAAAAAACTCAAACCATATTTAGAGTAATCCATAACTAATGCCAGGTATCATTATTCCCATCAGGCAATGCCTACCTAGCTATAATTGTATTTAAATCACATCTTTCATACCCTAGCAAATCTCAGCAGTCAAATAAATGCCCAGGACAAAAAATGGATCAAGGCAAGATAACGCACAAAACCACAACTATTTCATTAATTAATAACATTAGCATTATGCACACTCCAGTTTGAAAATTAGAAGAAATATTTTGCCTGTCCCCCACATTTATCCCTTAATAATGCTCCCTCATTTAGATGTCTAGATTTAAAAGTCTCTGCTTTTAGTTACGGAAGCCCATTGCAGGAATAAAAGTGAAGGAATTTGGCTGTGGGAGAGCAAATGCAAAAATTAATATTCCTCACTAAGAAGACAAAAACAAGTTCAGTCAATATTACCTTCAAATATTTTTCTTTATCCACTCTCCCTGATTCTTCTTATTTTTTATAAATCTTACTCAAAAAATACACATATACATTTGTAGTTTGACTGGAGATTCCTTAAATTCTTAAATTTAAGCAAAGCATTTTACGAAGCAAAATTAGTTTCTGCTAAAAAAATTGGTAATTAAGGTACATGGTAATCTGTATCAAAACAACCATCAGACTAGTAAGTCCACTACAGTAGAGAATGTGGATGAATCCAAATCTTAGAAATATGATTAGAAGAAACGAACCTTGAGTTTTGGAAATTGGAATATTCACGCTTTATTAGCAAAATAAGGTCAAATATTAGAAAAACTAAAAACCCTGAAGACAGATCTTTTGGCATTTACCAACCTAGTTTCTTTCCAAAAATGATTTTCGTTCTACTATACTTCTACATAAGATTTTCTACTTTTAGGAATTTTCGAAAAATTCTTTTAGCGGTTTGTTATTCCTATTTGGCGGGCTATTAACAACCACTGAGAGTATGCATAAGCTATCATTAATGTGAGCAGTATTTTTGGTACAAATAAATTCAAAATTTTAACTTATGACATTAATGGAAACTTTTAATTAACATAAATAAACTAGCTTTGCTAACAACATTAACTAAGATCATAATTATATACTTCTATTCCAATATTAGTATATTTAAAGTCATTTAATTGTCAAATGATGCTTTCTTCTCTATTTTCCGGTATATTCTTACCAGAACCTTTGAGCCACAGATCGTCAAATTGCTCAAAAGATTTTACAAGTACACATGCTTGCCTATTTATTTTAAAAAGGGAAAATTACATTCTTCTTAAATTTCACCATTATTTCTCATTTCAAATACAAATCACAATATTAAGTACTGCATATAGTGTGTCAGTTTCTTTTTTCCTGAATTTTTTATTAGTCCTGAGGGAATATCATCAGTCCCTGATGCCTTGTCTGTCCTAAGCCCTTTACTATAAGCATTGAACTCAGACCTAAGGATACAATCTTCTTTCTCATCATCATGAACTCTTACTCTTCTTCCATTATTCTCGTAAGCATATTGATCATAAATAATCTACAAACGTGCTTTCTCTTCACTTAGTCTTTAACCTCATGAAGATTTCCATCAATGCTATCCCAAATGACACTGATATTTGCTCTGCAGTCATTGATATGATGTCACAGTTCAGTAGGGTGCTCCACCTTTTCCCTGGACAAGTTCATGGTGCTCCTTTGCTCAGGGTATACACCCTTTCTTCTATGGCTCTTCTTGTTTTTCTACTGATTTTATCACTCAACCTTCCATAGCATATCCATCCTTCCAATCCTTGTGTTTTTATACTTTCTTCTTCTCTTGCCTAATAGTTCCAGCACTTCATCAGTGACCAATGGTTTCCTTAGAAGCCATTAAAAAATCCAGGGTTCATTTCTTGCCAACTTTCTTCAGCCAATCATGTCATTTATTTTTCCATTTTCTTTCTCAATCCCTGCAGGAAATTTAACTGTAGCTCAGTTTCTTAAAATCTACCAGACACCCATCGAGAATTCATTCTCTTCATTAGCTTCTTGATTTTCAGATGGCTCATTAACACTACATTATGGCCATTGTTGATATCCACAATCAGGTAGTATTTGTAGTTCTTCATTTGATTCCTAACTAAGTTTAGCTATGATGAAACACCAGTTCTCAGATAAATTAAACAATGTTGAGCATGGAAGGAGGTCACACGGGTGACCTCCTAACCTCTTGTGGTCTGCTGCTGGCATGAAAACTTGTAACGCTAAGGTATCAGTGGGTTTCACTGCTAACTGCCCCATTTTGATCCTCTACTTGTAGGAGGGTAGTTTGAAAGGTTCTTGGAATCACCACCAGGATTCAGCGCTTACTCAAAGATTTTCCTGCTAAGTAATAGGTAATCCTTTATGACTAAACTCATAACGCCTCAGTGCTCTGGGAAGAGATGTGTGGTGCGGATGCCTCTTTACTGTTGCTCCCGTGTGGAGATTCGTGAGGATGAAAAATTTTGAGGTTAGAGTAGTGAATAAATACTTCGTAAAGAAGGATGTGAAAGCAAGGAAATTCATGCCATTTTCAAGCACACTGGGGGACTTTGCTCCATCATATTAAATTGTTGCCAAGTTGACTAACGAGTCTAGATTGGTCGGGAGAGCGTAGATGATGGTCTGCATAGTGGTATGCCAAAATGTGCCACTACCACAGATATTATTGAAAAAGTGCATAAAATGGTCATGGAGGATCGCTGAAAAAGTGCGGGAAGTCCCTAAAGTGGTAGGGATATCATCTAAATGGGCATATCATATTTTAACAGTAGAATTGGATATGGGAAAATTAGCTGCTAGATGGGGGCCACAACTCTTGACGTAGGATCACAAACGCATCAGAATGGAAATTTCATAACAATGTTTGACCTGTTTTAAGAGCAACCAACAAGATTTTCTGTGCCCATTTGTGACCACAGATGAAACTTGGGTTCACTAATATACCCCAAGACAAAACAGCAGTTAAAGCAGTGGAAACATGTTGATTCACCGCCCCAAAGAAAGCAAAGGCAAACGGTCAGCAGGAGAGGAGTTGACTACAGTTTTCTGAGCTGTGAAAGTGATTCTGCTGATTATCTTCCCACTGGTTAAACAATTAAGGGATAATACTATGCTAACCTCCTGGACCAACCGCAGCAAAAGATACAAGAAAAAGGCCAAATTTGGTAAGGAAGAAAGTCATCTATCATCAAGACAATGCACACTTACACATTAACGACATTGCCATGGCAAAAATACATTAACTAAGGTACGAATTATTGCCACACCCACCTTAATTGCCTGATTTGGCTCCATCAAATTTTATCTTTTCCTCAAGCTCAAAATTTTCCTCACTCAGACAGGATTTTCTTCAAACAAAGAACTAACACTGAAGTAGATGGGTATTTTGCAGGCCTGAAAGGATCTAATTTTCGAGATGGGAGCAAGACATTGGAACATAGTTGGAACAAGTGCATTAATACACAGGGAGATTACACTGAAAAATAACAAAGTTTCAAGAGAGCTATTTCTATTTCATTCCAAGAACTTTAGTAATTACCCCCATATTATACGAAGTTCTTCATTTTCAATGCAGAACTTTTCCATTACATTATGAGCACTACAGCATTTCCATTCATGGTGCAAAATGAATGACCCTGTACGTGCTGATCTAAAAGTCTCTGTCCTCTAGCCATTTTATTCCACTTGCAACTAATACGTCTAACTCCATTCTACACATGCAGCATAATATTTTCTAACCTACCAAATGCTTGGAGAGACTGGACTTTCCAAGATCCGATCCTAAATTGACTGACTCTCTTTGTACACTCTTTGGAAGTCACCACCGTGAGACCCAAATAAAATAAAAAACCCGGTAGGCTGGCTATCTCCAGAATATGTTACTCCAGAAAACTCCATCATATCCAATATTTAATACAATATAAAGAGAATATTGGTAAGCTACTGCTCCTCAGGATGGTGTTGTAGTGGTTACCTGTTGCCTTCTACGTTGCACTGCTCTACAATGCATACATTCAGATGAGCATCACTGTACCAACCACTGTGATCTCCACCTCCACCTAATGCTTCAAAACTTTTTAAAAATGCAACTTAGCATTATCATTACATTAATTTATGGCATGCGTCGCCACTCCCTTACTAGTAAAATACTTCATATTCATGGTATGATGCAACAGTTTCCCATGGCCTCCACATCACATTTAGTCTGCTTTTTTTAATTTTGCACTCCACTGAAATCTCATGGAGTTTCTGAATGGTAAACAAGCAAGGGTAAAATGTACAAATTGCTGCTTGAATAGGTCCAAAATAGCAGCGTGACAGCCTTTCATTAGCTTGTGGCCTGGCAATGCATTCTCCTCTTGTTGATACATGTACAAATTTAGCTTAGCTTCAGCATCCTCTTCATAAAGAGACCTGTCTCGTCATAATTAAAAATCTGTTGCAGCACATAACCCTCAGAATCTATTGGTTTCTTGAAGACACTGATGAAGTGCTTTGCTGCCTTCGAGTCGGCGCTAGCTGCTTCACTATGGCTTGTTGTGTAGCTATTCTTGTCAATCTCTGAGGCATCTTTCCCCTTAACCTTGTCTTTGAAGAAAATGCAAATTATCAATGATGACCAATTGTATTCTAATGCTAGATCAACCACGCTCACACCTTGTTCCGACTTTTTAATGATTTTACTCTTCTTTTCTACAGTTATTTTTATTCTCTTATAGCCCTCTCGTGGATTTTTCTTCAGGGACATTTTCAAAACTATGAAATATTATTACACTCAGCACAAAAAATTACAAATAATATCTGAATAAAAGTTGAAAAAATGTGTGATCACCCTGGACATAAAGATCCAATGGAATGAGTGCTAAATACAAACTGAAGTAGCAGGCAAGTACAAAATCATTCCGGAAATTCCCTTCTCCTTGTCACTCATGTGAAAATTTGTTCAAAGTGATGTTCCACTGTAATATCAATAATCATTACTTGCAAGAATAGATGATAGACTGACCTCTTTAAATACAAGAAACTTCTCAATTACACTTACAGAGTCTGGTATTAAAAAAAATGGAAATTTCTTTTCAGAACAATGAAATCAATTTACATTTATAAATAAATTCTAATCATTAATAAATTTTAAAAATATGAATTTAAATCACTGACTTTTCCAGTGCAATAAAGCAAAGCATATATTCCATAATATTTGCTGATGATTCAAACTTTATCATTTCAGATAAAAGTAGTCAAGGGCTTCAAGTTAAAATGCATAAGGTTTTAGACAATGTCTGGAACTGGTGATATGGCAACAAACTTAAATTAAATTGCAAAAAGATGGTAGTCATTGAATTTAATTTTGTCACATTTTAAGAGGATATTAATTTAAATATCAACAATAGAAGAATTTTTTGCATTGAATATTGTTTTACAGTCAACCTGTTCAACCAACTAATGATTGGAATGTTCATATTAAATCTTTGTTCTTAACTGTACACTGACATGTACACTATTAGGTTCCTGCATACCGCTGTCTCTAGAGGTATTAAAACTCATATATTATTCTAATTTTTTCTCCAGAACATCATATAAAATAGTGTTTTGGGGATCATCTGTATGTATGTTGTAGTCTTCTTGATTCAAAAAAAAGTTATCAGATTGATACTTAACGTTTCTTGTAAGACACCATACAGGCCCTTATTCAAAAAATTAAATGTTCTTATCATTTCATCTATGAACATATTTGCCATGTCTGTCCTCATCAAAAATACTATCCATCTCTTTCACACTAATAACAATATTCACTCAGATTAAAAAAGAAATCATAATCAAATCCAACCACACAAGTTACCATTGATCAGCAATTTCATATGAAAGCCCAATGGCAATGGGAGTCAGAATTTATAACACATAACCACACTAATTGAAATCCAGATATAAATTATGTAGTTTCAAAATGAAACTCTAGAACCTCCTCCTAATGAAGTGTTTTTATTCAATGAATGGATTTTTGAATGACAAGCGGTTGTAGTGCAACATGTTTCTATGATCACTTTATTGCACATATTCTTTTATAAGCATGTTAATCGTGTCAAAATGTACCTGTATTTATACTTGATGAATCCTACACCTACATGATATGTATGGCCAGTGGACAGTAAAAATATTATCATAAATACGGCTTATGATTAGCTGATGATCCATACTGTATGTAGATGATGCAACCTTTATACACGAATCCCCTAATCAACAGGCATCAACAGACATAGTTGATACCCCCTTAATTTCAGCCACTGAATGAGTTAAGGTAAATGGTTTCACACTAATTTTAGAGAAAACGTAAATTCTAACATATAGCCTAAAAAATATACCTAAAGAAGATGACCTGATTAAATTATTGGGATTCTACCTTTGATCTTAAGCTGAGCGGGAGTTCACATATCACTGTTATCAGCACAAAAATATCTACTAAGAAAACTTGGTATGTTAATCCCTGAAGAACATCAAAGGTCCATTTACTTCGCATTCTTTAACAGCCATCTTAACTATGGCCTCGATATTTGAGGCTCTACTCCAGATATAAAATCTGTCTTTACAAAAATAGCCATCAGGATAATTACTCAATCTTCAGCAACAGAACACTGCACACCATTATTTATAAATATGGCTATTTTGTGCATAGCAAATAAACCTATAAAATATTAATTTATGTACAAGATTATTAACATTTGTTCCCCAAAAGACGTGAAGTACATGATTATAACACCACAATAAAAAATCACTTTTCCATGTGAAACTGAAGATTAGCCAATTACCAGATCATAACTTGATTATATGCCTACTTAATGACTAAAAAAATAATTATCCTTAATAAAGCTTAGTATTGTCCCAGATCAAATAATTGTAAATAAATATTTGTGCAATCAAACACATATTACAGCAAAAATAAGTCATAACAAATCCAATGCATGACCTTGATATGCTCCATACCGCATTATAAGATCTTAAGGTATTATGTGCTGTGCTTTAGTATTTTTTTTGGATTGTGTTTTATGCATTTAAAAACTTTTGGATTGAATTCCACTTCAATTTTACAATTAATACAAATGGGTAATTTTACCCATGCACGATATCATAAGAAGCCCTTCCTCAAAATTTAACCAAAGGAATCAAGACCGAAGCGTGTCATTTTATCAAAGATTTGATAATGTAAGATATATTTCTAGCAATTTCTCATGTATCACTTGTAATAGGGTATACTATAATTGAAATCATCGATCATAATAATTACCATTTGGTCTTTCAGTTGACCATTGGAATGAGGGGAACCATATTCCAGGGTAATGACAATGATACAAATTTTGCTGAATTTTGAAGAAAATCTCATTTTTATAATTTTTGGGGGCATTCAACACTCAATGCATTAGGTACTGACATTTTTTTTCATTATATTACCTACCAAAAGACAAACAACTTTCTTTTCCAAAAGTACTGCTTTGGACAATTGTAATTTGACAAGTTTGATTTTTATCTATCTCTTTGTAAGATATCCAAGTATTTGAATGAATACCTCCATGCAGTTTACCTCATGTCATAACATTGGCAACAGGCACCATTTATAGTTTACTCTGCATGAGACTTGAAGGGCAAATTTAAATATTGAGGGTGAGGCCTTCACATTTAAATATGACAGAGAGAAGGGTTGATATCTGGAAATGAACCTTGCCCAAACATATTTCACTAGCACTAATCAGTAAATCAAGAATAAACTCTGGCCTCAGAGGATTTATTCTATAAAGCAAATAATTTCTATCTTTTCCCTTTAACATAAGACTGTTTTATTTTACTTACATAAATAACCTGGAATTGAGGACAACTCTGCAAACCCATACTCATTCATTTGAGTTTTAAAATCCCCACCTCCTCCTGCCTTGCTGGCCAAATAGGTTATCATTGCACCACTAAAGCCTTCATTGTGATTGTCTACTAGCTCTAAGGTGATAAGTTGAATCGCACTTCAGGATATACTTGGTTCCTTTCTTCAATTTAAAACTACCTCATGTTGATACATGTTACTCTGACCCATTCTATATTTTTAAATACTGTTATTTAAATAAATGTATTACCTGCTATAAAAAAATGTGTATAACACTGGAAATTTCACCATTCTTAGGCATTAGGGAGTTTGTAATACCTGAAATATTTACCATACACTTTAGTATCCACTACTCTCCCAATCAAATCATGTCCAGCAACAATATTTCCCATTTGATCATTACCACCAATCTGCAAGTACCATCAAAGAGATATTTAAGGTGACAAAACTCAAGTTTGCATTTTAAAATAATTTAAACAAATATTAACCATTATCAATTCGCATTAAATACTATAAATGCAGCACAAAAACATTACCTGAAATCTACAGTTGTGCTTTTGCAAAAGGTGGAGCCAATCATATGCTTGGAATGTTTGATACGCAAATTCAGAAAAACTCAAACCAGCTTCAGAAGCTAACCGAGACTGGACCATAGTCTTCGAAAGCATACTCCCCACTCTAAAATGGCATCCTATGTGGCTCACGAAGTCAACAACACTCATTTCTTTATACCATTTTTCATTGTCAACAATACTGAAACATGAAAAAATTTCATTGCTGGTAAAACTACGAAAACTGACAACGTATCATAAGTATCCAGTCATGCTATTCTACAATTTTACTCACATTATCTGCGGTAAGTTTTTTCGTTCTTTTGCATACCAAAAATATCTTTCATGGTTTTTAAATAACATACTTATGCTATTTTTAATTAAAGATTTATTTCTTTCGACTATTTCTACCTCTAATTTTTGTCTCTCAGAAGACCTACCACTTGGATCCCCTATTTGTGCTGTTGCACCACCAATCTGGCAAAGTGATTAGAATATCATTTAAATATAAATGTTATGCTTTTCCTCTGTCATTGTCAATATATAAAATACGCTTATAGTAAGCAGCATGCATAAGGTGAAAGAAAATAAGAAGATTAAGGTACCGAGGGAATTGAATATCCAATTATTCATGAACTTGAACCTGATACATTCATTTCTGAACACATATACAGAGATATTAGAAATATTCCTACTAGATAGAATGTTTTAAAAAAATTAATTTCAATGAAAAAATTTCAATTGAAAATATAAATACAAGTAACCATGGTAAATACACGTATTTATGATGGAAAATTGATCATTTCTGTCTTCTACCATGCAACTACTGCTGTATTACAAAATATAGCCATACCCAGTATGCATTGACAAAATAAAAAAATTATCTCTGAGAAATTTGTATTAACTAAAACGTACCAACGATATTACTTGATGGCCTGCTCTCTGCCAATGAATAAGATTGACTAATACTAATAGATTACCGACATGGAGACTGTCGGCTGTGGGGTCAAATCCTGCATACACAACTTGAGGTTGGGTGTTTAAAGTATCTATGACTTCCGAGCTTAAAATAAACAATAGAAACGTTACATTTCCGCTATGACAGCAATGTTTCCATTAAGGAGTAGGTGGAGAGTATCATAGATTTTTTTTATGATTGCTTACGCAGAATTATCAGGAAACATATCTTGTAATAATCCTCTCTCTCTTAGAGATAGTATGTTTCTTGAAGCAAATGTTCTCGCCAAAAACTTGTGAAAAATGCTCCCTTTAGAAAAACGCGCCAATCTCTTAAACACCGTCATTGCGCTAGCGTCTAATTTAAATCAGAGCGACTGCTGACAGACAATTGAACATTTATTTCTCCCGGTTTACGATGAACTCAATTGTAGGTCAAGAATGTCGAGGACTTGAAAGATTCCGACGATAGACATCGATGACGACAGAGGAGTACCGGTTTGATAAAATTTAAGTCAAATCAATTACTATAACAATTAACTTAACAATGAAGCCTAAAATTCAGTTTTCAATCAATACAAAGTTCAACTGTGATCTGAAGACCTCAATATATCATTACGATGGAATGTCAAAATTAACGGTAACATTCCGGAAGTGTGCCGTTTGTGGCTAACCTACTAGCCTTAGTTAACTTTGGAACGTTCGCGTGTGAGGGTCTATGACCTAATCCCCTTGGGAATTAACAATTTGTAAGGTAATCGACTTAAAATTACTATTTTATAAATGAATTCATTGAAATTAGAAATATACGATGTTTCATGCCAGCTCAAAGGTTTAATTTAGTTAAGTAACGATCAGCTTAGCTCCACGCCGTTCACATGGGGGCTGACATTGCGCTTCAATCACAGCTGTTGTATAACTTTACAAAAATGTATTTTTCCGCTTTGGCACTTACAGATTGGTAACTTTTAATGCATGTAAATTATAATGAATACCCCCAAGGTGATAAAAAAATAGCCACTTTCGAAAGTAATTGGTTGAAAGGCTCAAAAATTTACGAAGAATAAAATTGCATTAACCATGACAGTGGAACTGCGAAATCGGTAACGCGTATTTCCGTGTTCCAGTAATGCAAAATTTATATGATTGACGGAAATTTTGCCAAATTTTGTGTTTTAAATTTCAAAATAAAATTTTATCATTGATTTACTTGCAATAGTAGGTGTTTTTAAAAAACAGTTATCTAGACAGAAACTTGTACTGCCATTATCTTCCGGTTCAAGAGGGGTACACACGCGGATCTTTCAGGAGATCGAATTGGGAATTCTATTTTGCTATAAATTACTCCCAGACAATATTCAAGCCAAATTAAGATGTCGAATAATGGAGCTCCAGATTCTTGGGAACAACAGGCTGACGTAGTGCCTGATCCCGCTGAATCCAATGATCTGTCGGCAAAATTTTCCACGTTGAATGTTAACGCAGCCGAATTTGTGCCTTCGTACTTGCTAAGTGTCCCGACTTTGGATTCCCCTGCATCTGCTGACAATCAGGTTTCTGTCATAAATGGTAAGCTTTGATGAGGGTTTCATAGCTAAATATGCCTTCCAGTATAGAAGTCGCCTAGATGTGGTAGTTAAGCAACTGTCTTGAACGTGTTGATTGTAGGTTGTGAGTTGATGACACGTATGTCTCAATTGGGCATAGAAGATAGTAGGCATCTCTATGTGCATTAATTTTTTGAATGGATGTAGTGCTTTTTTCACCTTGGAGTATATTTTCTTTTTTGTATGTGAAGTAATTTTGTTTTAAAATTCAATATGTTAGCATTAATTACCCTTGTGTGCTATTACATCCGGTGCACAGGATCTTGTCTGTTGTATTTCTTTTCATCATTAGTTTTCCCAATTGCCATTGAAAGTTATTCAAAGTTCAGCGTTTTTCTTTGTTCGGTGCGCTGCAATCAATTTTTCAGAGGTATGTGATATATTTGGTTGAACTGACATGAAAGTCTTATTTTAAGAGATGTTACGCCAAGAGTAGATTTTCTAAGTATTAACTGATATTTCCATGCTGGGTGGGATACCTCTGCTAATGATGACTGTTCGGAAACAAGCCAATGAAAATAATCGGCAGTTTTCAGTAAAATGGTTTGAATCTGACTTTACACGGACTGGCGTACTCCTAAGCTTTCTAATGGTTTTAATTTATTTATTCTGTTTTTATTACTGCACTTTTTATTTTTGTGGTCCGGCCTTTATTGAAATTCAAACATTCTAGTTGCTCTGGCTGCTTATATGTTTTTCTTAGAGTGAGTATGATGGATTTCATTAGTCTATTTTGTTTTAATTTTTTCGAGCAATTGATGTGTATTTCAATGTGTTTTTTTGGCTCCCAGATGGTTCTCTTTTCAAGGTTGGTGCATGCGTTTATGTGTTATATTTGCAAGAGTCGTCAGTGTAGCGAGGTTTGTTATTGAATGTAATTAGCTTAATTTTTGGCTTTACGATCCTTGATTGAAATTGTTTGAGTATCGCATATTGCAGCACTTGAATGTTATATACTGATGAAGTTTTTGGAAAATTAGTGTCAGCATAGTGTTCTTTCTTATAAATAATTTCATTAAGTTATTTTAATTCATGTATGTACACTGGACTGATAGGTATTTTCTATATTTGAAATAAAAGGTTTATGAACCAATTAACTGCACACCACAAATTGCTTTGTTTGATGTAGGAATGAACTGACTTGGGAGTTCTCCCCCATTTTTAATGAATAAGTGTTGCTGTCTTTTGAGAGCTTTTGTCATGACAATGTCAGTTGATATCTGATATGATTAGTAATAGCTTAGAGTGGAATTCAAAGTTTGGGTGTGCACATTTATTAATGGTGATGATACTGAGAAAATTCCTTTGTTATATAGTAAGGTCATCTTTCGCTTCATTAAGCAATTTGTTTAGTGCTTTTGGTAATACAGCCTAGGAATTTTCCAATGCATGAGTAGATCCCCCTCGAAAAATGGATCCTGAGGAGCCTCCAGGGGGAGTAGACGGAGAGGGAGCAGGGGACCCTCCCCCACAACCACCACCCCCAGCTGACAGCTGGGAAGAGGAGGCCGATGGGGAAGATGGTGGAGTGGAGAGGGGTGATGATGACGATGCTGATGGGGCAGGGACACCTGATGGAGAGGATGGAGCTTCATTGTCTGCCGTGTTAGATGCCGCTGATGGTGATGGTGAGGAAGCTGTGGTGAAACCTAAGAAGCGGCCGCCAAAAGCTGAAGAAACCAAGAGCAAGAAGGAGCATGTTAATGTTGTATTTATTGGTCATGTTGGTAAGTATATGGAGAGTGCTCACTATAAAGTAATTCATGATAGAATTTTCTTGTTATCCATTGTTTTTGGTTCATTAACAACATTGTTAAATTCATTTTTTATATTAAGAAATAAGAATTTTGTTCTCTCTCTAGTTTTTGGATGGATGATAATAATTTCCTTACAACAGCACCAACCTTAAATTTGTAGTTGGTTTCCAGGTCCACATACTTTCTACTTTCTTTCTTGCTGGTTGTATCCTCTCTCCCTCTTATGTTGCTAATAGGAATTCTTCCCTCTATCATGACACTTCCCAATGTCTCCTATATTCATTTTACTCCCCAAACAGCTTATCTTTCATCATATGCTATTCTTTTTGTTAACTGAAAAGCCTCTAATCCATGTTCTTCCTCTTTCCTTCAAGCCCTAGATTTGAAACTGTGGAAAACTTCTCCATCAATCTTTTCTTTACATTCTTACTCATGAGTCCTGGTCGTCCTTTCTCCTCTTTGAGACTTTTCACAGCACAATTCTTTTTTTGCTATGTATTAGATGTTTTTGGTTAGCAATTCTTCTTATGATGGACATTTGTTTGGCAAATAATTGAGCTGTTTGAGGTTCAAATCATAGTAAGTATTTTTACTTAAGCTGCAATTGGGCCTGAAATGCTATGTAACTTGAATATTGCGAGGGTGTGGCATTCAAAGATTTTGTACTGTTGCTCCATTATATTTTATGTTGATTATTACTTTTATCTTATTATAATGTTGTCATTTAAGGCCAATAATGATAAATATTTTCAAATGAAATTTCGAAATTTGATACATGATGAAAGTTACAAAGAGAGAAAAACCTCAAATGAGTTTCTCTGAAGGTTGGAAAAGTTAAAAGAGGAAGGGTATCAGGTAATATAATTATTGACCAATTTTTGGAGCTTAATTTCCAATAATTCTTTGGTAGTGCAAGCTATTATTTAATGATTTGTTACTATTTTTATGGTAACATGAGCAGCACCATGGAAGTATTATAAGTTAAGCAATTGGCATTTAGCTACATGGGTTCAAACAACTTTGGACATCAGAGTCCTTTTGTCATTTGGATTTGCCCTTGTAAAATATAAAATAATTTAAAGCTGTTGTGATGCCATAATTTGGCACATGTAGTAGTTAGTCACTACTGTTTGATTCAAAATGATAAAACTGTGGATTTAGAAAGTGTGTTGTGCCATCCACTTATGTCTTAGAGCAGCCTAGAGCAAATTCTTAAAACTTCATGAATGTGCTAATACAGGGTACAGCAGTTAAATCCGGACAAATGAAACTTTTGTTTAAAAGCAAATGTATTTAAAAAAATACAAATGAAAATGAAAATCCTTTAACATACAAGTAGTGGTATCTGTCATGAGTAACATTACTCAATGTAATCCCCTTCAGCTGCAATGACCGCCTCCTATCTTGTCCTGAATCAATGCCACACACTCTTTAAAACATTGCCGTCCATATTCGCAAATGCTGCTATGATAGCAGTGCATAGAGATGTGACATTAGGGTGCCTCGTCTTATTGGTAACTCTTTCAGCTATGCTGCAAACATAATAGTGGGGAGGGCTCAAGTCCGGGATATTCTGGGGCCAGAACATGTCAATTTTATCTGAGCCAGTTTTGGACTAAATTACTTGTATGAGCTGGTGCACCATCATGTAGAAAGACATTGTCTCCCCGAGGCCACAGTTACCATCCACGGTTTCAGACATTCTTCAATTTGCAAAACTCCTCTGAAATCAGAGCCTGAGCATTTCCTCAAATGAGGGTTCCTCGCCAAGTTAGTGAAACCTTCCCCGGGCTACTCCAAAGCATTATACTTAGCCACAATATCGTAAACAATTGATCTGGGGTACCCGAAGAATCAAACTAATTCACTGGGCGAACGAGCCACGTGAATACTTAGTGCTGTAGTGATAATAGCTGCTTTTCGATTGTACTCTGAACTTGTATGTAACATCTTGACCATTTTGAGGTTATGACTGTTTACTAGGTGCCCATAGCTTTGAAGAACGTGAATTGCAACCTCCAGTGGAACTACGATATGGCGAGACATTCAAATTGAAATTTGTCTGGAGATAAGTGCTGCACTCTGTACATGGCATAAATTCATTAAGCTAAACTTTAATGACGTAAAATAAGATAATACTTTGCCAAGGGCTTAACAATAAGGGGAAATTGCAGTAGTCAACTTTCAGGAGCCGCATATGAAAAACGATTACGTTCAAGCCAATGAAAATGGTACTAAACAAATGAAACTATAAACATTGTCAAGGCTTGAATTATGAATAAATATCTTTCTGTAATATATTGATGCATTTGCTAAATCTATCACAGGCTTCTGATAATTATTTTTGCCTTGAAGTTTCATGTACTTATACAAAACTAAATGTTTTTCTAAAGCAATAATGGGAGTGTTAATTGCATGTTTGAATCAGTAGTACTTTGAACGCTTTTTGTGGGGATCAGGATGGTGTGGTGGCTAATGTAATGGCTTCCCACTTAAAGGGCTTGGGTTTCAGTCTCAGAGGTGGCAGAATTTTTCATTTGTATTATGATCCCTAATTAAATTGCTTTCTGGAGAGCATTCATGGGTAGTATGGTGTCCATTGGATGGTTAAGTTGTTAACCCCTGGTGGCTATTAATGAGTAAGTTAATGGTGATGATGGTTTTTTCTCCAATTTTCCTTCATTCTCTGAGCATTGTACCTTTACCAAATTACCCATCTATCTCAAATGGCACAAATGACCTTAGCTGTTGGTCACCTTCCCAAATAATTACTACTACTTTTTTTTGCAAAAAATAGATGTAAACAAGTAAAACGAATCATAATGTTAATTGCTCACTTTTCTTTTGGGGTAAAAAATTCTAGAGAATTGAGATTTCTAAGTCCAATTTTTTCATTCCTTTGAATTAAAAAAATGAGAATTACTGGTCTGAGGTAGATGTACAATGCTTAAAAGCATTAGGTGAGTTCTTATTATCAACTAATCACAGGAATTAGGACCACACTAAAATGTACAAGGCGTATACGCTCAAGACAACCACGTGGTATGTGGTTATAACAATTTATAAAAATAATGGTTCTGTGAGTCATATTGCTATACTATGTGAAGGACCATCATAGGAAGACATCCTTATGTCAGCCAAGAAGAAACAACTGGGCATCTTTGTTTTTTGTTTTTGCATTGCATATTTTTATATCAATGGCTCTAAGAACATGATCGCAATGCTGAGGTTAGTGGCATGATGATAGTTCATTGCTTTGCTGATGTAGTATAAGTATATAAAAAAAATACCACCGGAAGGCATACGGTTAATACCTTTCTTGTTCCAGTCATTTAAGTTTTTAGACAATGAACTCTCCATTTTAAAAGGCCTTTTGCTCAAGAACCCCAAGGAAATACAGTGAATGCCCTATTGCCCTGATTATAAGACAAATTTCCACTATGCAAATGCAGCTTATATTATTTTAAAGACTTGAACTAGCTGCCTGCTGTACATCAATGTCGTGTCCAACTATGTACTTACTCTGTATGATCATAAATTCAAACTAAATTCCACCATGTTAATAACTGAAACATTTTTACAAACCAAAAGTGGATTTTAATGCCTGAAGTTCACTCTTTAACTCTTATCAATTGTAAAGAAATGATGATTAACAATGATCGTGTGGATCACTATTTCTGATTGTATCATTTCAACTATTGTCTTACTGATTCTGTAGCCCTTAAGGTTTTATTCTTCAAAAGGGGTGATATTTTGCAATGGGAAGATGTAGATTCTTTGCATCTGAGGTAATCTCTGAACTATTCTCTATGGCGAAGTCCAGGGAGAACTTATCGCAGGCTTTTTGATTGACTTCAATTGTGGAAGATTAACTAAGCTCTGATTCACCTTATTTTTCCACATTGGAGTCAACTCAATGTTCAAGTCACAATTTTCAGTATGAGGATGAGCCTGGAAGTTTTACCCTCTGAAACTACAAGTATCTCACTGCCTCTCTTATATTTTAATAGCATTTATGTTCCTTCCCTAGTATTTTAAAAGGGCTAATGTTGCTGGAAGGCATATCTGCGAGGGTAATCTGAAAATTTCTCAGAATGGGAAAGAAAGAAACGCCTTAGCTCTCTGAAACTTTTTTTATTTTTCAATGTAATCTCCCTGTACATTAATTCACTTAGTCCAGTGATGTTCAAATGTCTTGATCCCATCTACAAAATTAGATTCCTTCAGGCCTACAAAATATCCATCTACTTCAGCTGTTAGTTCTTTGTTTGAAGAAAATCTCCATCCATCTAGGAAAATTTTGAGCTTGAGGAAGGGATGGAAATCTGATGCAGCCAATTAAGGCGGGTGTGGCAACAATTTGTATCTTCGTTCACCTATTTTTGCCATGGCAATATCACTTGTGGGTGGGCTTGCATTGTCTTGATAAAAGATGACTCTTCCTTGCCAATTTGGCCTTTTTATATGTATCTTTTGCTGTGGTTGGTCCAGGAGGTTAGCATTAGTTAATATTGTCCAGTAATTGTTTTACCAGTGGAAAGATAATCAGCAGAGCGATCGAGATGGTGCGGTGGCTATCATACTGGCTTCCCACTCAAAGGACCCGTGTTCAAATCCCGGCGGGTCTAATATTTTTCAGTGGTATCTTGATCCCTACTTGAGGGCACTTAGAGTGAGTATGCCATGCGTTGGATGGGATGTTAAGCTGTGAACCTCTTGGTGCCACCTCACATCTCTTCCCAGAGCACTGAGGTGTTACATTTTTACTCGAAGGATGACATGTTGTTAGGAAACTCGTTGCACTAGAGCTGACAATTGGTGGTCATTCCAAGAACCTTCCAAACTACCCTCGTATGTAAAAAAATTTGGCAATGTCATACTACATTAATTCCTGAATATCAAACGTCTGGGATTTTCTCTAACTATTTGCGCGAATCAAAAGTTTTTTCTCTGAAATGACCTTCCAAAATGTCATATTCATTGTCATATTAAATTTAGCCCCATGGTACATATTTTGTGATTTTGATGGTCTTAAATGGAGTTCCGAAGTGGTATTTTTTATCATTTTAACTTCATAGGTTACTTCATAATATGATTAGCAATCTTTTCATGATTATTTCAAATTCGTTTAATCATTTGTCATTGGTTAAATTCATGCAGAAATTAAAGCATTAAAGAAATTAAAATGAAGCATGCGAATTGTGTTCTGGAAGTGATCAGCTCCATGAGAACCACTTCAAATGATACATTTTAGAACTTATCCAATATATTAATCAGCTACTTACATCTGCTAGTCTGCTTATATTATGAGCTTGGGTAATTGTTGATGAAGTATTTGTGATGGATATCATGGATTATGCTATTGGTAAGGTTACTCTTGATCGAGGGCTTCAAAATTTTCATTCAAGATAAAAATTGGGAGTTTAACCTTACTTGACATTTCTGGATCAGCCTTAGGCTCATCATGCCCTACTGTGTGTGTGTGTAACCTTATTTTTTCCTATGGGCAAAAATTATTTTTTAATGAATTTTGTAATATGTATCATTTGGTATTTCACCTATTAGAAACTTTTTGTATTGTTTTCATCTGTATTCTTTCCTTTTTTTGTAATGCTCTTGATATGAAATTTTTCAATGTCTAAGAAGTGGAATTAAATAAAATTATATAAATACCCGTAAGACATGATAAAAATAATAAATCAGAATTTATGATAATTTTTTATCTGGACTTGGATTGCAATTATGACTTCACCTGTAATAAGGAGTATAAACTTATAATGTCATGCTATATTTTAAGTTTTTCTTGAATATCGAATGTGTATGTAATTACTAACCAATTCCATGCTAGTACTCATACACACACCGTAAAGAAATTCAGCATCCTTCCTTGGGTGATATACTTTGAAAAAGATGTATCATAGCATTTTCTATTTTATAAACATGCCTATTGCAAGGTGTAGTGATTTGATAAGTTGTACTACTCCAGTGTGTCAGGTATTGGTAAAGTGATTTATTGTATTCATCATTATATTGAGTCATGCTGTAGCAAATTTTTTAAGACACATTATTCACTCTTTGTCTTCAGTAAAAACAATGATTCCACCATGGGAAATTCTTTTCACTTATATCTTGTTAAATGCATTTATGCATTTGAAATTGTGTGTGTTTGTGTAACATTTTAATGTTTGGTTAAACTCCTTAGTCATTTATGTTTCCATGATCTTAACTGCATGAATATGATTTTATTAGAGTACTTGTCAACATCATTTATCTATTAACGAAGTTCTATTTTTTAATATGTACCTTAAGGAAACACCAAAATATGAGTTTTTTTCAAATGTTATTATTTAGTAGCATTCTATATGTTCGTTTAGAGGTTTCCATGGAATAGATTATTCAATTAGTAGTGATAGTAGATATTATTGGAGTTGATATATAGCTAAGGTCATTTCCACAACTGGGGATAGGTGGGTAATCAGTTATTATTATTTCGAGTTATGATGTTCAGGAGGATTGGAGAGAAACTCAAAATCATCATTGGCCTACTCTTAATGAATGATGCCAAGGGGTCCACAATTTAACATCCCATCCAACAGGTGTCATACTCCACTTGAAGGGCTCTCCATGTGACACCCCCAGTAGATATCGGGATATCTAGAGAAAAATCTTGTCATCACAATTCATATCCAGACTTTAAAGATGGGAAGCCAGTACAGTAGCCACCACACCATCCTAAATGCTATGGATTCAATGAGCTCTGCATGTTTTTGCAGTTTCACTGTGTTAGAGGTAAAATGGAATGGTATTCAATTTCGCATGTTGATTTCAGGATTCATCATTTCAATAATAATCATAAGCCAGCGGCTTTGGAGGGAACAATTAGAAAAAAAGAGCATGTTTATAAGGAACATTGGAATCTAGATATATAAGTAGCCACTCAGTATTATGCAGCTGAATGTGGAATATAATTGAATATTAAAAATGTAAGGATTAACCTTCATTGAAGAATGCTTATTTTAATCATGTATGATGTATGTATTAATCATAAAACTTAAGAAGTGCTGGAGATATCCATAGATAGGAATTTAAGATAACAGGTTAAATAATTTTTGTACAAGAATTGACTAATTTATTTTTATTTCTTCATTTGCAGATGCCGGCAAGTCGACAATTGGAGGCCAAATAATGTATCTGACCGGCATGGTTGACAAAAGAACTTTGGAGAAATATGAAAGGGAAGCAAAAGAGAAGAATAGAGAAACATGGTATTTATCTTGGGCCTTGGATACTAATTTGGAAGGCAAGTATATCGCATCCCCTTGTAACATTTCCCCTTTAAGCCACCTTATTTTCAATCTAGTTTTTCCTCAAATGTGGTAATATTTGGAAAATCCTTTGATTGCCATAATGCCTTACGTATTTTGTGATTATAAGGACTGAGTTCTTTCCTCTAAACATTCTCAGACTGCATAATTTTTGTCACCAGTGGTGCATCACAAATTTGGATTATCCAAGTTTCCCCAAGCTTAGGGTTCTTTGAGCTTTCTTTTAACCTGAAAGAGTTCAAGGGAGAGCTAATGTGTGCACACACCCAAGGCGTGGAAGCTTTTTTCCACACTCAAGGGGTGTGCCCCAACCTGAATAGAGTCAAACTGAATCGATATTTCGATATTTCTTTGCCAAGTGTGCAGTTTTCATTTAGATATTTCCCTATTTGTTAAATACTGGAGTATGTTATTTTCATATCTTTTTGTGGGAGTTTTTCAGTCTAATCATGGCACTGCCAAGACATGTAAAAGATTCAGATTAAAACTCTGAATATTGTAGAATCTGGTTTTTTCAGTTGGTTTTGTTTGATGAGAAAAGCAGCTGAATAATGTACTTAAAACAAGTGAATCAGCTGAAGTGAGTGATTATTGCAAGAGCTAAGTATAGTTTCTTCTCATTACTGTAACATTAATGATTACGCACAAGTTCAAGGAAGGGCATTAAATTTTAGTTGTATATGGGTATTAGACATTATGTGCAGTGACTGAATATGTTTTAGAATGCTGCATAATGAGTGCTTTTCTTTAGGGCATAAGTTAATGTAAACAAGCTTGCTTTCTCAGGTGAAGGAGAAAAAATCAGTCTGGCTTAATCTCCAGTTTCCTTTGCTATTTCCCCTCCAGATTGTTGTTTGTGCATTTCTCCCACTAACTATTTCTTCCCCTGTTATTTAAGCTGTCCAGGTTAGAGTTAAGTTATTTAAAAAATTCTGATGGCTGACGTACTTGGATCAGAGGAAAAGCACACATAGGGTTGGCCATCAAAATCTAGATACTTTTCGTTATATATTTAAGGAAACAATATATATGTCATTTACATATGAATGGATTTTTGCAACTTGCTAGAGATTTAAATGAAACCAGATAGAAACTAGGAGGTATTAAGTGCCTCTTTTTATTATTCCTTGGTATCATAAAATCTAAATAATCCATGTGTTAAGCCTTGTTAATCACATAAATCCCTATAAAATAGTGCTCTCACCATTGTGGTGCCATTGAAATATTCAGTATTGCTTACGGTGGGTGCTCTTAATGTTACTACATGTTCTTCTCTCCCAATGGCTGCATAAGTGATAATGTTCACTTCCATAAGAGAGTGACTGAAGCTCTCGGTCCACATTTATTTGAAATTACCTAACCTCTTTAAACATTTATCATCATCTTCTAACTGTGTAGGGAAGAAGAAACTCAATAAACCTCCTGAAGCATTGTATAGGCCTCAGTCACTTGTTCATATGAAAGTAGATTTCAATTCAGCATCAAATTTTGCATGCATTGTTGCCTCAGGCAAACTGAGCGTGGGCCAACTTGCAATGATAGCCATGGATGAAATACTGGAATAAATTCAATCAAACTAACTTGCGCTACACATGCATTACACGTTAAGCTAACAGTCATTATCAATCGTAATTTACCTACCATTTAAGGTAGGTTTGGAATGGACATAAATTGATTATTGCTACGTATTTAGCCTCATGTAACCCACCTTTGACACTCTACTATAACTTTTAGTTCTCTACTGTAACTTATCAAAATAGTGTACATTAAGTTGTCAATAAAAATGTAAGTTTACACCTAATGAAATGGCTATCATATGAAAGGTTTATTGAACTTAGAGCAAAAAGCTGTGTCCAAATCAGCAGGAAATCAAACTGATAGCCCTCTGGTAACTAGTTCCACCCTCTTTCTACAAGGCTAACATGCCCTCTCATGAAGTATATGTGGTGTTTTTAACTTATTTTGAGTTTTGGTCTATATTTTGACTTTTATTTATTTTAGAGAGAGAAAAGGGAAAAACAGTTGAGGTTGGGAGGGCCTATTTTGAAACCGAACGTAAACATTTTACCATATTGGATGCGCCTGGCCACAAAAGTTTTGTTCCAAACATGATAGGTGGTGCTGCTCAAGCGGATTTAGCTGTTCTGGTAAGTATTATTTATTTTATGTCCTTGGTGTATGCTCTAATAAAATATTACCATTTAAGTTTTATGTTTGCCTCTAGGTTATATCTGCTCGTAAGGGAGAATTTGAAACTGGATTTGAGAAAGGTGGCCAGACACGGGAGCATGCTATGTTAGCAAAAACAGCAGGAGTAAGGCATTTAGTTGTTCTAATTAATAAAATGGATGACCCTACCGTTGAGTGGTCAGAAGAAAGGTATTGATCATTTAATTTTCTTTTTTGTTTATATATAGATATATATATATAGTTGAAAGGAAGATGTTAATTTTTTTTAAATTTAAGGTATAATGAATGCCGTGATAAGTTAATGCCATACTTGAGGAAACTTGGCTTCAACCCGCAGAAAGATCTTTATTTCATGCCATGTTCTGGTTTAACTGGTCTTGGATTGAAGGACACATTGGATGAAGACCTTTGCCCGTGGTACAGGTAAGCATCATTATTCACAATATTATGTCTGCATATCCTAATAGTCAAATAATAACCATGCTCACTGGCCTCCCAGACTATGCAAGTCTCTAAAAAGTAGAGAATAATTGAGCTAAGCTAGCAAGGATCACTGTCTATCACATAAGGCTCATGTACAGATTCCCACTCCTGATGGAGGAAACCACTCTGTTTGAACCTTTTGTGCAATCTAACAAATTGAAAGTTGAGCATAAGACCTAGCGAAAAGAAGTTATTTAATAGCATAAATTTAGTATAAAATAATAATTTGATTTGAGGTAATTTTGATGTTTATAGCCCTGTGCCAGGAAGTACAATTTTGCATGGTGTTTTGATATTTTGCCTCTGGATTGTCTAGAAATGAATTAACAAATTTTAATAATGGTCTTTTGTTGAGCATACAAAATAGTTAATCAAAATCTGCTATGCATAATTATTAACAACAATAGGAACTGGGACCTGAAGGAGCATTGTAATGACAGTCCACTCTGTATCCAGACAAACTATTTCGTTTGCACCTCTTTAATCCCTTGTGTAAAAATAAGGATTTATTACAAACACATGGTACAGAGAATGCCATTTTTTTTAATATAAGCTTATAAAATATGGATGTTTTTGTAGCCCAATTGCTCATTTAGTTAATCAAGTACATTTTTTAACCTGTGTTTAATTGATAAAATGTGAAAACCTAAAGTTATCAGGCATGTCTTCTTTTTAAGGTTTTCAGTTTAATCTCATAACTTGTATTTTTTTTCAGAGGAGAAGCCTTTATTCCTTTTATAGATAATCTACCTCCAATGAACCGTAATGTAGAAGGTCCTTTCATTATGCCTGTGGTGGACAAGTATAAAGACATGGGAACAGTTGTTCTGGGAAAGGTTGAAAGTGGAGAAGCAAAAAAGGGACAATCTTTGCTTCTAATGCCAAACAGGGTAAGTTAGGAATGCCTTTTTTGAAAATGGGATGCTTTCATTTTTATGTACAGTAAAACCTCATTAAAATTTTGGAGACTAGCAAAAAATATGTAAAATCATGGTTTTTGTAAAAATTAAGTCCAGTGGAAAAATTATTTTGATAACTGTATTTTTATTTTCTGAAAATCTCGTGGAATCAAAATTAAAGATATATGAACAACAACAATTGGTTTATACACGGAGTGATATATTTAAGTGATGTAATTCCACACACTGAAAAAGTTAAAGCACAATTTCTCCTTTAGAAATTAAATATTTTTTTTTTTAATAAACCTTTGATACCACTAGTTCAGTTGACAGTGTGCATTGCCCATCAAGGGCATACCCCTAGGAGAGAACAAAGCTAGATTACTTTTTCATCGTCCTCATTGTTACAAGTCTATCACTGTTTAAAGGGTGTTTTAAAAGCAGTTTTCCCAGTTGTTTGGGGTTATTCTAATCTTTTGTGCTCCAATTCATAATGTGTAAGTTCAACTTCCTGGAAAGTTGCTTATGTACGTGTACTTCTTGCAGAACTTCCTGCTTTTGCTTTATTTTCAATATTTTTTCTTTTGGTAACTTTGTCAAGAATAATAAAAAAATATATGTATAGAAATAAAATAGAAATATAAATAAAAAATAAAATAGAAAGAAAACAAATTAAAGAAGTTATTTAATAGCAATTTATAAAAAGGCAAGAAGTAAAATATGAGATTTTAATGGTTTGCCAATAAAAGCATTCATGCAGAAATAAAAAAATATCTATCAATGGTATCTCACGGTACAATGTGAGAAATATAAAATCAAATAGGCTGCTTCATCCACTGAAATGGAAATATACCAGCAAAGCTTGTTAGATTATTTTTTGAAACTTCTTGATTTCAGATGCTCTTCATAAACCCTAATTTGTGGTCATCGTTCATGTCATCCCATTGTAGGCTTTTGCAATCTTTTATTTGATTCCAAAATATCTGTACTACAAGTCTGAAGTTAACTCAATATCTTTTCATATCTCCTGGCATCTTTCCACAGTAATTTGTATTGTTCAGGGAATTCCATAAGTCTTTCTCTTTCATTTTGCTATCCTGGAACATCTTACCTATTCCAATGGTTACATCCAGTCTCCAAGTTTAATTGGCTTTCTTCTCCTTTTGCATGTTTTTATTATTTCTGCAATGTTTTCATACATCTCCTTCACCTTAACATTATTGTAGTCAGTTATTGGCATGTAAACTTGTACCACTGATATATCTATGGGTTACCCTGCCAACTTGTCAACTTTGATCCTTAACTTGTATTGCAGAAAGCTCTTCGCTCTGATTGCACCCTCTTTCCATAATATTATAGGCATTAAAGCATTTCCATTCATGGAGCCTGGTTGAATGGTCCTATAGGTGCTGCTCTAAAAGTCTCCTTCTAGTCATTTTATGTAACCTATTCTAAAGTTTCTAACCCCATTCTACGCATGTACCTTTATATTTTAAGGGTTAGGTGGTAGAAAAGACTACTTTCTAGCCCCAAAATAAAGACGACTATCTATCTGTATTCTCAAACCTCCGACTTCTCCAAAAGTTTCCCATTTGAGAGTTTGATGGTGAAAAAATTTCACTATGCCCGGTTTTTCCCTAGTCAAAGTTTTTTCTATGATATTATTCTCTATCAGGTACCATATAATGTCAAAATCTTTGTTGAAACCTTGATTCTGTTGTTATTCCTTGGAAAAAGTATCAAACATGCTTTATCAGACCAGTAGGTTAGTGATGGGCTCTGTAATGATGCTGTTTATATTTATTGCAAAGTAAGTCACAATTTGAATAAAATTCCAAGGCATATGTACAGTTGTTATTTAGAATTTCACATTTGAGTATAAACAACCATTAAGATGAATTTTAAAATGATATAGGATAAAGAGCGAGGAAGAAACAATGTTGACAAATAGGAGTTGAAATTTGTACCAAAGAACTTAAAAAACAAAATTTCTTTGAAAAAGTATATATTTCTTGTGGAATGTTTGAAATGCACCCAGTAAGATTGTATATCATAGCACTTAAGTTATAAAATAGCTAGTTACATGAATGTAAATGAAGAGGGATCTAGACAAAATTTACTGAAGAAAATTTTAGGAACATTTTCTTTCACATTTAAGTCATATTCCAGTAGAGCTGATGCACGAAGTCCATTTTGACCTTTGTGTTCCTTGATACCCTAAAAAACTCTCAAAGGATATTGTGCAGTTTCATTAATCCTATTATTTTATTGACCTGTATCACTATTTTCTAATTGTTTGTACGTTTATGGTATTCTTTTCCAATAGACACCTGTTGTTGTTGACCAGTTATGGTCTGACGATGAAGAAGTCACAACTGTTGGGTCTGGAGAGAATGTTAAGATCAAACTGAAAGGTATTGAGGAAGAAGATGTCTCCCCTGGTTTTGTACTTTGTGATGCCAATAACCCTTCCAAGACAGGGAAGGTGTTTGATGCTCAGGTAAGTTATACATGTTGATGTTCAACGCTCTTCATGAATCAAATTTTAGCAATGTGTAACATTTCATTTAATACTTTTATTCCTGCCAAGATATTTTAACAGGAATACATTAATATCAG
Organism: Hetaerina americana; assembly: GCF_022747635.1. Taxonomy (NCBI): domain Eukaryota; kingdom Metazoa; phylum Arthropoda; class Insecta; order Odonata; family Calopterygidae; genus Hetaerina; species Hetaerina americana. The sequence continues at coordinate 94,920,860 of NW_027286874.1, forward strand.
TGGGATCCATATTGATTCTCACTTCATCTATGTGGATGCTTGTATATCTGTCTAATTATATTTTTCTTCTTTTAATCTGATCATCAACCACTTTTTGTTTAAGGATGTGGTAAAGGCTTTCTCACTTCATTTTATCAAAAAACCCTCCTTTGGCTTTACCAAAGAGCTGGAAAATGGAACCCATTTTAAATTCTCTTGCAAAAAATATCACCTATATAGTTTTACTTGAGGTGCTTTGTGGAGGGCACTTTGAGTGAGTACGCTGTCCGTCGGATGGGACGTTAAGCTGCGGACCCCTTGGCGCCTTTCGTAAAGAGTAGGCTAATGCCGACGCCGGGTTTCTCTCCACCCTTCATCCTTTCCTATCCATCCCCTATGGCGCAAATGACCTCAGCTGTCGGTCGCCTCCCCTCAAAACTACTACTACTAGTTTTTGTAGAATTCGCTACTATTACTGATGAATGCAAAATAAAACAACCTTCACATCAGTGTCTTCTTATACAATTGAGACTATTTTTGGAAGTATTCAGGTTTTAGCATGTAACTAAGCTTTGAAACATACAAAAGTCACTAATGTGCTAAACAAAATTAAAGCATTTTTTTATAATGCTCTAATTGGAACTTCAACGTGCTATGACTATTGTTAAGAATCCAATCTTTGTCAAGACCACCCATATCATATCTGTTTCAACTAGTGTGTTTTAATTAAATGACTATGTCATCATTAAAATAACTATCAGGGGAGAGTTGATGGTTATTCATTGTTAAATACTTCCTAAGTTGCTTTCTCAGTTTCATAAAATACATTCAAATAAAACCATCTCTGTAATCACAAAATTTGACCACATGCATGTGATTTTTCCTGATGCTGTCCAATTATAGCTGAATATTCATTACTTGTTTGTCTCCACAAATATACTTGCCTAACATCTTACAAATAAATAAATAACATAAAATTATATATAAATTGCATATAATAGCTATAACTTAACAGATTTCTATTTTGCATTGTTAGAGACCTTGTCCTTAACACTGGTTTTCACCATTGAAATAATAAGTAATGGGCTAAGAATTTGACTTTGTTATTGAGTCCTCATTTCCATAAAAATACTTCTGTAAAACAACAGGACAATGAAGGAATTGTATGTATCACGGAAATGAATGATATGAATTAAGGCCTCATGATTTTAATTTTTGTTTACATTAAACCAAACTTGTCACCATTTATTGCAAATGGGGAGTAAAAACCTTTTATGCCAAAATATGAGAACACACCTCCATATATAACTAATCCAGTGCATTGGATGGGGTCTATTCCAAATTAATTTTATTTCATCATAAATACACATATCTGTGTCTTAAAGTTGATGAATGCTGTTTGTAAGTTTTTATGAATTTAATGTATCTGCTGTCATTAAAAGAATAAGCAAGTGTAACAGAAGAAAAGCCACGTATAATATGTGGCATGCCAAATGACATGTACATACTGCTCTACATGACCACTTGTGCTTGGATTCCGACAACACTTGCCAAGTGCAATTTATATGTATTTGCCAAGCAATACCTACTCAAGTACCTATGTACTTACTATCAGAAATTTACATGGGTAGTCAAAGAAGTTCTCGCTTACTAATGAATGAGACTTTTATTTCTTAAAATGTGTTATTATTTTGACACAGCCTCCTTTTTAAGTCAATTAACTGTATTGGCGATGAAGTTTATGTCTTTCTCTGCAAAATATGCTTCTACATATGCGATAACCTCCTCGTGTGATGAAAATTTCTGTCCTTCAAGCAAATATTTAATGTTAAAAAGTGGGAAAAAGTAGCTGGGGACCAAATATGGTGAGTTGTCAACTATTCTAAGTGCAACTTATGAATTTAAACTATGGCAACTACAGAAGTGGGAGCAGGGCAGTTGTCCTAAATGAAAAGCACTTTCTTTCTAATCGAGTATAGTTTTTGTTATTTCTGTTCTCAGCTTGTCAAGTAATGATGCACAATACTCTCCCGTTATTGTTTTACCCTTGTTTATTCAGTGAACACAGTCTTATGACTATCCCAAAAAACAGTCACCATCTAGTAACTCAGCTGTTGTGTCAATGCACTCAGCACTAGCTCGTTTATTGCAATGCCATGACAGAGTAGAGTGAAAGTAACTAACTTATATATTAATGATGTCACAGGCAAATTATTCGCACAAGCAGGAACAATGCTGCATTCTAGTATATTCAAAATCACTTCTGAATTACATCAACACTTTCATTGCAAACAAACTTTAATATCCACTAATGCTTTCTAATAAATATACTCGTACAGTATGGAATGATGATAATATCTACTGAATGGAGGAAATCATGATCATAATTAACATTGAAAAATGTCTGAATGCACAAGTAATGATGATAGTTCTGTATAAATGAGTGAACAAAAGTTAGCTGACGGTAAAACTCTTCCCGGTGTCACATAGGACATGTGAGAAGCTACTAAGAGATTCCTCTTTATCTTCTAGTATAACTAACTTTTTTTTATTATACTCATCCAAAGAATAATGATTATATAACTACCCTGAAGCATTGAACATGCTTATTGAATTTTGCATTGTAGTTAAAATATCTCAATTTAGGGGTAGAATTTAAATTGTTACCTGAATGTCTTCTCTGTGTGCATGAAAATAATAAAATTAATACAAGCTCTACATAATGCTACAGTTACGTTAATGGCATCTTCCACTGATGTGCATTGACATGCAGAAATTTCAGTGTGAAAAAAGCATTCACCTTGACCAGAATTAACCAGATCCCTAGATTTTTGGTGGGAGAGTGCTTTAGTAAGTTAAGCTACTGAAGCATCATCGTATGCTAAATTAATATTTTCCTTCGATAGGTGGTGATTCTTGAGCACAAGAGCATCATATGTGCAGGTTATTCTGCTGTTATGCATATCCATTGTGTGGCAGAAGAAGTTACTGTCAAGGTGAGCTATATGCCTTTTCCTCTATATTTTTGAAAGTGGAATTGCTGAATACAATTAGGCATAAAACTTAACATCAAGATGCCTACTGGGTTAATGTGACCATACTTGTACAATGGTGTGTATATTTAGCAAAGCAAAATCTATTTATTGCTCTAAAAATTGTCAGTTTGAACTCTGGTTAAATTTAGGTTGCAGCTTATAACCTAGGGCTGGGCATAGTTATTTTTTTGACTAGGAATGTAGTGTTGAGTGGTTTTAGTCATCTGAACATTGAGCTACTCTAACTTCTCTTGAACCAGAACTATTTATCCAGATCAAATGACAGCTTATCTGTTTGTGGTGTTAATTGTCTATACTAGGACATTTCAGAGCTGCCACTATCTTAAATTCAGGAATGACATGGAAAAGTCAGGAAATGTTTGTATTCAATTTTTGCAAAGTTTTAGGGGATATATGAAAATTTGCAAGAAAGATATCTTTGTTCTTTCCCTTTAATCAAAGACGAAGTGTATGGTATGTATGTCATTATGAAGGTGTGATGTATTTTTAGTGGATCATTATGAAAGGTTGGGAGCTACTTATAACCAATAGAATGTATAAAAGGGTAGATAAAACCTCTGTCACTTACTAATATTTGTTTTTACTCATGTTGCAATGCATTAATATATGAAAATATTAGGAAAACAGTTGGTAGCGACATTTTAATCAGTTATTTAGTCATGATCTATAGCATCAAAGTTGGTGTAAAACATTTTTTTTTAGCTAAAAGATTTTGATTCCATTGTTAAATGAAATTCATGAATTTTTAATTTTACGTGAACTGAATCTATTTTTGGTATTTCTGAAAGTAGAAACAAAATGTCACCAGTTATGTGTTCTGATAGGCAAAAAGCACCAGGGATAACATACCCAGGTGCATGAAGAGTGTCAAACTCACTTGCATTTAACCAGTGCTCGTTGACGCATCACATGGGGTTTGTACTCATTTACTAGAGCCTTGAGGTTTAGTAATTTATTGCACATGCGTTGAATATTTATGTGCAAGAACTTTAAATAACAGGTTATCCTTCTGGTATTGGTTGTAGGCGTGGCTTCAAAAAAGAAAAATTACCCATGAACACATCTTTTGGCCAAATAGAGGGGTCACTGAGGGTTTTATGAAAATCTTGGCATATAGATAGCCAAAATGATCTATTCAATCTGTGCATTACCTTTAGTTGTTCATCACTGTCCAAACCAAGTAGGAAACCACCTACTGCAGTTTTCAAATGAAAAGACAGTTTGATAGGTGAGGGCAGAAATTCACCTAGTACTAAGCCCATCAGTATGTAAAGTTCACATATCAGGGTAGGGGGGCATATTTTTGGGAAAATCCTGGTGGCATTACGCTTAGCCATTAAATTCTGAAATATTTTGTATGTACTTATGTAAATACATACATTGTTAAATATCATCTCTATGATCACAATCTCATCACTTATCTGCCATGAAGAATATGCACTTGTGTGTACATTGGCCATATTTTTTCATTAATTTTAACAATTTGTGAGTTATTTGAAATTTTGTGTTTAAATAGTAACAGAAAAAGCTTGCTTCATTCATGTATTTGCAAAAATTCTTAGAACAGACTGAGAACTAATATTTTGGTGTATATTATGTATCAATATGTATTTTGCATGAAAATGTACTTTCAAAATATTCATTGGACCCTTCTAAAATATGAATTTTAAGTTTTGCTGCATGTACCCATGTTGTAAAGAAAAATGTGTTTATCATATCACCTTAAAATTAGTCATTCCCCGTTTAAAGTTTTTCATTCTGTTCTAGAGGGTAACTTGATTTTTTATTTTCATTGTGTTTATTTGGAAACGTAATGTTGTCCTATTGTCTAATACCTGATGAAGACTGAAGTTGTTTCAAAATATTTTGTTGTTGACTGGTGCAGAAAAATGTCTTGATAGCTGGTAGCTAATATTAATTTTTGAACAACATCCCGGCAAAGCATTGCTAATCTGGAGGCTAGATGAGGCAACGGATTGTCCAGATTAGGTGAAATATGAACCATCCAGGAATTTGAAACAACCCCATTTAGTATTCTCCCCCACTCTTCTTGTGCCCTTGACTGCTGATGACTTCTAATGACTCCTTATGATGCATTAAAGCCCCCAAGTGTAATAAGATTTCTTTTAAATATGGAATAATCCCATAAAAAAATATCTCTAATTTTCTCAAAAACTTAAGTTTGTAATAATTCTGAAACAACTTGAAGCAAAACAATCAGAATGCACATTTAGTTATTTGCACTGTATTATCCCATATATTTGATACATCTTCACACATTAGAATAATTGTTCAATCAAGATGCTATTTAAGTAAACGAAGCCTTAGAGAAAACTGCTTGCTTTAGTTTATGACTCAGTTGTGACAAGACATGGTCTCCACATCTCTCCAGTATACTACCTTGATCAAAAAGTTCCCGGAATAACCACCGTGTGGCGCTCCCATCGTTCCGATTTGAGTTCTGTTTTTTTTGTTAAATTGGTACATCTGTTGTTGATATTCCCTTTAAATCTTAGTGTCATAACTTGACATTTGCAAAAGTTACGTAGCCAAGAGTACATCTATCTCTGTGTGTGTTGGCGATTTTTTACAATTTCAGAAATGGATTTAAATTTGCAACAACGAACTTGTATTAAATTTTGCGTAAAAAACGGATTTAGTGGCGCACGGACGTTGGAAATGTTGGAAAAGTGTTTCGGCAACGATTCTCTAAAAAAAACGGTCGTTTACCAGTGGCACGAGCGGTTCAGAAGTGGTCGTGAGTCAATCGAAGATGATGAACGCAGTGGCAGACCATCGACATCGAAAGTCGGTGAAAAAATTGATAAAGTAAAAGAAATGTTGGTCAATAACCGCAAATTAACCATCAGAGAAATAGCGGAGGACTTGAACATTGCCTATGGATCCGCCCAAGACATTGTGGTTAATGATTTGGGTTTCCGTCGTGTAGCAGCAAAGTTGGTGCCAAAAGACCTCAATTTCATGCAAAAAAGAGACCGTGTTGACGTCGCAAAAGACATGATTTGCGAGGCTGAATCCGATCCCACATTCATCAAAAGGATCATTACTGGAGACGAGACGTGGGTTTATGAGTACGACACGCAATCCAGACATCAGGCAAGTGAATGGCGTTCACCAAATGAGCCGAGACCAAAAAAACCACGTCGTTTTCAGTCAAAAAAGAAGGCAATGCTGACGGTTTTCGTGGATTACAACGGTGTAGTGCATCATGAATTTTTGCCAGAAGGCCAGACAGTAAACAAAGAGTATTATTTGGGCGTTATGAGACGTTTGCGTGAAGCAATTCGCCGAAAGAGACCAGAAATGTGGGCAGAAAACTCGTGGATTTTGCACCATGATAACGCACCGTCGCACAGTGCTATCATTATTCGTAATTTTTTGACGAAAAATGCAACAAATACCATCCAACAGCCACCGAATTCACCTGATTTGGCTCCCTGTGACTTCTTTCTGTTCAATCGAGTTAAAAAACCATTACGGGGAACGCGTTTTAGCAGCCGAGAGGAAGTAATGGAAAAATCGCAGGAAGCACTGATGGACATACCGAAAACCGAATATAAAAAATGTTTCGAGGATTGGATCAAGCGCTGGCATAAGTGTGTTGCAGTCGATGGGGATTACTTTGAAGGGGACAATATAGATTTAGATGAATAAACTTGTATTTTTAATTTTCTGAATAAATTCCGGGAAATTTTTGATCAAGGTAGTATTATTTTTTTATTGACAATTAAAATATATTTGCTTGTATAACTTTTTCATTTTGATAAAATATTTAAGAATATTGCTCCATATATGTATTGTATGATAAAATTTGATAAGTGGCTTTTGAAATCCACTAAATTTTTAAAGTTAGTGGGCTTCTACAGCTGAATAAGGTCAATGGAGTTATCAATGGTTGACAAATCAATAATGCTCTAAAGCATTTGTTTGCATTTTTTGTGATAATTCATTATAACAAATAATTTAATAAATATTAAACTATGTAATATTTTCAGTAGTCGCTGGTATTTGGAAAATTCATTAAGAAACTAATGAGCACAAACTCTTGCAAACAATTCTAAACTCCTTAATCTATCATTTGTAATAACAATCCTATTGCTTAATATCCAAGGAAAGCACCTAATTTTACCAACTCGCTACACTATCTATCAATATCAGGGAGGGGTCCTTGATTTATCAAAATCAAAGGTCCTTGATTTATCAAAATCAAAAGCACTTTTCCTTCTTCCTTCACAATTCCCCTAGCATTTAATTTCATGACTTAGGAAATGATGGTACTAATCCATTGTGATAATTATGGCAAATCATGCACTTGCTGGATTATTTAATGGTACTGGCCATTCATTATTCTTTTGAGATTTAGACTTGGTCAGTATTTCCCAATTGCAACTCCTCAACTTGTCTACCATTAATAAGCACCTAGAAGTGTAGAATTCCTCTATTTTTCTTCTGGTAACTTGGATTGCTTTGTGAAGTTTGTGTATTTTCTGGCAATGCTCTTCAGTAAAGGCTCGTGGAGCAGAGATAGCTGACAATTATATTAATGTTTGTTTGCAATATTTCCCTGAGTGATTGAAAATCATTGCAATCAGCACTTCAGCAGAAGTACTTTTTGGTGAGCATTATGCCTCCTAAGTCACCAAAACCTATAGCTACTGAAAGTGAAGAAATTTTTAGTTATCCTAAATGCCTGACATGTGTCTTATATCAAGTGTAATAGCTGGGCAAATAAAATGTGTTATTATTATTTTTTTTAAGTTAGATAGGCTTCAGCTCATTCCGAAGAATGAGTCTTCAGCAATATGGTGTGCATAACATATTGTTCTTAGTTGTTGCAATACTGGAATTTCATTCGTACAGTATTGATCTGTACAAGTCCTATACAGCCATGGTCTGGAAATAGCATAATTGCTTTCTCCACAATTATTTGTTCATTATGGTAATGTTACTAGCGGGCTATGAAAATAGTGTAACAGACATAGGATATTTTAAATGAATTTTGTAGGAGTGGTTAATGTTTTTGCCCCCTCCTCCACTGGACAGGAGAGAGGCAAGTAAATGTATATCTGTTGTTGATAAAATGTATCTAATTTATGTGCAAAATTCATTTATAATTTTTAGCATTCATTCTTACTATTGGTACTAATGTGAACATTTTCACAGGCCTTAATATGTTTGGTGGACAAAAAGACTGGGGAAAAGTCTAAAACAAGACCTCGCTTTGTAAAGCAAGATCAGGTGGCTATAATGAGGATAGAATGTGCAGGAGTTATTTGCCTTGAGCAATTCAAGCTCTTTCCTCAAATGGGTCGGTTTACGCTCAGAGATGAAGGTAAGTTATAACAATGATGATTCAAGTAAAGTATTTGATATTTAAATGGAAATATATTGTAATGGTTTTTATTATTTTTTTTTTTTCAGGAAAAACCATAGCCATTGGCAAAGTTTTGAAGGTTATAGAGTAAATAATTACCAAGAAAATCTCAGTCAAAAGTTGTTCCACCTGTGACGCTGACAGCAGAGGAGATGAAACGAACATAACACCTATTGTACCATCCATTTTGTTTATATAATTTCTGAAATGTCAGTTGGTGGATGCTGAAAAGTGAAGTGGTTAGTTAAAGGATGGAGAGGTGCTCTGTTCTTTGAGCTTGTTGACGGTGCTTTGATGATGGTGGTAGCAAAATTTGTGTGAATTTAAGTGCGAAAATGTGATCTTAAATGTGTGAAAGTGTTTGTGTGACTCTTGAGTGTATGTGGGCCTCATACCAACCAAAGCAAGAGGGCATTAAGAAGCTTGTGTTGGTTCATGAGCAGGATGGTTGAGGGCTTTGCTCTCCTGCATTCCCCTGCTTAATTCGGAATATATATTGGGGGCATCTTGATAAAGGTCATTCTACTACTTTCAAATTTATGACAAAACTTGAATGAGAGAGTAAAGGACACATTGCTATTATCCTGAGTCGTGATAATTCAATTGCATTCTTAACCTCCTAAATTTTTTAAACGAAGTTATCATGAAGATATCAAACAATTTATATGCACATTTGATTGGTTGCTTCATACAAAGTTGCTGGTTTTAATGTAATCAACTGCTTTTGGTGTAGCGTGCTGCTGAATGTGCAGAGATGGCAATAACGAGAGTGACTGCTCTAAGTTGGCTTCATAAGCCTGCTGTTAAAAATTGATTTGCAAGAAAAACTGTAATTGCATTGCTACATGAAAAGAAATGCCAAGCCTCTGAAATTGCATTCATTCACCAGTACACTAAATACAAATGAAGTCTGAGACACTAATGAAATTTGTAAAGCTATCTGGTAGGTTTCATGGTGCACACATTTAAGTGACAGTGTTTAAACCACCAAGCAGCTGTCAACTGGCTGAAGTTGAATGCATTAGTTGTGATACTGTGAAACGAATCCACATTCTCATCTGCCCCATTGACATGGCATGATTCAGAATTTCTGATGGAAGGCTAAAAATTATCATGGAATATAAGTTAGTTTGGCCATCCAACAGCTGTCTGGGGTATTGTCGTTTATGATAATGTTAATTTTAAAGGTTGAGGGATAATTTTATATGAACAAAGACATTTATCACTTACCTTTCAGTTGACGGGATCTTAAGAGAAACTGGGGATATTTTAATGCTGTGTGTATAGAAACGCATTCGTTCGACGACACCGTGTATCCACCGTTGAGTTTAAGAAGGCAACGTTGGTTGGTATATATTATTTTCAATACTGCCAACTGTTCAGGAAGTATGCCATGTGTACACGAGCAGGTACATGGTTTCTCTTTGCCTTTTTATAAGCTGCTTCAGAAGATACCCCTATGCGGTGTTTTCTTGAAAGATTTTCACATTACAATAAAGGATGATTAAAATAAAAGCATTTTATTTTTAGACACTCATTCAAAAGTTGCGGAATTAAGTTGTTTCGTATTTTGATGCTCATCTTTTCCACCATATTTGCGGATTGCCGCGTATGGTCGTCTCCTATTGGTCGACGTCTCCGTAGCTGCAGTTTTGCTGAGGAGCAGGGTGGTTAGGCTTGGGTTGGACCAGTTTGCCGAAATAATCCTAGAAAATGTCTGCCCATGATCAGATAAGGGCAATGTTGGATCAGTTGATGGGAACTGGTCGAAACGGTGAGCCATTTATTATTTACGTATAGCTGTAGACCTATACTTAAATAAAGTCGGACGCTGCGTCAAATCCCAAAATGGCGGCTACGATCTGTAAATTATAACGATCATCATTGTTAAAAATGGATTCCTGCCGTTAACTTAAGGGTTAATTTTTTGATTTACAGAATTTCATCATGTGTGGTAGTGTAGTTTCTCCCTTGGTGTCATTAACTTGAGTGTGGAAATATTAGTTAATGCTGCTTGGGTCGACAAATTATGCTGCTTACTGTCTCTTGACTTACTGCATTCTTTTATGCCATTTGTTAAATATACTTATGTTAATGAACTAAAACAACTATCAAAAGTGTGCCAGCGCGAAAAGGAAACTACTCTTAAAGTTTTTTAAATCTCAGTATTGCATGTGTTCTATGGATTTTTCGGCCAGTAAACATTGGTATAATATTGCAAAAAACTTAAATTTTATGATTTAAAGCCATTGTATTACTGAAAGTGAAGAAGCCGTCGATAGCGTGAAGATACTACTAGGTTAAGCTGGTGTTTTCATAATTACATTTTATTATTAAGTTTTATGAAATGGATCAAGACGTACCATTTTCACATTTTAAACGTACGTAGATACTAAAGCCTCGTCCCCCGGTTTCATTCTAGGGAGGCTACCGTGCTTTAAAGACATATTGAGGGTTAAAGTGCTGCTGTGGGCGGATCACGTGTGTATTAACCTGTGATTTCTTTTCTTACTACCTGTACCAACTCTTCACATTCCTAACATAGAGATTTAGTTAACATTTTTTCAATACAGGATTTGTACCAGATAGATACTACTGTTTGCATAGGTAAATTTCTTTCTGCAAGGGTGTTGACCTATGCGAGTTTTGTGCAGCAGAAGTTTCAAGCCCAACTTTTAACTATTCATTCAGAACCTGCACAATTTAGTACACGTTCATGATTAGACTTAAGGTTTAAACTAGTGTACCTTTCTAGAAGAAGAATGCAACCAAGCCTAATGAAAAGTTTTTGTGTTTGTCATTAAGAATGCATTCCACTGTCGTGTTTACTGGATGATGTGTCATTGTAGGAGAAAACAACCGGTTCCAGGTGAAGTTCACTGATGCCAAAGTGTGCAAGAGTTTCCTGTTGAGCTGCTGTCCTCATGAGATCCTGTCCTCCACTGTAAGTTATACTCTAAGGATTGCCCTGTATTTCCCTGTTGATTCGAGCCATTGATTTTTTAACTTTAAATCATTTGGCGTTTTCAATGATCTTTAAAAGATATTTCATATCACAGATGTTACCAAATGAAAAACTTTGTTTTCCATAAAATGTAAATTTTTAAACCTATAGTTCTTTCCAGAACAACCTCAATAAATGGATCATTTTATAAGGTTATAATTATGTAAGTACATTTTTATTGGTAATTATTCATGTGCAAAGTAATACACTCGGAAATGGTCTTTATCTGACAGTGAGTGGTGAGTACATAACTCTCTTAAGGTGGCCAAGTCTTTAGTTTTCATAATGAACTATACACACATGGTCATGTTGTATGCCTACTAGATGTCTTCCAAGCATTTTTTTATATCACATCTGTCTGAGGAAAATGTATTTTCTATAGAACAGTTTATAGCTGCCCATTTCATCCACATACTCCGTTTTATATTTTTATTTGATATGAGGAACTTTCTTTGATTAAGACTATTTAGATATAATTGCAAAAATATTCCAAGAGCGCTTGTTGAAAGGGCCAATAACCGCCAGTGACATTAAGTAAGTAATTATCATTACGTCCGTGTGCATGGCACTTTTTATCTAACCAGTTTCCCGTAGCTGAATTGCTGGAAGTGCTGTGAGTATACACATTCACTTGGGCGTACCAAAATTGCAGTCTACAAGCAGCATATGATGTAAGAGATTTTTTCCATTTACAACTATGTTGAGATTATGAACATTTTATTCAGAGCAAGTAAAGTTTTCCTATTGAACAATTATAAATTTTATTCTCTGGCCCTCTTGCCAGAATTCAATTTTTGCTTGGCTCTTACATTGCTGTTAATTAATGGATGAGGATAAGCTTCCTGTCTGCCCTCAGTGGTCACTCGATTTTCACACAATAATCTACTACTCACACTTTCAACTAATTTCTTTCACCCTCAGGGAGGTTAGTGATAACGAAATTTGAGACCCCATGGCAATAGTTTAAAGGGATTTTGTCATCGTTACATGTGGAGTCAAACAACAGCAACAGCTGCTTTTGAAGAACTATCAGAGAGTCTGTAAGTTGCAAAGCAAGTCAGATGTATTAATGGGAAGGGACAGGCTTTACATTTAGTGTGATTCTTAAAGCAATGAAGTATTAAAGCGAATCAAATACCCATAAAAGATTTTTTGATAATGTCTTGGCATGAAGGGTATTAAGAACAGAGGGAATGTTTTGCTATTATATTTTTGTTTTGTTTTCCAAAATACTTGTTAAAATCCTAATTTAATCCTCTGTCATTGAAGTGTTGGTTCTGTTATTTTAAGGGTTGACCTTGCTGTAATTGTCAGCCTGTAGTGAACTGCAGGTTTAGTTAGTATAAATAGTGTTATTGTGTATATGTGTACCTAAAATTCAAAATAAGAGAATTTTCTAATTCGGTCTATGTTGGCCAAATTATTATTCCCAGAAGAAAGCGAACTCATTTTTTTTCATTTTTTCACAAAATTTCAGAAAACGTTAATTTTCATTACAATCATCAGAATTAATAAGCATTCTGTGTAAAACATCCATTGATGCCACTCGAGCATTGGATTTCAAAAAATAGTGTGAGTTCATATAAAATTTTTATGATTTTTATTTTAGTGTTGTTTTAGTGGAATTGTTTTTATTTTAAACAGTGTATGTTGGGTAAGGGTTGATTTTTGGAATTTAAGTAATGATGTACTGAATCCATCATGTCACTGATTCATAGTACTTAGTGGTTGGGCAAGATTCACTTTCATATGTGCTACCTTGGAGTTAACATACTTGGGTGTCTCCTCCCTCCAATTGTTGGGAAGAGAGAGCAAAAATGCTTAAAAAGTCAATTTTAACCTGCTGTTAATTATGTGTAACATTTAATCTTGGATGTTGAGTAACATGTTATTTTAAGCCAAGAGTGCATTGTGGTCTGGTCCAAGTGATCTACTTTGAATTGAAAATTTTTATGTAGATTTCTATGGAAGTGAGTAACCATTCAGAACTAGCTTAATGCTACACTTATCTCTTCAGCATATTAATTACGTATAGGTATTGTATATATAATTAGGTTCCTTTGTTTACTGATGTTTAGGTTTAAATCATATGAATGCTTAGGAGTGTGTAGAAACAGGTTATACAGGGGGTTGTTCAACCCCTACCTCAGACCTACTCTTCAAACCTTTTCGTCATTCAATATTGATTTTACCCAACTCTTCATCACATAACACTCTGAAAACACTTCGAGCATTTTGATGTAAGGAATAATCCTATCCTGCAATAGAAGTATTAGCTTTAAGCACATGGTCAGTGACTACAATTAATCAAGCTTCAAAACTAATGGCAAGTTACTCACACATGAACGAAATCTTAATCACTTTCTCTGTGCGTCATCAACAGGTGTAATCCTTTTAAAAATTATTTTATTTCTAATGACTATGTTTAAAAATTAAAATTCTTTCAGTTTGATGGACTGTTTTGTTTGCCCTGTCGATAAGGTCATAATTGTCAAATAGACAGGTAAATAAATAATCAAAGGTGTCGTTTATTTTTGAAAACACATGAAAATATATTAAAACTGCCGTACTGTAAGGATTTGCTTAAAGCCATGTCATATTTTTGAAAGTAATTTTTTAATAAATCAAAGGTTAGATGGTTCTAATGAGGATTTGGTGTTTCTTAATCATAAATGGAGTTATAGTTGCATGTCTGTGCAGCCAAAGGCTTATGGAACTCATTGATATTGAGACATAATATCAAGTTGCATTAAGAGGTTTAATTTTATTAAAAATGGATTGACAATTACAACCACAAAGACATCGAAAGACCATTTAAATATTTATTTGGAAGTTGACCCTGTTTCAGCATAAATACGTAGCAGTCATTATCCACCATTTCTTCTGGTTAATATCAGTTTGTCGTCCAAAATTCTTTTAGTCATCAAAGCATTTTGAGTTATCCAAAGCCATCTTAATCCCCACCTGAATTGTGTGTTTAGAGAACTATAGTATTGTCTGAAAGAAAACAAATCAGTGGTTAGCTCATGTTAAATTGGGGTTCAAACTTTGATGGCAAGGCCTTTTACTTTTAAATTTATCCCATACCATCAAAAGAAGGATTTTGTTTAGCTTTTTAATTGCGCAAGAAATTTCACTACTACCTATTTTTTGCACATGTGGTTGCTAGTTTTCAGAGTGGCATACTATTATGTTGCTGAATCACAGCTCAATGTAAATTGATGTAATTCTATTAGTATTTCCTAGTATTTTTATTAATCATTTGAAAGGGCTTTATTTGTGTAATACTGTGTGCCTTAAATATAAAGGCATCTGAATCATTGCAGAGTTATATTTTAGTCCAACACAGTAATCTCTTAATAACTTTTGGCAATAGAGGCAGTGAATGAATCTAATGATGTGTCAGATGATGGAGCCTTGTGTATTAATTACAATTGACTTTATCGTTACCACTTGTTATTGTTGAAGGTGGTAAGCAGATAATCCTTCACAGGTATTAACCCTCATAGTGCCACCGAGATTTGGTGACACTAGCAAAAGGTGCCAGTGTGAATTGGAAATTTTTGTCACACCTTATGAAAGAAAATAAGTTAGAAGTTACTATTTAAGATATGAATCTCAAATTTTTTTTATTTTGCTAAAAATGAAGTAACTGTTGTTTATAATATTCTGATACATTGCATAAAGGATAAATGTAATTATTACAGCAAAATTAGTTTGAAAAATACTTTGCTACAAAATAAATTATGGTGTTTGAGCAAAAAAAAGTAGTACATTATTTGTCGCATACACAATTAAAACAATTATTACATAAATGAATTAACTTGGAAGTGCTATTGGAAAAACCAAGAAATAACCTAAATTTAGCGAATTGCATTACTTTTAGTTGACTGCTGCACACTGTCATTTTCTAAGTCCCATCATTGGACTGCTCATCTAAAATCCATATTAAACCAGGCAAATGCCATGGATGCCTTTATTGCATTTCATGTACACAGTTCAGGACCTAGACCTCTTCTGACCATGTACCACTGCTAACAGTGCAATTTTTATCTCTCCTACTTGGAAGTTTCCATAGTCCAGGGTTTAACCCAATTATCGATCGACCGGCAGGTGTAGTTACTGCACTCTCCGTTTTCCTAAGCCATTCAGACTCAAGGGCCTCTATGATGCTGGATGTGTATTGAAACCTATTCATTTGATCTATTTGCTCTATTATTCTCTTTGTAGATTATATGAGTTGAGAACCATACGTACCATCACACAAAAAAACTTTTCCAAAACTTAATCATATACCTTTCATCTAAGCAAGAGTAAACCATCATGTCTGGGGTGTAAATGCATCCTATGTACTTATTGTACTGGTCTATTATGTGCAGTCTCACTATTTTCTTAGTTTAACCATGGCTTATCCTTCTTAATGATGTATTTTTTGCTTTTTTGGAAAGCAGCAGCACAGGATTTCTCTCTAGTTTTTTCTCATAGCCCTAAGGAAAGAATTTCATCCTTTCTATAATATTTCTTTCCTTCTACACTAAATATTTTTCAATCCTTGGAGAATGTTCTTCTTAGTCCTTCTCGAAATACCTGTCAAAAATGTATGCCTTCTGAAAAGTTCACATTTCAAGTCAACACTTGTGAGGAGGTTGTCCAAGACATCATGGAACCCTTTCATGATATAATTTCCTATATTTAAGAGTTTTTACCATGAAACTTTGTCCATATTCCTGCAAGTCTCTTCTATCTTCCTTATTGTCTACTCTAGGATAGCAGTAGAAAGACAAACAATAGTTAAATAATGAGTCACGTAACATCCAAAATTTTATACCCCATTTGTGGTGATGTTTGTTGATCAGATATTGAAGCAGCTGAGAATGACTTTTAGTACCATTTAATGTTTCATCAACACGAAGGTGCCCATGGGGTTTGTAGTGATGGCAAAATAGATGATTGGTATGGTCAACAATAGGTTGAAATATTGTGTAAGGGTCATACTTTGATAAAATTTCAAAAGTAGTCAAAAACGATTCTTTGACATCACTTTGCGAAGCCACTGAATGGAGCAAGAATTATTTGTTCAGTATGAATAAACAGTCTTTTAATAATGCCCTCATCTAATAAGTGCAATGAATTTCTTCATTTTAGTTACTGTCACTGTATGCCACTGCCTTACTCTTGATCGTGACAATAAGTTATGTCACAAACCTGAGAACTATTGAGATTACCTGTTTATTTCAAGTGCAAATTTATTCCACAGAGGGTTAGGCAGTGGGACATGCAT
This sequence comes from Hetaerina americana, assembly GCF_022747635.1. Lineage (NCBI taxonomy): Eukaryota > Metazoa > Arthropoda > Insecta > Odonata > Calopterygidae > Hetaerina > Hetaerina americana. The sequence continues at coordinate 94,937,575 of NW_027286874.1, forward strand.
GGCTCCCAGGATTTCAGTGTTACTGAAGTTGGTAGGACAGCAAAGACGACTGTTTTCGTCAACTATACTGCAATCCGGTTACTGTGTTGAATCAGCATCTCACTGTGAACATCATCATCACTAAAGACATCATCTTCACCGCTATCGTTTATCACTCTAGTTTTTTTCCTCTGCATCAATGTCACTGTCATCAGAATCACTTGGTTTCTCTTACACACACTCATCTCCTATTGATTCTCTGAAGAATCATTGTCGTCACTCAATGATAACAGATAATTGAACAAATCGTCATCTATGTTTTCATCTATTTTTGGTTGCCCTTTTAGGAGAAGGGGTGATTTGCTATGTGTCTGTAATATTGTTCACCCGTGGATCAAAAGCCAATGTATTGGCCCGTGGCACTAAAAGGGTTAAGTTCCTTTTTATCATTATATTTTCCCTGTTCATTAGTTTTTAGTTTTGCTTGGTTTTACGAGGGTCGCCTGTTAATTCCTAATTTTGTATTAATTGCTTATTATTCATATGGAATGGTAATTTGACCAAAGTTTTCCAGGGTGGTGACATAAGCAGAAAATCAGGAAATATGTGGTAATTTTACAACTCCAGAAAACTGGGGATTTTGTAATAATTCACCTAAATCAGGAAATGCCATGAAAATAACCTATTCTCACTTCCCAACATTTAAGTGGAAATTGCAAAAGTGGAAAGTTTTTGTACAAATATCTCGTTGTAATTTTTCTTAAGTCTGTAGGGTTTTTGTTAACATACACATCAATTGATATGCTAAAATTATCATGGCATTGCCATAGTTTTGGTTGCCACACCCCATTTATTTTTTTGTTGAATAGAGGCGTGTTATCAACTGTTGTTGGTAAACCAAAATATCAATTACTTGTATTTTGAAAATCGTACAAAAATATTGTTTTTTAGCCTTGCTTTTCCACCTACATCTCCTGTACTTAAATTCTCAGTCATTGGTGATAATGGATGCTTGATGAAGCACAGTTAATCATAATATGGTTGTGATATAAACAGGTATGTTCACACAGAGATTTTCCTGTTTCATTCCTTGTGATTAAATCAGAGTTTTTGCAATGGAAACTACATTTTTTGGGTGGAATTATAGTTTTACAAGAACAAGAACATCAAGTGAATAGCAGAACATATTTTCTTCAGATAGCCAATCACATTGCCTGGCAAAATAAACGACTCTTGAAGATCAAATATAGATGAAGAATTGCTGGTACAGATTCAAAGTTGTAATATGGTACCAATTGAAATAATGCAGTGCAAATAGGTAATGACTTATTGTGACATTGTAGTAAAACTATGTATTTCTCCACAGTAGAAGAGAATATGCAATTATCGCAGCTAATGAATGCAAGGGGAATGATGATGGGACAGTATGGATAGTACAAAAATGTTTAAATTAAATCATTAAATACTATTAACAACTTATGGTAAATTAAAACTTTTAGGAAAGCCCTGGTATTTATAACTTGTATTTTTGAAAATGGTATATTGAAATTACAAAGGAAACAATTTTTATAATTTTAATTTTATTTAACTTTTGAGGAGCTAGGAAGAGAATAGCATGAATACTCGTCTTATTTTTCTATAAAGATTTTTGGTTTTGTTAAATTTGGTAACTCATGCCAATAATCTGATTGCACCAACTTGAGTTCTTGAAATATAAAATTACCATTTTGAAATCTGAGGGCACTATGCCCAGAAAAATTTTGAAGAAACTGGCTAAAAATCTTAAATAATTTTACACTTCAGTTCATGTCAATGAAATATTTTTCTGTTCATTGTTTTCACCTATTCCATGAATCGCTATACCATTCAATTCAATGATGATTCATGCATAATGGTTTTTTACTTGTAACTCTTTTTGATTCCATACTCTGGATATGTTATTAACATCAAATATATCATCTTAATCTGAATTTTGGGAGTAATTGCTCTGGCATGCCAGATGAATGCCATAAGATCAAGTTAATTAAGGCAGCAAGAATATTTTCTTATTCTTTCAAGTACCTGAAATTTTACTGTAATTTCCTCTTCTCTAGGATTAATGAATGAAGTCTGACAGGAGTTAAGGGTTATCATGGTATACATTGTTTCCTTTGCTTCATCAAGTTGCAGTAAACCACAAATGCACAACATTGACTACCCAAAATCAGATTTCACTCTTTCATCAACCATAGTTGTTGAATGCCTAGTTGTGCCTAATTATAAAATTAAATGGTACATTTTTTAATACCTTAGCCATTGGGTCGAGTTCAACCAAATCAGTTCGATTGATTAAATATATGCTATAAATGCTGTTTTTGTGAAATTTACAAAATGCCATGATTTGACGAATATTGCATCTATACAATTATAAGTGCATACAGTATCAACTGCCTATAGTGTAACTGCAAAGTGCTGTATTATTTCTGTCATGGACAATTTTCTATCATATGAAGGTTCTAGTGCCTGATAAAATCCTTACCTATAGGAACAGTTTATTCTTTAATGGATATCTATCATTATGGTGAATTATTGGCACATTAATATTACACAAAGTTATCGTAGACTGCATTGACTTTGAAATTTCGAAAGAATAAATTAAGAATGTGGTTATGCATAAGGTAACAATAAATAAAATGTAATATAATAAAGTAAAATTTTTCAAATGTGCTAATGATTTTTGTTGCTGCCGTACATATTTGTGGTAGTAAAGGTTATAGTCTCTGCCTGATTTTTCCAGCCTTTAAAAAATTCAAGAGACAAACATAGTTTATTAGACAAAAATTTCATATCTCTTCAATAAAATGAACAACCTTATTCATGTTACTTCGTTTTTGTTATACTTTTTCGTTATGCTTCATTAGCATTTTTATCATTATCAAATACCAAGATGGGTTTGCATTCATATTCATTGAAATATTGCAATAAACCAAATTAGTGGGGAGAAGGATAATAAAAGATTCTGGGAATCTGGTTCAAGTTGAGAGAGGTTATTCATAACAGGTTACACAGTAACAGTGTAAAAACACCTCTAAGGATGCTAGTCCAAGGATCTGCTGTCTCCAGGCACCAGGATTTTCAAATTTCATTTAAAGCGGAATTAGTCCATGATTGAGCTGATTGCTTTCATTTTTTTCTTTTTCTACTGTGAATATCTAAATAGTAAAGACAAGACAAAATGGGATGCTTTCAAAATATTGCTTTGCCACGCAACGGATTTTTGTTAGGTCCTATTGTTGAATTTGGGCACAATTCCATGTAGTTAAAATGCCAACTGTATATTCACGATAGTTTTGACAAATTTTCTCTCTTATGAGTAGATTCTTTTAAGAAAGATCATAGCAAGGTTAATATTTGTAACACTGAATAATAGAAAGCAATCCTTTAATTGTGTCTGCTTAGTTCTGAGAGAATATTGCAGTAATGGCAATACCTATTCATATGTATGTAGTGTTATTGTGTCATCTTTTATTTTTTCAAATTCAGGTTCCTCTCTCATATAGTTACATTTTTCTCAGAAAGACTGCAGTTTTCCAAGTGCATATATTTTTAGTTGTGGCCACATATATCCCACTGACATTTTTAGTTGCCGTATAACTAAGTTCCAAGTTGCAGCGTGTTTGGTTGTATGCTAGTGATTTCATCGGGGTTTTTTCAATTTACTCTATGAATTTTTCCTGTAGTAAAACATAAATTGAGTTGTTGTCAATGGCCATTGATTGTGAAGTGTGGGGAGATAACATGGAGTGGGATGAGGGAAAATTTGGTTTAAAAAAGGGATTGGTAACTCATAGGGCTCAATCATTTGTTGGAGGACCTGTTAATCATGGTTACTTGTAGAAGCAACTTCATGTTAATAGAACTTGCCCCTATATTTGAGCAGTACGGGGTAGCAGGTATTCCTGAGTTAGGACAGAGTGAGAAATGGTGTAGGCAGGGGGCATTATAAAGGACAAATTTTGTCAATGGAAATAAGCCGAAAGATAAGGCATATAAAAATCAAAGTCATGCCTACCCTTTTTGAGAAAATCAGTTAACAGAAAGCAAAATTTTTCTTCAAGCCTTAGCAAATTTGCGTCATTTCAGTCATTTGCAGATTTCAGTCATTATGGTGTGGGAACAAAAGTAGTTCAGAGACACTGCTGAGGCTGAAGAGTAAAGAGGGAAATGCATCATGTAAGAGCAGAAAAACTCTCATTTCCCAGAGAAGTTGCTCTGAATAGTGGACTATACGGACTGTAGGAGTTAGGTCATTGACAGTCAGTTTAGTGTTTCATCATAGGCATTTTAATCACTCAAATTTCCAAATTGACTGCCTTACCTATGGGTCTGGCCTTTTAACTCTGGAGGCTAGTTCTCTTGCTAGTGGTCCAACATTGGGCCAAAGACTAAAAATTAGTCATCAAGGTAGCAGTCATGTAGAGGAAATTCTAGGTCACACCTTCAAGTATTGAAATAGAAATTTCTTGGCTGAGTAAGGTTTCTGCTTTATATCATTACTGTTTGTCATAATGCATTTAAATGTGGTTTTAGTGTGCCCTGTAATATCAGCCAACAGTGCCATATTATTTAATTTTATACTGAATAGCAGTGTTTTTAGTTGTGGTGTTCAGTACAAGTGATTTATGTATTATTCATTATGTACATGTTAATATTAATAAATAATTGTATGGCAATACATTTTTAATTTAAGCTCTTCAGATTTAATTAGTAGTGACATGAGGATTAAGGCATTTTATAATTCTAATAAGTTTCTCCTTGCCCAAAATCACAGTATATGTACATAATATTATAAGTTACAAGTATATAAAGGGTAATGGTTGATTGAATGTTAGGGTTTTCTTTGGTTTTCAGGTAAATGTGTGCATCATAAATTGAACATGTCATTGTAATTTAGCTGATATCTAGACATTAGTGATGTTCCCATAGTCATACTGGAGTTGTTTTGATATTTAAGGAAAGTGTAACATTTTACCAATTCCTATATCACATTACATGTTGCTTTTGATTTTTGAGGAAATCCTATCTGTTGTTGCCCAAGTGTTAGCTGTGGATTTTTTCCTACAGCACCACATGCAAGTTCAATGTGCATTTATTGTTTCTAAAATATCTTGCAGAGCAGGAGAAAGGCAAAACATGTTACTGTCCAATATGTTGTCTTATGCTAAATTTATGCACAATTGTACTTTACTGCATTGGATCAATCCAAGTGCACACTTAAGTCTTTCGTTATTCAAATTCATTTCTCAATAAGACTGGTCTGCAGGAAAGAGGAGAGGGTTGTCATTTCAACCAAATTTGGAATCTACACTTTCTCTTTGTGAAGCTTAGATTCTTTGACTGATTTGAAGTCAAGATTAAAGTTAGGACCTGAGTTCTTGTCAACATATTTGCCAAAGCACAGTTTTAGTATACATATTAATAATAATGGGTGCCGGCAGTTTGCCAACAGGATTAAGATAAGCAAAATGAAGTTTCCAGATTTTTAGACATTGAATAAACAATCAAGTTCATATCAAATCATTATTTATTTAAAGATTGTTCTCCACTAGTTGTACAAAGTCCTTCGAATAATGTTTTCACCATCTACCATGCAAGTTTTGGAGATGTAGAGATGCTCAAACATCAAAGTGATAAAGTTAAATTCTTAAATTGCATTTTAGTTCCATTGGATAATTATTTCATATTTTAGTGTCAGCTAGTCAAATAACCTCACAAGACACAATTTTTTTCCTTTTATTTGCCATTGAAGAATATACGTAGCCTCTTGGTCTAAGCTCAGTCTACTTTTATGGGATCATTAATTTTTTCTCAGTATCTGGGGAATGGAAACCAAAGAATTTTAAGTCTTCCTGAAGTTCAAGTGCCCAGGAATATATGTCATTTAAGTTTTTCATTACAGTTTCTAGCATAGTCATATTTATGTAGGTAGTCAGGATACTCAATCAATTGGAGCAAATAATTGCAGGTGCTCCTGGGAAATATTGGATAGTAATGGGGAATTGGAATCTGACTGTAGGCATAACTGTAAGAACAGGGTTCAATCATGATGAATACATTGTTTAAACACCACAATAGTAAAAGGTACGTTTGGAATATGCCCTAGGCTCAGAAATACAATGAGTTAGACTAAATGATGTTAATGAACAGATTGAATAGTGATAAATTCTCAGTTTCTCAGGAGGAGGTGCTAATTTTTATCATAATTTAGTGCTAATGTAATATCAGATTCAAGATAGTAAGTAGTGAAGGCAGTTGAATAAACGGAAATTAGAAACATGAACCAGGATGATGTCAGTTGGTTTTAGAGAAAATTATATGTGAGAGTAGTGGGAATAGGACACTATTGAAAATTGGTAACATCAAAAAGGGATATCGAAACCCATCAACAAAACTTTTGTAACAGTAAATATGAAAAATTCATAGATGATGAGGTGATTAGGGAGATTGGGGAAAGAAGGAAATGGTCAAATGAAAATGCAAGTTAGATAAGGGAAATACCATGAATTGAATAATAAACTGTGGCTTGAAACTAATAGAGCAAAAGAAGCAAGGTGGTAGATGCAGTTCAAGGATATGGAGAGCGTACAAACAGTGAAATCGGTGCACTCTACAGGAAGATAAAAGCACAGACAGGAAAATTATTAATTCAACCAGGGATGATTCAAGGGAGGAATATATGGAGGAACTAATGTAACATCATTCAGCCAGCAAGCTGAGACTTGGAAATAGAATGTAATATATAGTAGATAAGCATAGCTTGAGTCCAGGCATACTTCATGGCTGAATTTTATAATCTCAGGTAGGAGTACTATACCACTGGATCAGGCACTATTATCTAATATCCTTAAATTCTCAACATTAATACAAAATTGTTCATTCCCTTAAACAAGAAATAGTCTCTTTTAATGCAAATAACCCCAGGCATCAACACTCCCAGAAAGTACTACTGATACTTTCCATTTGTACCCACATTTCTTTTATACCCCAGACATTTTTTATCTTTTAAATGTGACCTCTCTCGCCAATGAGTACTTCATTGTCTGTGTATCACTCAGCATGTTTAAAGCATGCACTTGAGCCATTAAAGCTAGATTTTTAAACTAATTATCGTGCAAAATTGTCTTAAGTACTTTCATGATTTGTAAATCATATTTGTCTCCTTTAAATATAATTTCAGTGTATAGGTTTTAGTTTTCTCCATTTGGGAATGATTTGTAACACTTGATGCCTGCAGTATTTATGATAAAAGATAATGATAATGACAAAGTTGTTGAAAATTTGCCACCTTATTTCCATAAAATTTATCTAGCCAACTTTTTAGTCTGTTCTTGTGGTAGCCTTTTCAGTTTATTACTGGGAGCAGTCTAATGAAAACCCAACACCCACATTAAAATACAGTCCGCACCTAAGGTGACAACAGTGTTGTTATGTATTGTTACTGCCATCGCTGCGGTAGGAGAGCTGCTTAGTGACAACTCACAGGTGCACGCAGTTGTTGGATGATGCCCTTGTTGTTGCGCGAACTGTGTGTATGTAGTGTGTTCATCCGTTAGATTTTCATTTCACTGTTCCTCATAGTAATGCAAATCCATTGAAACTCACTTCTCCTATCTGTCCCTTTCCTGGTTATTTGAAACAAAAATATTATAATTTTTCTATGATCACATACAGGTGAATGTTGAGTCAAAAAAAGATGAAATAATATAGACTACCAAAGCTCTTGGTTTAGAGATCTGCAAGAGGGAAAGATAGAAAGGAGGGAATTAGTGGAAAGAAAATGATAAATACATTTTTATAGTTCTGTTGCAAGTGAATGCAATCATTGTTATTTTTATATAAATTGTCATGACTAAACAATTCATTGTGTCAAAAACTATTGTTACTATCCTATTAATAAGATAGTTTTCCTTACCTGTTGACAATATAATAATAGGCCAAATAGGAGGTGTTTGGTCACATGTTGTAATCGGGCATAACTATGATCAGTATATTCAAGATTGTTTTTATCCTTAATGATTTGAAAAATAGTGTGATAACAATACTTTTGCATGGTTATGTGGTGTAATATTGGTAATTTATCATAAATACTATACTAATACAATAATACACAATAACTAAATGATTAGAATCTTTACACCATGTCGTTCCTTAGCTTTATAGCCATAGTCAAATAATAAATTGTTCAATTAAGCTAATCTGGCCATTTTAATTTTTTTTATTTTAAGAGTATAGATCAGAATGTATGAGTAAATAATATTAGAGGTATGTCCAGCTTATCTAGTAATCCTGATAGTGCTTCCAATTTCATAGGTTTTATCATATGTTCCTAGGATAATGGAAAGTTTTATTTTATTTCATAATATAAGTTGCCTTATAAGACAATGGAGTACCTAATGCCATTGTTCGGTACCTTGTGGTGGTTATTGTCATTGAATGGCAAATATTTTATCATCTTCTGCAAGAGACCGCATATGAAGCTTTTTTTAAGTGGTTAATATTAAACTAATTCATGTAATATAGTGAATGTTGACTATATCATGACAAATTTGTAGCTTTAATGGTGAATGTAATGTGGTAAATGTGGTTTATACTGTGGAAGTATCATGTGTGTGATACTAGTCATAACTGTATTAACTGAATTATTAAAATTTTAAAGTATTCAGTCCTCAGGGTTAAACCTGGAGCCATTGTTTTGGTGAACATTCTTACTCTGTTTTAAAAAGTCTAATATTTACTCATTTGCTATAAGAACACATGCCCAAGTACTCATGTCGAGTTCCATAGCTAGGCATATTATAATAGTGCAAAATTTTACTTGGTATGCTATTGTGTTCCAAAGGTAGTATCTATAGTATGCATTTTTTGTTTATTCTCTTTAAGCTTCAGTTTTACTATGTGGGCAATGTTAATTCACAGTTGAAGGGTATAATGTGAAGTGTGTTATTTTATAACTTGTTTTTGTATTTTTTTATGATTTTTAATACTTAAAAATGCTTTTTCTGAATGAGTTAATTGCCATAATAACCTAGGTTTTTCCCATGTATTTATTATAGCGTATGGATCTTGGAGAATGCCCTAAAATCCACGACTTGGCTTTGAGAGCTGATTATGAGCAGGCTAGCCGCAACAAGGACTATTACTATGATATAGATGTGAGTTCTTAAATTTATCCATTTTATTCATTTTTATTTCAATTACGTTATTGTCAGTTTCATTTGAAAATTTAATGGGATTCCTCTTACTAGGTGTAAATTCCTCACAGGGACTCATATGAGTAACATATGGTTCCTTGAGCAATAGCGGCTATTGTTGCTTTCAAAAATGACCCTGCATAAAGCTCTGAACCAGCTGAAACATTATATCGTTACCAGAAAAATTTTTAGAATTTGTTTTCTCGAGTATCTAGAAATGTTACATGGTGCCAGAGGTCAGGAGTTGCAGCAAATATTACTCTTTTTGGTGATTCTTTGAATGCGGAAAAGCAAAGTATTGCCAATACCTAACATTAATGGAGTGGATGGCCAGTTTTTTCATTAATTTATTAGCCAGGAATACAAACTTACAGTGAAAGTATTATGTGTCATACCAAATAACATTAATGATTGTTTATTCATCTTTTTTTAATGTAGTTGAGATAAACTAGCCATTTAAGATTAAAGAAACAACAAAGCATGGTTTGATGCTGCTAGTAAGACACGATTCCAACTGAGATGGAGTGTCTCCCACAGGATATATGTATTCTGCTTCTCAGTTGTGTGGAAAACTAATGTTTTCAATCATGGCGGTGACCCTGTCATGTTTGTTTCCTACAAATCACATATTGTGAATTCCAACATTGTTTATCTTTCATGATTCAAGGCACTGTTGTTGCAGAACTTTTTCCCATATTCTCAATTAGCTATCAGAATATGGTTTATATAACAGAGTAAATCTCCAAGTCAGAATTCTATGCCTTGATCATGGTGAATCTAGATTCATGTTCATTCCATATTTGAATCAGTATTGCATGTCTGATTACCCATTTCTTGTATCATTAGGCACATTCTTATTCTCCTCTTCTACATGCCTGTGACACTAACACATTGAATTTTTATTATAGCAAACTATTCTGTTATAATTGTGTAATATGGTCTCATTATTTTTTAATCATGTTTTACTGAGAGAGAGAGGATACTTACCTGTATCAATGCATGACATTACTTTCCACTTAAGATCAGCAATGCAACAGTATAAAGTCTTCTGTTCCATGCATTGTTTCTCTTGTAACAAGTTCTGAGGATACTTGATGTAATTGGAGCTCATCATTACTACAAAATGCTTGCTATGTCGGACTCTTGGTTATGACCAATGTTGATTTAATATGCACTTGTTGGATAATTCTGTTAACTTTTCAGGATATCAGCTATCTAAGTGTCCATTCATGTCATAGTTATGAAGAAATTATTTGGAAAATATTAATAATTTATTGTATATTTCTGTGACTTTGCTGAATATTCATAACCATATTGTAATAATATGTGTTAACAATGGGTCAGATCAAGAAAATGCCATGCATGAACTTCATATACATGTTCTGCTTTTATTCATTAACTGTCAAAAAACACTAATGTTAAGTTATTAATTGGAATATATAAGGAAATTCTGTTTTCAAAACTAAATGATCACATTGCTGAAACTTTGGCATCATTTCATTCTATAGGCAATGGAGCATCTGCAGGCTTTTATTGCTGATTGTGATCGAAGGACAGAAATGGCAAAGCAGAGGCTAGCAGAAACACAGGAAGAACTATCCGCTGAAGTTGCTGCTAAAGCAAACAAAGTTCATGAATTAGCAGAGCAAATAGGAAAGAAGTTAGCCAAAGCTGAACAGTTGGGTGCTGAGGGCTTTGTTGAGGAGAGTATGAAGCTTATGGAAGAGGTTAGAATTGATATCACCCTACCACCCTTATATTAATGAATTGAGATTTCTATTTTGCTGTGTTACTAAAGAGAGGAGTATCTTTGATTTGACATGGAACACTTATGAATAATGCCAAATGCAGGTATTAATCTCGAAACTATATTAGTTTATTATTACCATGATCAAAAGAGTTTTATATGTACATTAATAGATAGGTATGGTAAAATGATTTTTAAGCATATGGATATGTGCAGATGGTAAAATTATTCTTGGAAATTTTTCCTGATTAATTCATTGTCAAGTTTTTTATCTTTCCATAAAGTTGAGCTGAATATTGCAGAATATATCAAATTTATTTAGGAAGGAAGATTTTTCCTTAGGGCATTCTAAATTATATTCCTTGCACCATAATATTGTCATAGAGTTATCTCCTGCATCTCTGTTGAATTTTAAGTAGCCCTGAGTTGAAGTTCTGGCCCTATAGGAACCAATTCAGTAGGAAACATTGTAAAATGAAGAAGCATATATTGCGGATTTAAAATAATTAAAGGCCTGGAAAGAGATAAGCTATGCTATTTTTCTTTTTAAGTTACATATGTACTGGACAATTATAAAGTTATTACAGTAATCATTGTGTTCATCGATATAAACCACATCAGAAGGTACACTTTTATGGAATGTAATTTATGACACTAGATGATTTATCAAGCCAAACTTCGTGCAAAAATGTGCATGCATCTCTAACAAACTTTATTGTGATTTTGGCATGTTGTAAATAGTCCAGTATAGCATATTGTTCAATAAATCACTATTCTGGACTGAAATATGAATCACAGGTATGACCAGAATATAGGAAGGCAACTTAACCTGATGTTACAAATTTTAACATTGAACTAAACCAGTTTCTATTAGAAAAGATGGTTACTACAAATTAAAAATTATGAATTTATTTTACTTTATTTATTTAGTTGTTAATAAAAAATTAATTCTATAAAATTCAAGGTAGAGGATTTACGGAAAAAGAAGGCTGCTGCAGAACAAGAATATCGTAACTCAATGCCTGCAAGTAGTTACCAACAGCAAAAATTGAGGGTGTGTGAAGTCTGCTCTGCTTACTTGGGAATTCATGATAATGATCGTCGACTTGCTGATCATTTTGGAGGAAAACTTCACCTAGGTTTCATCAAGATTCGAGAGAAGTTGTCCGACCTTCAGGTAACTATTGTTTTTGTTGGTCTAACATCTAAATCATTACTCATGAACTTTACTTAAATACAGGTAAAATATTTTGAGACTTAATATGTGTGTAAAATTTTGATTCACTTACACCACTGCAATGGAACTTTACTTAACGAGCAAAGTTATTGGTCCCAAAAACAACTCGCTTAATTAGTGACTTTTCACATAATGAGTGACAAGGAGAAGGGAATTCCCAGATTCATTGTGCGCCTGCTCCTGCAGTTTGTCCCTAAAACTCGTTCTGCTAGCATTATAGCATCGCTGGTGATCACACATTTTCCCAAACTTGTGTTCAAACATATTATTAGTTATTTTTGTGCAAAGTAAAATAATAATTTATGCATAGTTTTAAAATTAACCCAGAAGAAAAACCATAATAGGCCAAAAATAATAAATAACAGTAGAAATGAAAACTAAAGTAATTGAATATTGGGAACAATGTGTTAGCTCAGCTTATCTCTTATGCGCATCAACAATTGGTTGACATCAATTATTGACCTGTTCTTGAAGAGCTCAGGGAAGACTAAGGAGATAAAATTATTTCAAATGGATTGACAAGAGGTTCTGCGCAACAGTTACGTATTCTCATGGATGTTGAAAGGTACTTCCCATATGCATGAACGAAAAGCAATTTCAATGTGGCACCATTACAGAGGGAGCAATTTGTGAGAAGTGGATAGTGATTTTTGACAACCTCGTGAATAAGACGTCAAGATCATCAACGACCAAACAAGTATTTAAGTTGAACTTTGCCTGGCTCAAGAAGTTAATGAGAAGAACCATCATCCACGGCATCGTGAAGCAGCAAGCTCTGAGTAATTGGTGGCAGAGAACTTCATCGGTGATTTCAAAAAGATCATAGATTCTGAGTTCTAACACAACATGTTTTTAATTGTGACGAGATGGTTCTCATCAGGAAGAAGATGCTGAATCGAACCTATATTTGTGCCCATAACAGTAGAAGAGAATGCATTGCATGGCCACAAGGCAATGAAAGGCCATCTCGTGCTGCTAGTTTCCACAAACGGGAGCGGCAATTTGAAAATCAAACCACGTTTGCTTACCATTCTGACACTCCACAAGCCTTCAAGAAGTGTTAATTCCAAAACCACAGGCTAAATAATATGTGGAGGTCATGGGAAACTTCTGCATCATACCATGCGTACCAGGCATCGCCCTAATAAGGCAGTGACAATGCGTGCCATAAATTTATTTAACAATCTTTCTGAGTCACATTTTTACCAAATTTTGAAGCATCAGCGAAAGCAAATGTCTCCAGACAGCTGTCTAGTAAAAAAGAAAGAGGTGCATATCATAAATAATTAATAATTTATTTTGATTCATTTTTGCTTTAACAAATAAGAGTTTGCATTCCCAGTAACTTCATTCCACGATAGAAGAAAGAACGTCATCCATGCTCCTAAACAATGTGGACAATGTTTTCTTTGAATAAACCTTGTTTATAATTTTTTGCATCGAACCTGTCATATTTTATGCTAATTTATGTACAAAATGTATTATGAAGCTCCACTGTATTTCAAATCAAGTTTATACGTGGTGAAATGGTACATACAAGTACAACAGGAAATTTAAGAAGTAGAATTTTTCTTGACATACTTTCTGGGTACTTAAAAATCCAGTGTAACCTAAAATCAATGTACAAGGTTGGTCTGAAAAGTGCCCAGTCTGGCCCATTGATGGCATTATAACTCTTATGATATTTTTCCCATGTTAGCATAACAGTGAGTACATGCTGTGTACAGTTGCAAGCCATTTCATCCTACAGTTCACTGTAAACAGTCATTTGAATCAGTTGTGGTTCATATGTTATTAGAAATGGAAAAAAGTTGAGTATCGTGCAGTGATAAAAATTTTCATAAAAGAAGTTAAAAGAAATTTTTTGGAGGATTGTAAATGTGCATGGGGATTTTAGCCTTCAATTTCCACCAGATTAACCATGCAAACAACTACTGACTTATTCACATGATCAGAATATTGTTCAGTTTCTGCAATTATTGTATGACTTAAAATGGCGCATTTGGAAGTTTCGAAAATGAGTGGGAATCTTTGTGGCGGTCATATGTCTCCCGTGAAATCCAAGTAAGTTTTATCATCAGCTAACTTAACACTGGAACTCATTCATTATGTGAAATCATTATTTCTCGGGTAACCAAACTGTATTTCTTTGGGGAATGATTATTTTCAGTATTTCCTGGATATAGTAAATGTCGTAGTTTTTTACTTTTTCAGATTTTACCTTTTTATTTATTGGACAATGTTAATAGATGTTTCAAGTTTGTAATGATCAGTGTGTGTTGATGTTTCCATTCCAGTAGCAATTTTGTTTATTGTACCGATACAGCATTTTTCTTGCTTTACAAATAGTTTTTTCTATTTTAGGAATAATATATTGGTTAATTTCATGGGTGATCCGACTCGTAGACAGTACTTAATGTATAATTGGATTTTAAGTCATCTCAGAATAAATATGTAGTAATTTTTGTTAATTCTCTTGTATATTTTCTGAAAACAACATGGATTTTAGATAAACTTATTAGCATCTAGCATACCTTTTTGAAAATGATGGATGTCCTAAGTTGACAAATATTTTGGTATTTTCCACATTTTTGTCATGGGGCATAAGGCTTTCACTGTACTATATTGCATGTGAATATGCTGCAGCGTGGGGAAATGCGTTGTGCCTCCTAACATTTCATGCGTGGAAAAAACTGAGTTATTTTTTTAATTTTGGTTCTTAGAACTTACTTTTATCAAGCATAACTTTACAGTGTATTCATCTTTTATTGAAAAAAATACTTACTTATTACACACAATGTTTATTTAGATGACTGGTTCCAACAATAAAAAGCCATCATGAGGTGATTATGTTTTGGGTCCGAGGATTTCGCTTATGTGTGTTAGATATATATAAGGGAGCATATTTCTACACATCTTAGAGATTTTTCCCAACATTTCACTGCAAGCATAGTCTCTCTATTCTTTCACAAGGAACACAGTTGGGTCTATCCTGGATGGTTATCGTGCTACATTCATTTACAGTGATGTAGTTGGTGTCTAATTCAAGTTGGTTGTTGTAAATGGAAAGTGTTATATGTATGTGTAATAATGTTAATATTATATGGTAATAGCAGTATTAGGTGGTACAAAATTCATTGTGAATTATATTTCACTGATTGTTTCTTTTGTTTGTGATTTTTTTATTGCCACTTGATGCTGTTCTCCATTGTATTAGCCTGATGATGATTTATAAATAAATCTGATTGTCGGCATCTATTAATGGTGTGCATAATTTTCACCAAGTCCTAAAAAATCATAGTTATTGGTATTGTCAATTATGGAATTAATAAGAAAAATTAGGCATAATGCATGAAATATCAAGCTAAGCCAAAACTGAGAAAATTATCAAATAAAAGTAAATTTTTGTCTACTCTTCTGAATTAATTGGGCTTACTTTTGCCAAGGCTGTGGGTAAATATTCATAGTAAGGTCAGTTGATCTGTGATAGGCAAGTCCATTGTAGGCAATGGCTGAAACAACTATTTATCTACCCCATAGTCATCACTTGATTTTATCATTTGTTAACATCAAATTCATTTTTTATATAACTTATGAAATTATTAGCCCTGAACCACTGCATTTTTCACTCTACAGGGTTCAATGCTTAAATCCGGACGAATTTCAATTTGAATATCTCGTCATATCATATTTGTACTGGAAGTCGCGATTGGCATTCTTGAAAGCTATAGGAATCTAGTAAAGTCATAACCTCAAAATGGCCGAGATGTTACGTACAAGTGCAGAGTACAATCAAAGTGCCTCTATTATCGAAAGTGTTTGTGCTGGGCATTGTATTTCGAAATAGTTCGATGCTTCTGGTACCCCTGATCAACTGTTTACGATATTGTAGCTAAGTATAATGCTTCGGAGCAGTCTGGGGAAGGCTTTGCTAGCCAAGTGAGGAAATCTCATTCGAGGAAACACATGCTTGTCCGGATTTAAGCACCACCCCCTTTTTAATACATGTTGTGAATTAAGTCAAGTATATGACAATGATAAGATGCCTGTCATTCAATTATTTCAGTTTAATAGATATATTTAGCAGTAATGCCTCTCTTCTTAGGATGATGCCATAGGACATTCGTCACCTAAGTTATTTCATGATTTGGCTAGAACAAGAACTTACAAGAAATAGTAGGTGGTGGAAGGAAATGCATTGGCACTCTCTTTTTGATTTGTTAACTTCACATGCTATAAAACTTAGCACAAAGTGAAATCTACACTTGTTTGTCAAAGCCACATCTTATGGATTGATTGCTGTGGTGGAGTAATGCACCTCACTTGATTTTTATTATAAGTACACAAGTTATGTTACCTCTTGTTCCAACCAGGACAAAGAAAGATTTTGCTTAATCTCTTTCCACTGAGTATTGTTTAAATTTTAAGTCAACTTTTTTATGTTCTAACCATACAGCAAACAGTTGAAGAGCGTAAGCAGAAGAAGAAAGAAGAGAAAGATCGTGACCGTGAACGAGAAGAGAGAGAGAGAGAAAGGTTGAGGGAGAGAGACAGGGAGAGGGAACGTGGGTCAATGAGTAGTGGTCGAGGAAGTGCTGACAGGCATCGGTCACAGCGTCGTAACAGCCCAAGTCGTCAACATAGGCGATCCAGATCAAGAAGTAAATCTCATAGCTCAAGGTACGCTATAATTTAGTATAAATGTTTGTATATTGTTTGGAATTATATCAATAATTGGTGTCATATCCACTAATGGTACTTCTATCCACATGAAGCAGTCCAAAAGCCAGTACAGGTACAACGTGTTTCTAATTCCTGATCTGGAACTCTGTGCGGGTGTCTTTCCATACTTTTTCAAACCAACTGCATAATTCAAGCAAGTCTGTAAAGTGGCATCTTCATAGGCATACTTGAATGAATTTTATTTTGAAAACCCAATTTATTCTGTCAAAATTTCCCAATTTAGGTGAGTTAAGAGTAAAGATAAAGCTATAAGAGCTTTATCTTTACCTTAATATGGATTGTAAAAAGAAATATTTTCACATACTATGCTAATTCATTTTTATATTTTGCCTAAAACTGTATTTTGTAACATGAAATACTTAATAAGCAAAAATTTAAACCAGATTTTCTACTAAAGAGTGAAAGGCCACCATAGGCAGCCTAGAATTCGTGCAACTGCATTTTTGAATGTGTGAGATAGTAGCGGTAATAAAGTGTAAGGGCATATAGGTACATTTTAAAAGTTTAATTTAACCTTCCATTCATTTATTATAATTTCCCAAACCCGTAGGAGTCTATAGAGGTTATTCATATTCTCATATTCATTTTTTTAATACATTGTGAAGGACAGCTCTTCTGCACAGCACCTCAACCATCCTCTTCAGACCATTGTCCCTGGAGAGGTTCATTCTTTTTTAAAGGCAAAATAACTTTTTCATAAGGAGCACATGCTCCTCAGTTGCCCGTGGCAACCTTTATTTTAATTCAGTCAAGATTTTCCATTTTTGAATTAAGTCTTTTTCATGACTAATGTAAAGGATGCTTATGTCACCCTCTCTTTCCTTACCACAGCAATTTCTCTTATGAATTTAAGTTATGCTACCCTAGGAAATGGTCCTTATTAAGTCTTTTCTCGCATGTATTGCATTGTGCTTTGCCTTTTCAAAAACAGTTCTCACTTGTTAATATTCCCTCATCTAATTAACTATAAATAATGTAAAGTATTAGATTATATTACGGTTCGGCACAGATATAGGAATAGTACAATGAATGTACGTAGTTTTCCGAGACCTAATGCAATTTCAAAAATTTAGTACTAGTAAAGTAGTACATAAGATTCAAGGGGATAAAAAAGGGAAGCTGAATGTGAAAATGAGGGGTAGAAACATCAATGGAGACTGAAAAGCAGTACCAATAGACAGTATGAATATTTATGACTGAGGACAGAAGGCTGGGTGAAATAGAAGAAATTTGGGAACTTGTCAAAAAAGGGATATTGAATTACCTAATGAAATGATAGGAGTAGTAAATATGTAAACGACAAGGAAACCGTGGATTAAGGATGTAATTATTAGGAAGAGAGATGAGAGAAGCAACTGGAAGAATGTGAACACAGAATCAAGAAGAAGGAACAGAGTTGTGTAATAAATAAACGCAGGAAACTCATACTGTGAAAAACGGTTGGTGGAGGGCACTGCGTGGGGAGATGCAGAGTAAACAATTGATGAGCAATATGGATACAATGTACATGAAGGTGAGGTATCTTCCGGAAGCATGATGGGGTATATTTTTGTTCAATATCAAATATACATGGTCTGCCCAATAAATATGCGTGCTGGTTGCCATGATGAGGACTACAGCCCTGCCCACTAGCGTTGCTAGTTGCCTGAGACCCAATGAGCTGTCTGGCTTGGCGAATCATCGAGCTGTATATTAGTTTCTGTTGTCCTAGTTTTTACTGTTAGTCGAAAGTGGAAATTGATGAAATCACAGAGCAACAAATCAACGTCAAGTTTTTTGGTGAAGTGCTGTAAAAGTTTTAAGGATATTGGTTTATGTTTTAAGGATATTAGGCCAACAAGTTTAGACAATCCTTTAAAAAATATATAACCATGTCGTAAACATGGGAAAAATCTGGAAAAAGATCACTTATTTGTTAGGAAAAAGTCAGGTAGGGATATTCAAAGAATGTCGATTCATAGGGCTCCCTAATGGCAAAAGTAATGAGGAAATATATAATTGGAAGAATTTTGCTTTGGACAGGAATAGTATAGCCGTTATACAGTAATGAGTTGCGTCCTTTTCAGTATGATAAATGTGTTTGGTATTTTTCCAATTTACATGTGATTTTATGCATTCAAGTATGGGAATGTGGTGAAAATGGTCTTTTATTCATGAAATTACTTTAACTGAAAACGTAAGAATTTTAATAGTGTTTGCTAGCATATATACATGTAAAAGCAGACCATAATTTGATTTTAGTTTAATCATTACCATGAATGTTATTGTTACCATTATGAAATACAATTTCTGTACAACCGCAGTGCATCTACCTAATCTTTACTTTACTCGGTAAAATTTTTAATATGTTGAATTTTGCTCCAGCCATGATTAAGGATTAAAATTAATTTGATTGAGCCAAATGGCGTGTTAGCCTAACACGTATATCTAGATTGCCCTCTTGATGGTTGAACAAGATCAGAATGCTAATTACTGATGTAATGTGAAGATATTGTTCAATTATCTTTTCAAGGGCAATTTGCAAGTATATGATCTCCTACAAGGAAGTTTTCAGGCATCCCCTACTATCAATTTCATCAGTAATCCAATTTATTCATGTTGTAAATATTACCCAACTTTTTGTCTCCTGCAAACTTAATAAATTCTGTTCCTGTGCTAACAAACATCTAGTTGTTATTGATGTCAAGTAGTTCAATTGTTATGGCAATGCATTTATCCACTGTTTTTTCATCTGAGATTATGAAATGAATTTGAATTGTTTCCTTGGGTAAATTGTAATGTAGTTTTGTTATGACTTTTCCCTTCATAATATGTAAAACACCATAAAGGTCACAGCGTTCTCGAAGTCGCAGCCGTGGACGGCGTTCCAGAGAATATCGATCTTTATCTCGTGATCGTAAGCGCTCCAGATCAAGAGAAGGTAGAGATAGAACTGGTGACAGAAGAGAGAGGTGAGCTGCTATCATCAGGCATCAAAGTTTGTGAAAAGAAGTGGCCCAAATATTATGTTGTATGTGTATTTCTTCTATTTTTTAACATCCAAATAGGGACTCTGTGAGTTGTGTGTAAACCAATGATATGAAATCAATGCAGTGTAATTCCTTGCAGTTATCCTATAATTAGGCTGCATGGATTGTGGGGCCTTGTTTTTCTTCTCTGGAATCATGCTACTAAAAGCTTAACTAAGACCAGACAGTTTACCATAGTTTAATGGTTAAAGTTATGCTCTCCTGTATTGGATATTTTAGTTGTATGGAATGAATCAATTAATTACTCAAAATTGTGCAGTGTTGGTTTCTACAATCTGCTGTTCTTGAAATTTTCTTGTTATCATTTACAATGTATTCAATAAAATATTTATTTCCATATGTGACTTGTAATATTGAATTGCCAATAGCTAGTATTAAAGGAACATGAACATGCTTCTTTTATGAGTAAAACTAATTCCATTTTGATTAAAATTAGTCATACATTACGCTTTATACAAATTTTTCATCTGCTTAAATATGCAATAGGAAGTGTCTAAACTACTTTACATCTTTCATGCTGATTGTTGAAGTGCTGTATCCTGGATTTACTTTGAAATGTCTTATGTAGAGTCCATAGAAAAATCAAAAGAGAATCTTAAAATTAGAAAACCCCTTTATGGCTAGAAAGTTTATCATTTCTTAACATTTTGGGACAGCAATTAATGGTTGACTCAAGTGCTCCATATGCAATGTAAACTGGTCTTGTGAAGTTAATAAAAGATTTATTTGATTTGTTGTTTATTCCTTGATCGAAATGATCAGTTGATTAGTTTCTAAAATCATATTCACATGCGTGATTCATTTATTACAGACCTCCTTGTTCCTTTTCATTAGTTTTCACACCATATACATTTCGAAGCGTGCCTAGAATCATATCTAGGGACATTTTTGAAAATGAAATTTTAACCATGCTCCAATATAGTGGAAAACCATCCGACCTCCTTTTTTGTGGAAGACAAATTTTGAATTACTGAAATAATGAATCGAGGATTTCCATAGTTGGTGGGAATCTTAGGCAAAAATTAACCAGCCAATCGGGAAGACAACATAGTTTTCACATATGTGCCTTCTCATTTAAATATATATACGGTCAAACCCTATGTTTGCATTATTGAACTTTATATTTTCCAGAAATTTATAATATTTTTGTGTCCCATAATAGTTCCTATTTTTCCAACCAATGGAACCCATTTTTTACATGATTATATTTTCAATTTTGCCATTATATGCTAAAATAAGAAAAATTCACATTTTAAAACATATAATATACATCATTCTTGTTAAAAATGCATGTATATTATTTTTTTCTTACAAATGCACTATTAAAAGGTGACAGCAGTAATGTGACATTTTTAGGGAATAATGTGAATGCTACAGGTATAACAAATCACCACCATTGATGGAAATTTAAACTACTTATCTCATCCTGCCAGGAAAGCATTCCGTGCTATGAAAAGAATATACTGTGCAACTAGGAGTTACCTATGTAATTTATAGATTCTAAGAACATCTGTGAGAGACTTCATTTCGCAAATATGTGGAAATTATGAGAAATGACTTCTGACCCAAACATGATAAAGGGTGAAAACTACAAGAACTGGTGGCTGACAGATAGGATCATTTACACCACCTCATCGCAAGAATTATAACAATACTGGGCTCCTGAATAAGGAAACTTACATTATCACATGAAAACTAGTTTTTCTCAATTACTTGAGAATGTAAACTATTCTGCTTGACAATGGAAAGACAAGTCGATAAACGAATATTTTCAAATAAGGATAAATTAAAAATACGATTCTAATGATAAAATGCATATTGATTTGGGGAGATTTTTAAGATCCCAGCCTCTACACTGAATGCATTAGGGAAAAATCCTGATATTTTTCTGAAACATGCAAACCTGTATGGATATTTGTCTAAAATAGGAGACTATTTCAAGTGTGAAAATTTAGAAGGATTACTAAAATAATGGTTGTTAACTGTTAGAACCTGAAATATCCTGGTGAATGGCTTCATCATAAGAGAAAAAGCAATTCACATTGCCATAAGATTGGGAATCAAAGACTTCATAGCACCCAATGGTTGGTTGGCTAGGTTAAAAAATATACACAATCTTGTGAAAAAGGCTGTGTGAGGTGAAAGTAGAATTTTTGATGTCAAGACTGCAACTCATTGGATGATGTCATAATTGAATTTACATTATGAAGGCTATAGTCCAAAAGTTGTTTTCAATACAGATGAAAAATAGCTCTTTTATTGTCTTTATAACCAACAATCCAGGTAGGAGTGAGAAGCTTCAGCCGCTAGTGGTTGTTAAATCAGAGTGTCCTTGGTGCTTCAAACTTATGAAAACATTCCCCACTAGATACACAGCAAATTCCAAAATCTGGATGACCTCTGAAATATTTATCCTTCCGCATTTTCCTAAACCCTTGAGTAGCTCCAAAGTAATTTCATCTATTGCAGCACTCTTTAAAGGATTTTAATTTCCTCAGTAACATTTCTGTCTAGTGATCGTCTAGTGACCATCATCCCTCCAAGTCCAGTATATACGCTGAAAAGCAAGTAAGGGGAGGGTAGTGGAAAAGAGGGAGGAAAGGTGGAAGGCAGCATGGGTAACTATCTATGTTAGTGGGATAAGGGGGTGGAAAGACAAAGTAAACAGGTGCAAAGTCCTTCCAAGTCTGGAGAAAACGTCATAGCTGAATGGAGGGGGATTTCCCATTGGGTGTGTGTCCCACGGAGCAGCGCCATACTCTTAGGGCCGTGGAGAAAGCGGTTGAGGTCAGGGGTTTCTCTGATGGTAGCTGACTGGGTGCATGGTATCAATGCACAAAGGGTAAACTGGTGATTAAGGGTTTAGAATCACTTGGGTATTATGGTTCCAAGGGGCATGCCCAAGTGAGGGTTAGCAGAAGGGTGGAAGAGGGATATTCCTCATTTTTAAATTGCCAATGAGGGGGGGGGGGGTGGTCCCACGATGTAGAACCTTGCCTCCTGGTCCGTGAAGAAGGAGGGTGAGGAGTCAGGGCTTCCCACCTTGGTCAGGAAAGCATGGTCTCTGTATGCACAGGGGAGGGGAAATTGACATAAGTAGGGATATGGAACAACTAGAAATCATATGTTTAGTATGTGATGTAATCATAAGGACTTAGAGCTCATCAATGAAGTTCAATATTTATCTTCACCCTGCTCTCCATTTCCTTCCCATGACGTTCATGTGATATGTAGTTACATTGAAACTGGTCGCATTGAATTTTATTTTGTGGAAAAATGCCAATTTTTAATTAATCATGATATTCCACCTTATCACACGTGAAATGTCTCTTTTCATCCCTGTATCTGTCATATTCCATACATCTAAACTTGCTGACCTCACATCTTTTACTATATATATATAGATCCTCTGTGCATTATATCTCAGTTGAATCTTTCCTGATTCAATGACTTAACTTTCCTGAAATATCTTTAATGGTGTGCAAAAATTTTCCCTTCTATGATTTTGATGGAATTTTCACCTTTCTGTTCAGCAATCTCATTTCACCCTTTCTTTGACTGAATTTACTTACATGTTCTCACACTGCATTCTCTATCAGACTTCTTTCACCATATTAGTTTCCTACCTTTGTATATTATTTATATCTTATCCCTCGTTCTTCCTTATTCTTTGTTTACATTCATTCATTTCCTTCTCTCATCTATCTTCATAATCATTGCATTTGTAATCCATGGATTCCTTTAACTGTTCCTATAGTTTCATTTGCTGGTTCGGTATCACTTTCTTGATATGCTCCCATCTTTCCTGTATTTTACCCATCTCCCGTTTCTCTCTCATGTGAGTTTTCTGCCTTCTAGTACTCATTTCTTTTCATTTCAGCTAATGCTTCTTCAATTTCATTATGTCTTCCTTTTTTTATGCTCTTTAATCTGAATCAACAATCATCCTGTATCACTTGGTGGATTTTCTTAACCGTTTACGGAGTCGTCACCTCATTTGGTCAACCAATGCCCTGCCTGTCTTGACAGCTTGTACAGCCTCGTTTCAACTCTGCTACCCAATATTTTATTGTTGTAAACAAAGGAGCAGACTCACCCAGAGTAGAATCCAGTTCAGCTTTTATATTTTGTTGGGCTGAGGTCTTTCAAATAAAAGTATTGTATCATAAAACGTTGACCATTTTTCTCTATTTTCACTAATTCACTGAAAACATTCACCATTCCTGCCAAACAAATAGGTAACAATGTGGCGTTTTCAAACTTGAAACATGCTTTATAGATTGCGTACTTTCTAATGCAGTGATATTTTTCAAACAACTACCACCATCTCTAGGTCAGTCCAGGTACTTCTGGGCCTTCCCCTTGCCTAATTTCTTTGGGCTTCTAGTAGCAATAACCACATTGTTTTTGTATGTCCATATAGCCTCCTTCAGAGTGTGGAGCGATTTTCCTGGGTATATTTGCGCTCCCTTCATCCTTTATAATATTATATTTCTGAATTTGTTTATATTAAAACAGATATGTTAGTACTTTCCCACAGTTGTTTATAGCTGTGATGTTTCACCATGTTATCACATAGTATCATAAGGTATCTGCAAGTATAAAGGCTGAGCATGGAGTTTGGATGTATATGCATATTACTCTGAGTGGTGGTTTTTCACATAGCTTAGGTATAACTAGTGGAACCATGGATGTCTATTGAGAAGATTAGTAATGGCTGGGTGAAAGAACCTCTAGGTGGGTGAAGGGGTTAGTATGATGGACTGGATAGCAGTTGGGAGTTGAGTGGCATGGGGATCCATCAGGGGAAACTGTTTGGGGAACAATGTGTTGGAGTTAGAGGGGATAGCTGTTTGCACAAAATTAGCTGTCTTGAAAGTAGTGGGAAATGTTTGCATTCATTGATGTTGGGATCCTCTGAACATACATATAACATTTTTCATCTCATCGAGTGTGTCCATATTTAAGCACCTTACTCACAGGCATACGATTTAACTAATGGATTGCAGTTCAACAAATGTTTTGTAAAGAGGGAGGTGGAGTTTTCATGTTTAAAATTCGTGTTTGCAGTGTTGTTTGATCCATTTCTTTTACCCAAGTGATAGATATAATCAAAAATATTTGTGCTTGTATACAAAATGATGTACCTTTATCTGTTGTTTACTTATTTCAGTCAAGCATTAGGAATACAATGAAATAGTACCTGATATAATAAAATTGTTTACTTGAAAAGTCCATTTTTGATTTTTGTTTCCCCAATTTTATATTTATTTGTAAAAAACTATAAACTCAGTAATCAACCCAAAGGTCGGTTTGGTAGGTGATGGTAAAGTTCACCCAGTACTAAGCCCAATGGCATGTGACATTCACACATCAGGGTAAAGGGGGCCAGTTACTTTCCCTGTGATAGTTATGGTTTTCCTGGAAGATCTGGTACCCGAAAAATCACATAACTTGGGTGGAGCTGCAGGTGCCCTGAGTGCCTTGGCCGGGAATCGAGCCTGGGCCCCTCCAGTCAGCAGTCCAATGCTCTACCTCCTGGACTACTGCGACCCACTATATTTGTAATGACCTCGATTATTTAATGGATAAGCCAAAATGACATTGATCAAATTTTAAGGGTAGAGTTCACATTGCTCTTAAGCCACATCATTTAAGATTCACTTATCAGGGTTGGTGAGGTACCATTTCCTTTCCCTGTGCTAGTTGTGATTTTCCATGAAGATCTAGGATCCAAAAAATTACTCCACTTGAGTGAAGAGGTGCTTGGATGATTCACCCAGAATCGTACCTTCTGGAGTTGGGTTGGGAGTCATGAGTAGAAAGATGATCCAATTCTAAGTTACGCTTACCAAATAAATTCAGAGCTGCAATTTTCAGCCCCGAGGTCTCACAAATTATTCACACTCCAATAAACATTAGTCGCTTGGATCATGAATATAAAATTCAGGAAATAATTGCCGGAACTAGCCGAACCAAGTACTCGATCTTCCGATGGACAATTTGGGATAGTAAATGCAGGGTTATAGATTGCAAAAACCCACTTGCCAACCTTAGTGTCTGGGGAATTATTATTTTAGCCCAAATGCATCCACTTTCACTATTCTCATGATTTTTTTTGTCAATTCACTTTCCACAAGCGACTGCCATTCACAGTATTTCTTGCCCGGTTTTGTTGTTTTCAAGCTTCTTGCATCCCTCGTCTTTACCTGTGGGGGGGACGCCCCCACTGTCTGAGGTGGTGTGTCGCATTCCCTGCCTGTGTCTTAGGGAGCAGGGACCATGTGTTGCATGTCCATGTATGGTGGTGTTTTCCCTTCTTATTTTTCAGTTTTAGATGAACTGTATTGTATTGGTGGAGGCCCTTTGTATGAATGGTTTTGATTCATTTCTATTCCCTTCTTTTGCATAGAAAGGAACTAGTTAATTAGGTAAATTAATCCTTGCTTCGAACTGGTTCTTCCTCCTGCAGGTATACAAGTTTTCACATTTTTGATAGTTTTTTACGAATATTTTTTCCTTCCTCCCCCATATCGTCCCCTACCCTTCACCCTTCCCAATTGGTGCTTGCACCCCCTACCACAAACCTTTTTGGAGGATTTTGGTATTTATTTCGAAGTTCGTCGATACCTGAACCCTCTGGTCAGTATACCATCTCTACCCGCAGGATTACCGTACACCTTTTAGTATATAACGAATGAAAACTGTTGTGTTGGCTGCAGCTATTTTTCCACAGTAGTTTAATGTCTGTTTACCATGAATACATGTGAATAATTACCAAAAATGTATCCCTTAGCGATCATAGAAGTAATTTACCAGCAAATGGAGATTTTTGACATGTCCATTGACATCTCCTACATGTACTTTTCCTGTCTTCATCTAATTGCTATTTGAAATATTTTCTTTTTCCCTGCTATGGCTAGTACATTTTTCATTCATTTTTCTTATTGCTTATTTTTTTCATTCTTTTCCGAATCTGAAAGGCCTCTCTTCAAACATTTTCTGCTGGAGAGGTTTCAGTAATCTTTTGTGTACTTCTTTACTTTTCATGTCCTTGAATCCTTGTCTTGAGGTCCTTATCATTGAATCTCTTCTCTTTGTCAATGGTTTTGCCTAACCATTGTTAGTAGTGTGCCCAATTTCGTCTCAAGCACTTCCTAAATGAGTCAAATGTTCTAACTGCTGCAATTTTTGCCTTCCAATTTTATTTTATCACTCAAGTGTTAATTTTTGATAACATTATTATCCTCATGTATATATCATCATCCTATGCTTATCACTGGTTAGGTAATATGTTCAGTAATCATTGCAAATTATTGCCTCACCAGCTAATTAATGCTTAATCGTCCTCAAATCTTAGTACCTAACAGATTCTTTTCAATTCTACCACCTACTATTCCCATTCATATCCTGTGCATATTTAGTGAAAAGCAATGATGATGGACACCCTTAACTTATTCCACTGCCCTCATCCACTAGGCTGGTCCAAACCTGAAAAACAGGCAGAAGTTGAGACATTTCCAATTGCCAGGGGAAAATTAAGGAAAAATGATGCAATCAGCTGGAATTTTGAAAATGTATTACAACATGATGGTGAAAATATATTTTGTATCATTATAATATGGAAGAATTTTTGTAACATTTCTAAATATAGATAGTAATCAATACTCAAGTAGAATAAATGAACGTAAACTTGAGTATGATGGAGGAAGTTTCTCAGGTAGGTAGAAATATCTGCATTTCAGACAGCCTAGAGTGTTTTCGTTTGGTTTTGTTTTTACTGATAAGTGTTCTCTGCTGAATGAAATGCTTTCCCTACCTACTATTATATATTTTAAATCAGTACAGCATATTGATGGAGAGTATGTCTGAAATATGGAGAACTTGGGCGTAGAAAAGTTTGGGGGTTTTGAAATCCTACTTATGTGCCAACCCTGATGCAGTACCTTAACCAGTGTTGTCTGAGATGCAAATGGATTTCAGGTAAGTTGCCAATCCCTCCCATTTGAACACTGTTAAATGCTCCTTAATTGTTCTCAATGAAATTCCTGATCACTATGTGATTCATTCAAGCTCCAGCGCTTGAACTCAGTTGATATCTATGTAATTAGTTAATTTTTTTGAGGTCACGGCATATAAGAATTCCCGAATGATTTATTTTCCTGATCGGTTGGTGATAATGATGGAGAATTAATCTTAAACCATGCACCAAAAACAGTCCCTACCTGGCTATTTGGCAGGAGTGTGCATAAAGCAGATGGAGAAATGTCCTCGTCCCCCCTTCATAAACAATTATTTAATCTGCGCAGGTTTGTCACCCGCATACATTTCAATTAGCAGCTTGGATTGTACTCTGGTGAGTCTTGTAACTGTCTAATCGAAAATTGATGAGGACCTGGAAATAGGTTTGCTCAACCTTCCCCATTGTCTGTGCATAAATATGTTTGACAACTAAGCAAATTTTCATATTATGATCAGTTCAGTGAATGCTGGAGCTTTTTGGAGGAAATTTAACATCATAAGCCATGTGAATATCTTCTTGCAATCCTTAAGGCTATGACCTGTATTTGCACAATTTTATACAATACGATTTGATACTTAATGCTTTGAAAAACGTCTTACCACTAAAACACTTAGTGTTTTAATGGTAATGTTTTATCCGAGGTTTTCGATTTTAAATAAACCTTGCTTTCCAAACCCAGAATTAACATATATTCCCTGGTTTTAGCATTTTCCTTATGCTGTTTTATTTCCTTATGATGTATTATTTTTATATCACTCTAGTGGGTGCTTATTGTCTTGTATTTACGCATCCCCGGGGTCATCTCATTGCATATATGTATCATAGATACAATACCGTTCAGAAGCATTTCTTTCTATTCACCACTTTAAATTTCATGACCAATAGCTGGTAAATCAATTCTCAGTACTTTAAAGGTTAAATAGTTGATCATATTTCTGCAGTCTCGCCAATTAGTATGTATTTATTCAAGATGAGAAAGCTAGTATTGAAAGAATGCTACCTATATTAATAAAAATTATCATATATTCATTGAATTCCTGCTACAAATAACCTGTAAAATACGTCCAGTTGCACCTCGAGATATTGGGATAGGTATTTGTGGTGCACAAATCCGTATCATTAGTCCAAAAAGCAGTAATGGTAAGTCAAAAACCATAGTTTTGAAGTACCATATTGTTTTGTTCTATTCTCCTTATGAGTTTTCCTTAAAGTTATTTAAGGTATTACAGTGGTTCTATTGCCATGTTCACATCTCAGCTCCGGAAAAATTCATAGTTTGAAGCATTGCTTTTTTAATGCGTAGGGTAACAATTTTATATTGGTTTCAGAAATGAGTGTGGGTGCTGTTTAAATATTGCTAAATCGATTCTCATTCGCAAAATAGCTAAAATTTTTATCAGCCGTGAAAGTGCATTCCTTCATTATAATATTTAACTTTAATAAAACGATCACGAAACGACGATAATATTATATCACGCATGATAGTTGTGATTATATTTAAATTCGTTTTTTACCTCAAACATGGCGGTGTGTCAGGTTTGAGGTCACGTTCATCTCTATAAAGAGGTGTACAGTCGTCGACCATCCATAAACTACATTGTGTGATGAAATGAAGGTTGTGATAAGCTCCGTTTTCAGCTGTGTCTTTCATGCAGATTATTTTTAATTTACTATTGAATATTTATTCCTGTGTTTCACCTATGCTCCCAAAGAAGTAGACGATTTTGCCTGGTTTTCGTGAATGGCGTCGAGGTAAGTTGACAACAACATGGCTCAGTGCATTATAGTCAGTGAAATAATTTATGTATAGCTTGTTTTTCAGTATGTATAGTTTTAAACCGTATTGCAATATTATATGTCTGGCATATAAATAAGTTTGAAACGTGTCGGAATGTTTTATTTTTGAACCTAAAATTTAATTTTTTCTTCGAATTCAATGGGATATTGCATCTATATTGATTTCTTAGGTTTTCGGCTATTATTTTCTATAATTACTGCATTGCACCCGTTTGAGTTGCTTTATTCGTCTGTAAAACGACAGCTCACGTTTAGTTAGCTGTGACCTAAATATTGTTCTCGTGTAATCTGCGTCGTGATTTTCCCACTAATAGAGTAGGATGCGTTGGTTTTTTTTAAGCTGCATACCATCCTTTATTTCTGTTTAGTAAACTGGTTACCGACTTTGGCCAATGCTCAATCTAGGAAAACAATTTGCCTAATGGTTTGGATCGATTATGAACTAATTGTCCGTTTGCGTGATTTTGCTATTTCATCATGTATCTTCCTCAATATATTTTGCCTAAACTTTTCGAAGTCCGACATATTTTCTACGCTAATGTTAAATTCCGGTGCTATTCAGTGTTATGGAAACATTGCATTGCATTTTTCCAACTCCATGTTGTTCTGATAATCCGTACTTCCTATTAGGAAATAGTTCACTCCTCAATTTTGGTTATTTTTATTTTAGTTGTTACGATTTTCTACATTTACTTTCGTTCATATTCTGTGCTAGTATATATTTATTTTTATCGTCAACTAGCGAATATTAATATTTTTCATTAATAGTTTATCAATATTTTTGTTTTTATATTCCGTTTGTGTAATGCCCATTTATGTCTTTGGCTCCAATCCGCATGCCGGATTGGTTATTCGCCACTAGATTTGGTATCGAAATTCTTACTAAGTTTACTTACTGCTTTGAATGTCAGGGGAGTTCATTATCAATAGCAGTTGTTGGAAGAAAATATTGGAAGTAAATAACGTGTGAGTGATTTTTTGTGTTTCTATATTGTTTGTTGCTGTCCAATTTATTATATATATATATATATATATATATATATATATATATATATATATATATATATATATATATATATATATATATATATATATATATATATACACACACACACACACACACACACACACACACATATATACACCCCTATATATTTTTCCATATACATATTTTTACACACACACACACACACACACACACACACACATATATATATATATATATATATACACACACACACACATATATATGTACATACATACCCACACGCACAGGTTGATTAGCCTTCAACAGGTGAAGTGTGTCCTAAGGTTTTGCATGTCTTTTGGTTCACTTAGATTTGTTCAAATAGCCATGGATCGACCCTTGAGAATGTTCCGTACTCTGTGTACCTTTACTGCTCAACCCCTCACTGGTGGTCCTGGATTTAAACGACGTATGTAGTATAATTTATGTGAGTTCCTCTCGTGTCTATGAATCACAAACGGGACCATTACAAGGTAGTCTTTATGTCTGGGCTTTTTTCCTTTAAATACCTTTTTTTTCGAAAGCTCGTATTCGTCGAATAACTCTTCTAAAACTCGCCCTCTACCCTACGGTTTTTGTAAAATTAAAAATAATTGTCTGGATGTGTAAATTCCTTTCGGTCCTAAGGATCGTCCGCCATAAATGTCATTTTAAACCAGCTGTCAAACATCGTTACGAATGAATTGAATGGATGTATTGAGGAAATGGAATTACGTGTAAGAAAAATGAAGCGTGTGAGTGCATGTTAAAGGAACCATCTGTTCACTGACAAATATTATAATATAGATGCCCTACTTCAACCCGGAATGCGTATCTTTCCAAATGCTTTTCATTACACGGAATATGTTATCACTCCTCATCCGTCGCTGTTTTCCGCGTGGTTTATTTTCCCTTTTCTTTAGTTAAGTGCATGCGTTAATATTAAAGTTATGGTATCGGGTTGATCGGGTTTTTTTAATAGTTTTGTTGTTCAAGAAATTATTAAGAATGGTGAAGTACTGTAACAAGCACAACTTCTTTTAAGCCGTAAATTTCTATTTCGAGGTATGCACTTACAAAATATAGACATGCGCCTTCAGCTGGGATATGATTCTCAATCGGAACCGATGCAACGTCACCGTGAATAATTCGCTGCAAATGTTCAAAAGCCTTGATAGAATTACAATTTTGGACAGGCAACCTGACGTAGGAATCACTAGGCATTTAGTTCAGCCTTAGTGTTTAATACTTTATCATATCATCCGCAAGGTGACGATTTGATATCAGAAATCAAATGATATTTGGTACATATTTTCTTAAATTGTGCCATTCATCGGCATACCTTATATGGGCAGGTTCCGTAGTAGAAATTGTTAACGATATTCTCACCAGCATGAATGAAGTGTACCGAATAAAATAGTTGAATATTGTCTCACACAATTGCATATCAATATAAGTAATTTATTGTTGACACCTATGGATTTTAGAATTTTGTTGTTCTATTTTCTGAACCGAATACTTAATGGTACTTATATATTTTTTCTTTTATTAACATGAACCTCTGGGAGGCATGACGGTAAAGTAGGGCAACTGACGTGCTGTTGCCCAGGGAAGGAAGGGTAGCTCTGTTGCCCTTAAACGAGCGTTATGTCAGATAACTTAGGTCTGCAAAGGACTGTATGTATAACAATTTAAGAATCATCCTTTTCTTCTTCGGAATGAATTATTTTTATTTATTGACAATAAAAGTGATTTGGATTGGCCATAAGTTCCAGATCTCGAATCCTATCTCGACCAGTTTCACCGCCTATTGCGTGTTTTGATTTTACAGTGACATATGACCTTGAACAGTGCACTTAAGAATTTCCTATTTTGGTTATTGAAATACCCAATTTACTATCCACTCACGCTTAAACGTATTCAAGTAAATTAAGTAATTAATTTTTTCTTTAATTAAAAACGGCAAAACATTCGGCCTGTGCCAAATAAGTAGGTACGTATATTTTCATATTCACAAATGATTTTGCATGCTTTTTTTCAATTTTTCCTTTAAGCTAAATAATATCCCTAAAACGTGTCATCTACGTGTCCGTTTCGGTGGGTTTCATTACTTGAGCAGTCGACTCTACTGTAAGTTAAGTTGCATTATTTGATAGCTTTGCCGTGGTCTCTATAATCTTTTCAATGCTCGTGTCTTGTGGAACTCGAGTAATGGAGACATCACAAACATAAGGAAATTGCCGCGTATTCTTGCTGAATTCATTGGGTTTCATTGCTTACGGAAATGCGAAATGGGCGTTTCTTAACCGTAGTGGTCGGGCAACACTGCAACACCTCGTGGTGTAGTGCCCGGCTCAGCCAGCGGCTAAACGCACGTGTTAACTATCACTTTTGAAAGGGTTCCTGTGTATGCACTACCATATACGATGGTAGAACCACAACAGTTAGTATGCACAGAACCCCAACTTTATATATTCACCCATGAAGTTTTGTGGCTGAGTAATGGATAACACATTGAAAGATCTATAATATACGGCGCATTTACCTAATTTGATCAACAATATATGTATGTGTGTATGTATGTATATTTAGTTGTGTGTTTGTGGTTCGCGGTAGTTCAGGTTTAGAGCGTTGGACTACTGACCTGAGGGCCCGGGTTCGATTCCTTGGCAAGCCTCTTGGGCACCTGCAGCTCCACCCAAGTTCTGTGATTTTTCGGGTACCAGGTCTTCCTGGGAAACCATAACTGGCACAGGGAAAGAAACTGGCTCCCCTTCCCTGATGTATGTACGTATGTATGTGTGTGTGTATATATGTATATATATGTGTGTGTGTAGAAATAAATAAATATATATATATATGTGTGTGTGTGTAGAATATATATATATATATATATATATATATATATATATATATATATATATATATATATATATATATATATATATATATATATATATATATATACACATACATACACACACACGGCGCAATACGGCACAATAGAACCCAAAAATAAAAATGATAACATGTAAAAGGACAAACATTCGGTAAGTTTGACCTTTCAGCCTTCTCTCAGGCCTTCTTCAGGTCACACTGGTGTTCTGTTTTTACTAATGGATTAAAAAAAATTATCAATGACCCTCAGAATGTTGAATACCTCAGATTGCACCCCGCTTTATTAATGAAATATTTTTCTAGTGGCTCCTAAATAATGAACAATTTTACCTTTCAGTCGTATACTCGTATTTATTGCGCATTGCTTGAGTAATGTGGCTGTGTAAAAGCCCTACTTATATTGTCTGGTTAAGTGGTACACCAAGCTATAAGGAATAATTGCTTTCTCATAGGAGTGTTTCATGGGTAATTGAATGTGTCTGAAATTGGTGAGTATTTAATATGGCCCACTGCTCAGTTATGGTATGGCATGGACATTCACATTATCATATATGATGAATGGTTTTGGCTTCCCAATGTATTCCACGTTAGCATTATGAGAGTGATATATGTCAAGTATTTCCTGAGTTGAAATTATTTTTCCTTTGAGCCAACAGGGCTTTAGTTAAGGAATGGGAATGGCTTACGGACACACTAGAAGTGAATCCGACTGGACCCTTTGAAATCGCTGACAGTGCCTACGACTTTCTTAAATCCACGAAAAAAATGCTATACAGAGATTCAATTGATTCTATTGAATGAATATATTATTTATATCCGAGCAAGGACTGACAATTCTATTGCGAACAACTTGTTATTAGAGGTCGCCGAACGCTGAGCCCGGGATAATATTCACTCGGAGAAATCGATCAAGGCCGAAGAAGTTGCAAGCGTTTTCACTGCAAAGAACCCTGGAGAACGCGAGGATGGAAAGGAATATTCCCAACAGGGTTTCAATTGATGATTTCATTTCTCCGTTTTAAAATGAAACAAAATAATTAAATGCGTGTACTGTGAGTTTCGTTGCGATCATAAATTCACCTAGAAGGAATTCCCATCCCAGAGGTAATTGAAACCTTGATATGTCTCACAATATGATTGCATGTTAGTTTTCGTTCATGATTGAATTCAGACGAATATACCATTCGTTATATATTGAATCGTTACAAACATTGCAAGGTGTCCGAGTCTTTTTTATTTGTCCAATGTTTTTCGTTTTCTCGACCGAAGTGTTCGAGGTAATCAAGTAGTATAATCCTAGGGAGTTGATGTTGATCAACTGGTAATATTATAACAGAGCCGATGTATAAGTAGTTATTATTTTTATTATGCAATATAGAGCAGCCTACATGGGTGATATTTTGTCGCCTGTGTGACAAAATCTTATTTAAAACAATCATTATGCCAATGATTGATGCAAAATCTATCAAATGCAATGTTTAAAAAAGAATGTACTAGTAAGAATACCACCAAGCTACGCCCTCCACAGTATATATTTTCGATGAAGCACCGCCATGTCGGTGTGATTCAAATAGCAGACATATGGGCGGCATCTCCGAAGGGAAATAGTGATCGAAGGAAAGTGAGTTCTGGTTATGGTGGTGCGGGACAGTGGTTACTAGTAGGAAAAATAGTGGTCGGAGGCCATAACATATCTGAGCTCAACCTGCAATTTACACGGTGCCGTGTGGACCACGCTATTGCGTGCATGCGATAATCCAAGAGCGTTAGTTACTAAACTACATTAATAGCACAAACATACAACTATTAATAACTACAGAGTTTGCGAAGTTTAAGTATGAGCCGAAGTCCTTTCAAGAGGTTGGGATCGTTCTTTGTGGCATTTACCTTCGTTTTTACAGAGTGAGCTTTGGCTTTAATTAGGGATTTGATTAGAAGTCATATCCTGTAAAATATTGAAGTGGTCTGCTAAATGTTAGTATTTGGAAATTGGTAGTTGTACCAAAATAAGTTATCATAGTTCATATTTTATAAAAAACATGTTCTTGAGTAAGTCTATCATCATATGTTAGATCAGTGATAAGGAAATATGATCCAATGAATCGGTAATCATTGAAAGAAGAATGATCGAGCGTAAAGGAGACGGTAATTTTCGATTTATGTTAGTGTGGAAATAAAACTCAAAAGTAAGAAAATATATCTTCTTAGCTCATTGGCGGATTTTAAGTCTATATTTTTAAAATTCGTCCGCCAGAATTCTTTAGTAATTCGATTATTCTAGTTGTTCCGATATGTATTCGAACTCTTAAGAATATTTCATGTGCCATGATGGGATTCCTTGCGATTGCGTTCAGGAATTAAGGCAATTCTAGGACCATAAACAAGAAAATTGTGTGGCCGTTTGTAATCTGACCCGAATAGACAGGAAACCGAAGGTATTTTTTCTACAGACAGGATTCCCGGAAATTACCGAAAATTCCGCAAACTTCCGGCGTCTAACCAAAATTTGTTTGCGAAATGTTTCGTTGGAACTTATTACCGGATGAAGTGACTCGAAAACGCCAGTTCAAATAGGATTAAGTATACTGTACTAATAATTTGCTACGGCAAAAAATGAAGTATTTTTTGGTCTGTTTGCTTTTACTGCGTTTGTTCTTTCAACGCTTTGTTGTCGAGAAGAAACATTTCGGCGTATCATGCCCCATCTTCACGACCATCACATATTCCACCAATTCCTTTATTCGCATATGTTTCACGTATGTAAACAGGGTGTTCAGCGAACAGAAAGAAGCATGAAATTTCATAGGATACGGATATTTCGTGAATGTGTCATGGAATTCAGAATACGACCTGGAAGTTTGCCAGGTTTCTAGAAAAAGGAAATTCCCTGCTTAAGTTCCAACTGTTGCATCAATCTCTCTCATGTGGTAGTGGTAGTTTTGGGTCATCTTATGGTGAAGCATTCTGAATTTCATTTGGAAGAAAATTACGTCATTAAACCATGGCCTTATATTCGGAATAGATCATCTTTGGATCAAACTCGGAGCTCATTAGCAAGCTGATCGCCGTTCTGCAGCCTTAAGCATTATTTCTTCCATATTAATGTTTACATAACGTCAATAGTTGCCATAGGTACCTCCGAAGTATAATTTTATTATAATATTTACAGACTTTTAGGTTGCATTTTATTAAATGTCATGCTTAGGTTTGTAATATGTCCTCAGGGAAAATTTGTATCTTCCATGGGTTGTAGAATATTTTTAGTTTGTTTCTGATGCATTTTGTAGACTATAGAGGAGACTACTCCTTCGTACTAAATTGTCATCATTTTTCCGTATCTCGTTCATCATCATTATTGTTGTTATTTACTAATTTAGTTCCTCTTCAATAGCTGTTTTGATTAATGCTCCAATTCAGCAGAGACTATTTCCTTCCGCATAGATGATGATCGAATTCAAAAACCTATAAAAATTCAAAGGCAAAGCATAGTAAACCTCGGGTAAGATTTTTTGCTGAATCATATTTGTGTCGTTTCCATGTAGGCTTCCGCGGAGATTATTGAAATATCGTCCGAAAAATGGATACACGCGGAAGAAAACCCGAAAGAACCACTTCCTACATATTTGTGTCGTGTCTAACTTCGACTTCTGACCATTAGGTGGTTTTGTTTTTATTTTTGTCCTTTTTCATCATTTTCCAAGTGAAAAAACTTTTTGTCCAGCGGCTCAACTGTGTAATCTTCCAAACTTTCTTTTATTGTATTTTCTCAAATGCGTTTTATAAATTTGGGACAGCTTCTGTGTCGGTTAATGTCATAACTCAATGCATACATAATCAAAAAAGGGGTTAAAAATTCTGAGGAAGTTTAATCAAATATGCTGTCATGCCTAAATCAAATCATTGTGAACCCAGGAGATACTGATTTACGGCGTTTTCATCCCAAATCCTGGTCTAAGCTTATTGCAGATCAGTGTAATCGGTGTCGCGTTTTCAGAAGTGCACCTTAAAATTACCTAAAATTTAGACACAGTCGCCATACTTGAAAGGTTTAAAGTATTATTCCGCGTTCCCTGGGTAGGAAAATTTTGGAATGTTTTTATCTCTCCATTTTGAACTAGAACTTCCCATACAGCCTTTTCCCAGATAGCTTTTTCATATTATAATATTCAACATTTGCCTCCAGAATTGAGTTCTTGAAATGGGGTTCCATCTCGAAATGTATTAGTTGCCTCTTTTAAGTAATTTTAAACATTGTATTAATTCCGTGTTCTTTGAATTGAATTTAGATACATTATAATAAATATCAAGCCTCTATGATGTAAATATTTGAGAAAAACAATTTCCCATTCCAAGTAAAATACTAAAAACCACTACAGAATGGGATTGTGTCATAAGGGGAGGGATTTAAAACCTCATTATGGTGCAATGGAGTGTCAAAGGAGCCTCTAAATTTTTCCTAAGTATGAACAAGCACTTATAGCGTATTTACGGTAATAATACATATTGTTTTCCCTCCATGTCCATTTTAAAATCGTATTAAAACACAACAAACACATTTCAATGAAACGTATTATTCCCTTTCCATTACATTTGAATTTCTTGCTCCAACATTTTCAAACGAAAAGCTGGAATTAATACTATTTTTAGCGCGGCTGTGTATTTCGTTTCAATGTTCACCATAATGACAACCGCCATTCTTTATTTCTTTAAACATCATTCCCTAACTCATTTATTTTTCTTTGGCTATTGCGATACGTTTTATGCCATTCAAAGAAGCATTCAAAAATATCGTGGAGTATTGTATAATTACACAAGTGGAGTGACCGTTGTGAAGATATAATTAGCGTTGGAAACATAAGGGGAGGATATTGAATTTTCTGATTTTTTTCCAATAGTCAAACGAAGTTAATTTCTGGCATGGTATTAAGGAGCTGGAAGGCAAGTTCCTTTATGATAGGCGTCAAAACGTTTTTGTTTCTGGCCGATTAATCTCTCAAGGAATCGATACCAAAAGATTTTCATTTAATCAATGTTGCCCCCCGTTTGTGGTGCAATTAAGAAAAGGGCTTTAGTGAATCAATACTATTATTTTCAAGAAGAATCCAACTTAGCGACGAAACATTTGCGTCGAACACAGAAAAAAACTAGTGTACACTATCCATTCGTATGTAATGAGGCTCCGTAGATGTCAAGGCTAATTATAGGAAAATATGCATTGAAACACATTTATTTGGCTGAGGAAATGATGAAATTACACGAAAAATCAGGTGTATGTCTTTATCTCATGTTAATTGATATCGCGTAGACTTAGCGAAATCGGCGATTTGCAATTATTCCGCGCTTTCTCAACTGAACATTAGAGATTAAGTTAAGCGATCAAGTATTCTTATTCGCGTCAATGATATGTCTTCTTCATCTCTGAACGCTATCTTCCCATCTTCAAAGTCCCCGTGCATACGGCTATTCTTGTCCGCTGACTTCTTCGCTCTTGTAGGACGACGTTGCTTTTTTTTTGGCGTCAACACTCGAAGCAGTTGGGTCTACTAATATAATGATTCGGCCTCCATATGCAACGTATCTTCTTCGATGATAGTGGTTCGGAGATAAAATGTATCTCACCTGCCAAAAAAATTCCTATGCGTCGCAATTGAAATAGTTGGAGACAAATTGTGTGATTGCTGTTTAACTTCTAAAAACCATGACCACCTGGATAGTATGAAGCCATAAAAATACAAACGAGGAAGGTTTGGCTGGAACAAATTCGTGGTTTGATAACGTATGATCATTGACATTAAGTGCAGAAATATTTATTAATAATTAATACTTAAACACTGTTGAGGTGCATAAAATCATGTGCCCATTTAATCCTTGTAAACATAAGCCTTTTTGGGGTTTTGCGTTAGACTGCTGATTTTCTTTCGTCGTCGAAACTATTTTATATGCATTATACTGTTTAGGGTAAGGAGGAAAATTTTAACATTTTTACGGTTAATTTCCAGATGAATGCAATGGTCAGTGGTTTTTATGTCTCTAATGCCTTCATTCGTTAATAATTTAACGAACTGACAAATGCCATAATTATTCATTCAAGGATATTTGACAAAATTTGGTGCCACTTTATGTAATAGGCACTGTGCTACTTTAATGCGCACGATGCTTGGTAGAGGTTACGGTAGGTCGTCTAATGTCTCACTGCCCAAGAAAATATGATAAAAAATAATTTCAACCGGATCTTGAATCTTTCGGCTATTATAATCAATCGGGATGAAGTTTCAGACAAAAATACTATCGAGTGACCTGGCAATTTACCGCTGATATGTGGGGTCTGAGTTGTCCGTGAAGAGAGGCAAAACCGGGCTTCTTCACAAAGAGCAATTAAGTCGACTTTTAGGATTAATCTCCCAATTTTTAAATGCTGGCAAAAATTCTAATTCTTTCAAATGCAGCAAACCAAACCCAGCGCCTCTGCGGAGCGAACTCGAACTATGGATGCCAGTTAGCGACCATGAACCAGTGTATTTTTTTTTTAAATTACCTAAAAAGATTTATTTCCATTTGTTGTACCCCTGTTTTTTCCCCTGACCATTCTATTGATTGTAATGTGTTACCACGGTGTTGTTTATTGCCTGTTTGCTCCATGACGTCAGAATAATCTGATGTTTTCTTTGCAGGGCTGAAGATAATGCCTAAATCTAAAACATGGGTGCACACAATTTGAAGAACTTGACTGTCTTCTCCTCTTCCAACTTTCATGAGAGACTTTTTATGCTCCCCAAAAATATTTATTGTCGCAAAGTAAGAATCTCAGAACTCACTCCCGGGTGAGCCCAGTGCAGAGTCATTTCAGAGGAGACAGATTATAAAGATTACAAAGTCTGCTAGTGTACTACGGATATCAGAAGTTTTTTTTTATTTTTTAACTGAGAGGTGTAAATTATTCATGGTATCACGCCGTCTTTAATTTGAGAAAGGCATATCCTGGCATAAGATCCCGACTGTTGAAAAAAAAACTATCATTATTTGCAACTAATGCTCCACAAATCAAATTTTCATGAGATAATTTAGCCATGTCCGTTAGTATCCATGTCGTTGAAAATTTAATATTTAGAATTTGCATTTGATACGTGAAATATCAGATTCTCGCACCCAACCTATTGGCGACTTACCATTTGTAGTGAGAAGCCGGATTTATTGGCTTATTGCTGAAATTTGATCGAATGCTGGAAGGCCTCGTTTTACGAAAATTATTCATTCATTTCGCATGCACGTAAGGAATATTTTGCTATCCAAAAGAGTGAATGTCACCATTCGTAGTTTAATTGATATTTTTATTGGGAGAGGTTTCAGCATGATACTTCATTTATAATAGTTGGTGGAGGCACAGGCACTGTTTCTGTTCATTATGCAAGAGTTGGGAAAAGGCATCGACTATTTTCATTTGACAGAGCTGGAAGAATTCCGGAAGACTATTTTGGTAGTACTCAATACTCCTAAAATAGTTAGTCTTCCAACATGAACATGAGAAGAGACTTATTTGACGACGTGCCTAGACACATCGACCAGAACTCACCAATGTCACTATAAAATATACGGAGAAATGAAGATTTTTACAATTTTCATTGTAAAGCGAAGTGGTTTGGAAACCGTTAGAACCAAAATATGATTGACTATTGACATGAAGGACATATTACGTTTACGTTAACTGTATTAGTTATTACAAAGGAAATCAACGAAATAACATTGCCTCCTCGCCCTCGTCAGTCTTGAATTTGATGTGAATTAGCCGCACTGGTATTTCAACAAAGATAAAATTACATGAAGAAGGTACTAGTTGTAAAACGGAGCACCTTGTTCTTTAATGGTAGCATTGTGTGACAATATGTGAGGGATGTCTACTAGATTAAAATCAGACAAGAGACTATATGCCATCACTCAACCCTGCTTACAGCTAGCGCCTTAATAAAATTAAATACTTCGGTGCAACATTTTTCTTATTAGAAAATTTAGGTAGTTACGAATTCGCCAAAGATATTCGTTGCCGCCGACGGGGAGGAGGCATGGGGATGTTTATATATGCTCCAGTGGTTGTCCTAGAGGAAAGGTGTTTTGTCTGTTATCTCCTTGCTCAACTAGTGGACAGTTTCTCAGATTTTCAAATCACTAGGCGAGGGGAGATTGCCGAAATTACTTTAACAATTTGATTACAAATAAATGGTAGCGAAATCACGAAACATAATTTCGAACTCAAATTCTGTCACTATCCCATTTGAATTGAAGAGCGTTTATTTTTTTCTTACTTGCATGGACTAAATTATCCATTTTGCAATTAAACACAGAATTAATGAATAATTTTTCTATTGCTAAATATTGTTTTTAAGAATTATTCCTTGGTCTTCATGGTACAGTTATTCGTCTTAATTCATCCTCTTACTTGACCATCCTAAGACAAGTATGAATCGTAAAATTTTGCGGGATACGCCCGGTAATAATTAAAAAAAGAAAAGAATATTTCATTACTCAAAATGCCCAAATAAATCTAACATTGTGTTAATAATGTACACTATTTCATAACAGTATAGAAGTTTCGTTCTAAGGGGGAAAATTGGATGATAAAGTAATCGCGCGAGAGCGATTGCCATTTATTTTGAAATTGCTTTTTAAAATACGCAATGTGTTCTTATATTGATATCCACCCAATGCTATTAACTAAGGATCAACTCAACATTTTTAATTTTTCTCATAGATATGTTAGTTCCGTTGTGCATGGCGTCACTCCGGAACTCATCATACTCTTATGTCATGGTTATCTCCATCTGCAGCACGCCATTGTTATTAAAATGACTTCTGTTCATTTTTTTACAAAGGTAAGCAGTCGAGAAAATCACTTCAGAAAGAAAATCAACCTCCTTGTGTGAGTCCCGGGTTTCTTTCGGCTTTCTCGATGAAAATATACATAAAAATGTAATATTCTGTAAACCTAGGG
This sequence comes from Hetaerina americana, assembly GCF_022747635.1. Classification (NCBI taxonomy): domain Eukaryota; kingdom Metazoa; phylum Arthropoda; class Insecta; order Odonata; family Calopterygidae; genus Hetaerina; species Hetaerina americana. The sequence goes on from NW_027286874.1 coordinate 94,980,247, forward strand.
ATGCATAATAGGTTCGTGTTTTCGTTTACAGCAAATGATTTAAATTTTCTTTTTAATTTTGCTTCGTAATGTTTAAATGTTCAGCGGTTCTTGGTGTCCACAATAGCTGGTTATAGGAATGCTGCTATTAATCCTGTTACTTCTGACAAAACCTTTTTCAAGTATAGTAATGCATATACTCACCACCCTTATAAGTTTATTCATTGACAAGAATAGGCGCGGATGGAACCGTCAGCGTTGTGGAGTTTCCTAGCTTTGCACCGGTATAGTTCTTTTTCAATTCCATTGGGTCTTAAGATCTCAGTATTCTGCCCTGTAATTAGTTATTTTAGGGGAGTTTTATCAGAGCTCACTACACATCACTACTTCTGTTTTTTTACTACTTCTGTTTTTTTATGCCCCTTTATTCTTGCCTGCTCGACTTACCTCGAACATGGTTCAACCCCACATCAAAAGTTTATTAGTCAGCTTTAAGTTCAGAACCTGAGTCAAAGGAAAATATATTAATAACTGTCCACGAATCTACAAAGTTGGCATTACGATTTTAAGCTATAATTTTTCGTCACATTCAACGTTTCGCGCTTTCACAGTTTCTAATCAATCTCCTCCCCAACATTCCACTCATTTGAACTCTCCTCCCCACATCTTGTAGCGGTTGCAAATAGGTAAATAAAAATAGCATATTTGTGGTGTGACATTACACTCCTGTCACAGTTGTACGCCCATCCCTTCTTGTAATAGTGCATAGTTCCCCTGCCTTGAGAAAAGTAGTTGAATGGTCTTCTTTGTATTAAAGTTGCAGATATAATAATAACATTTCAATCTCTTTAGTAGACGAGAATTCCCGTGCTTGGGGATAATTACCTCGCTTGTTTTTCTTCTGAGTGGCTTTGGTGTGTTATGTAATATATGATCGATCTCTGATTTGGGTAACGCCTTTGCATGTAGAAATTGGCGTTGAATATAGGTATGGTTGATAGTACATGACAATAATAGAAACGTAATCCCTCTTATTTTTCTATGATTTCATTTAGTCTTCTTGTTACGTACTCATTTACACAACAAAAATCATTTTCCGATTGATTTAAATTTAACTGAATTTTTGCTAATGCTTACTGCGACACATACGCAAGGCGTTACACAACTGTTTTATGTTGCCATCCACCTGCAATAGCATCGGTATAATGAATCGACTGGAAACGAGTCGATTTTTTCTTGGAAATCACGTCCCTTTAAGTTTTTAAGTGTGGTGAATTATTACATTTTTGTCTCCTTTCTGTGCTGTGCCTAATTTGATTTGCAAAAAATAATTTCTTACCGTATCATTCTAACAATAAAATCGTACCTGTGCGTAGTTGAAGCTTTTCTTTGGTGGGATTGAGTCTTTTGCGATACCACCGGCCGTGATAATTACAGCTGTGTACTGTTCCTTAGGTTGGAGCCACTATTTATAAGAAAGCTAATGCTGTATACATTTCTCTCTGCTCACATTAATGAGAATTTTTTATGCAAATGTTATTGTTGGATTATTTATTTTCTATCTCCAAGCAACCGCTGTGAAAATCATAGTACGCATGTTTTTTTTAAATTTTATATTCTATGACCTGACTTGGCGTTCCTTCCCTTGAGTCAGTTAAATGTACTCGGTTGGCGTGCTACCCTTAGGAAAATATTTTTCTAGATTTCAATTTACCCATTGCAAACATAAAATTATTGCTGTTATAAAACTCATTATTCCCGAAAAATAGTTTTTGGCACGCATATTTTTGGTTCTACTTAGGGACTGCTCTATTTTTAGTTTTTGGACTGAATTGGGGTTATTTGGCCGAAATGTCATACGTTTGGTGTGGAGTAATGTTTAAAATAAAATTAAAATAGATTTGGTTTCATGATATTAATAGATTCTGGGGAAACATGATATGTGTCAGTCTTCATTTTGGATATCGTGCCTGAAAGCTTCTCGACTCGACGGTTCCCATGCTAGGTCGGCATTATGTTCTTTTTCGGTTCTATTGCGATTACTGGTTTTTCATTGATGCTTTAAATCAGCTTTATATATATATATATATATATATATATATATATATATATATATATATATATTCATACATATTTATAGTAATAATCTCTTTACACAAGGACGCTGGTTTGAATCCCCTGAAGTGGGTTACCTTTGATTATGGACTACGGAATGCGAAACAATCTTCATCGTCTGGGTACTTAAAATGCAGATCTTCTGCCGAAATGTAGGTGACAGGTGCGAGATACAAGACCGCCTCAACTCAAGAGAAGAGGCGGATGAAGTCACTCGAGGGAAGCGTGATTTTCCTTATACAGGGTTGTTCACATTTTCCATAATGATGCGATTGTAAAGGTTTCCTGAGTCCGTTTTTGTTTTCAACACAATCGCGTAATGCGGCAAAAAAGTAAGCACAGAAGAAGTAGTAGTTTCAAGTGTATGATGAACTTTTGTAATAGTTTTCCAGTGGCGGCTTAGTTCTAGAAGAATCATAACACGACATGAATATTTACATAGTAATGGTATGCTTATCCCGTTGGAATTTAAACCCGTGTCCTTCGGGTCAGCCAGCTGGCGTGTTACACACAGAGCAAACCGGGGCGGTGTAATTAAAGTAATAACCATTTAACCATTCAACTTCGGGTGCAGTCTCAAAGCTTTAAGAGTTAAATGAGTGAATAATAGTGTTTCAGTCATGATAATAAGGTGGTGGGCTATCAGTGGCTATATGAATGTAAACTACGATAATGTAGAATCACGGCATGTTCCTTACTGAAGAAAGGCATCTGTAAATTATTGGTGTTAAAAAAATGTCGAAATCTGTAGTTTTTCCCCATGTATACGTTATCCCTGCTGGCCAGAGAATAATGTCATTTCTGATTTCCTTCCCCGTGAAATGAAATCTATACAAGCTGGCCTACCCCAATGCACATTGCGTAAAACCTTAAGCCCCATCAAAGCTTTTAGATATAGTCAATTTCCCTGCGGAAACAATAGTAAATATGCTTCACCCGTTTATTTTCGTCCCAATCCTAATGCATCTCAACCGTTTAATATTAATCTTCAGGAAGAATTTCGGTCGAGCTATTTGTTAATTGACGTGTGAATTTTTGTTAATTTCAATTAGGAATATTCCTAGAAGTCTGATTTTTGTGCATATTTTGTTCTCATTCCTAATTAGCTTTAGCATTTCTCTTTGGGACGTGGCCGAAAACTTCATTTGCTCGCATGTGTGTGTAAATTATGTGCACTTTAAATGACGAAAGGGCAGAGCGATTATTATATATTTCCATGTAAGTCCATTATGTATCTCATCAGCATGATGTGTTGACTGCTTCAAAATCAACAGGCATATTCGATTTTCCATTTGTGGCCGAAGAGAAACGAGTTTTTACGCTGTGGAGCTGGTCTAGGTTTCGTGGGTAGGTGACCACTTCTAAATAAATATATTATGTGCGGTTCATTGATTAGTTTTCGACCATTATAATTCAAAATTTTTGTTTTATGGTCGGGCATAATTCCTCTCAGATTGCCATAGCTGCTGGGTGTCACCCCGCGGTTAGTTGTTCGCCGATTGGGCTTGTGAAGCCGAGGAAGAATGGGAGACATGGAAGGGGGGAATCTGGGAGGGGACGATATGCTTGGAGGAGGTAGGGCCCAAACGGGAAACTTTAGTAGTAGTGTTAGTAGTATAGCAGCGAGGGGAAGAAAGAACGCTGCGAGTAAAGGGGAAGGTTTTGGAAGAGATCGAGACTATTCTCAAATGAGATGTGAGTCAAGACTAATCTAGCTACATTTCGAATGGTGTCATTCCGCTATCATTGGTTTTCTTTATTTAGTGCTTCTGCGTTCTGTTTCTCTGCAATTTCATGGCTCGCGACTTTTTCTGAGTCATATTTTAATAACCCAGGCAGCTGTTCTCTCACTCAGTTATTACACTAGGGAATAGCGCACATTATCACTTCCCCTCAGGCCCGTTAAATTTCTATCGCTTTGAAGCAAGAACATGGTTAATGTGCCCCTTTATTTTGGATGCCGATGTTGATGCTTCACGTGAGCGTAAGGTTGGCAACGTTGTATCCAGAAGATAGCTTAGTTCGCTGTCTGACGGCGATCGGTTTCTCATCCCCTTACCGCAATCCTGCCCAAGCATTCAGAGCTTACCCCCCCTCCATTCAGCCGCTCTCTCTTCTCATTCTCAATCTCAGAATTTTTTCCTCTTTCCTGCTTGTCCAACTGGCCCTTCTGACCTGTGCCGCTACCGCCCTTTCCACTTCACCATTCCTTATACGCCTAACTCGCTCCCATACCACGCAATGCCCCACTCCCGTTGCATTTCACCTACCTCACCTTCCTGCTCAGCGTTCCCATAGAAAATTCCCTCCCCCTCAGTCTTTTGCCACTGATGAACGAAATGGCGTTTAACGGGTAGTCGGCACAAAAAGGCAAATGTAACAGAGGAAAATGACTGCAAAAAAGAATCACCTCCTGAATACGTTTTGAAATGCTATGCTACTCAAGTGTCGACTAAAGGTTCATGTATTAATGTGCGCAGAATTTTCATTTTTAAAATACTTGCAAAAACTATGAACCGTAATTAAGTAGATTTCGTGGATACTCATGTCATTAAGGGCATCAGGATTTATGGCCCTCTTTCGGCAGCTCATATTTGAATAAAACTAATGTTTTATTGCATAATTACGCCAACGATCACATAAAGATGCATGTTTCTTCTCCAGTAGGTGAATTAACTAATTAGCTATTAATTTCTCTGTGATTATTTGCATATATTTGGTTGAGGTAGCTGAACACACAAAAGAGCGTCCTGGGAATACCCTAGGGTTGAGGCTAAAATAACCCCACCCGTCGACAACGGGGAGGAAGGACGTCGGGGCGAACAGCTTATGGAAGTTTTTGTGCCACGTAACAGGCGATCAATATCGAGATCCAACATGAGTTCAAATTCAAATTGTCCTTTTGTTTAAATATAACGAAACATGTTGCTGTAAGAGTTTCACATTGTTATTTTTGTTGTGCCGCGTTCATTATTTTCATTACAAATATAAAATATGCTGAAACGTCACTAAAGTTCATATTGGTAGTCCTCCGCAGAATGGAACAGCCGTTGGAACTCGCAGCGATAGGGCGACGTACGTAACCCTGCGCGAGACTTCTCTGTGTTGGCTTCTTCAATCGGCCATTTAAGTTGTGAGTTCAATATTCTTTGGAATGTGTTTTTGCGCTCTTTGTAGTGTTGTTAAATAAAGTGTTCAAGGTGTGTTACACAAAAGATGAGACATAATTCTTCAAGGTTTTGGAGAGTGGAAGTGAGGCAAAAACCGACATTTGTGTTGCTGTTGATGGTGGTTTTCGATGGATACGTCGATGCTTTCTTATTATCGGCTATGCAATCCGAAAAACACCTGGCAGAATATTTAATGTAGAAAGCAAAGCCATAAATGCCAATAAAATAAATTTCTATTCAATTGAGGACGACGTAGAAAGAAATCAGCTGATCGTGTTGTTTTGTTGGGACATTGTAAATAATGCATATTTGCTAATTATGTTATGGTGGAACTGGAAACTTAGACGAATGTATTTCCTTAACATTGTGTAGGCTGGTTAATTGGCGCGTTTGTGTCTGATATTTCGATTTATTTAAAAAAAAGTATTATTCGGATACTAATGTATTTATGAATGCAATTTAGGGACTTGGCGTTTTCCGCAGACAGTCGTTTGTGTGAGTGCTCCTTGCTTCGTTGTAGTCATTAATAATAATATTGGGTACAACCATTTGATCAAAATGCATTATTGTCGTCGAACTTTTTTCTCATATATATGCCACTCTTTTAGTTTCAATTGAAAGAAATTTGTGGAAAATCGACGTTAATTGTTTCAATTTCTCTCTCCAAACTCTTAATTCCACGAAAGAATTACGATATGTTATCAGTAGTGAGTTTTTCCGTAGAGCCCAACTGTGAAGATAACAACGTTATATTTCATTGCAGATCAGATGCTGTTATGTAGACCTGGACTCTCATGCATTACCTGCCAAAGAAAAGATGAACCCTTCTTTTCAAAACAAATCTAGTTCAGATGATATTTCCGAAACAGATGCCTTTGTACAAATTTCCGAGGTATTCATCTTACTTTCGTGTTGATTTAATTTTTGGTGGCTTGCATAATGGTTTCTTGACAGGTTTTTTTTTAAAATCTTCTAGGAGGACATTCTTGTGGGGGGAAATAAATCTTGTGAATTAGTGGAGCCATCCAGCTGCAGACAGTTTCAAAATGAAGTCCACAGGACAGACTTGGACGAATGCACAGACCTCGGTTGTAATATTCCTACAGATCAAGTGCCTGCATTAAGGGTGTGTAATTGCATGTCAAATTCATTTGTTAAGTTTAAACTCTTTGGAACACCATATTCTTAGGACACCCCCTGAAAGCTACGCTGTGTGCTGTATTGGAGATTAGACTGGGTATGAGGTCAACTAGGTTATAAAGGGCCCTTTGGAGGTTTTTCCCTAAGGGTATTATTCCAGGGAGCCAGTTATTGCAATTGACACTTTCTCTCGGAAGTTGCCTAGTTTAATTTATGATTAAAGTTCGTCTTGTGCATTAGTTTTCGCGTGTTTTTGTTAGTTTGTTTAGCTAATCATGAAAGAAAAGAAATTTATCATTAGCCAAAATAAATAGTAGGTTAAGTAATAATACTTATATATATTTAAATTCATCAAATGAGAACCATTTTATTTATTTACACCTGAGAGTGAATTGTTTTGCAATCAGTCAGTTGGGGTAGTATTTAATATTTAGTCTTCAGTGAGAAGATGGGATAAAGGTGGTTCCTTTCTTTACATTCGACATTTTTCTTGCCAAAGGATCTCAAATTTCGTCCGTTTAAATTCGTCTTTCGACTTAATTTCATGTATAAAATAATTTTAATAGCACTCCTTTAACAAATTAGAATAAACTTTTCGATGGAGTACCCTTAAGTTATTGATATTTGGACTGCTAGGTTTACTAAGTTTTTGTAAATGTAGCCTAAATCATCTTATTTTAGGAAACAGTTGACAGTACTGAGATGGAAGGATGTAGTGGAATGGCCAATTTAGCTGCTGTGAGCAAGAGTAAACGCACACAAATGTTGGTGCATGCAGCAGCCACTGAACTGTATTCCAAAGAAGAGACTATACAGCATCATCTTCCACATCACAAAATGCAGCGCCCACTGCAGGTCTGGTCATCAGAGGCAGCTATAGTACACCATGACAGCCCCAGATGTGAGAGGGGAATCAATGAAACACACCCAGGTAATTTTAATTCTTCATGTATTACATTATATGAATAATACTGGATGTGATACTCCTGTTGTATGTCAAACCTATTGTTTTCCATGCTTGGAACTTTTGAACTGATCAATTGAGCGACATTTATTTTAAGGGTTAGAGTGACTAGTTCAACTTAATATGGGGAATCCAAATCACTTCTATTAGGAGGCATAGTTATGACATACTTGGTTGATTTATTTAATATTATGTGGGAATGTTGTGTGTTGGTTTACTCATTAGTAACATTTCTTATTTAGGGTCTGTGATGTCCTGCCAGTGTCTTCAATTCCAAAATCACCCGAATTTAAAGTTGGAAGCTGTGGACTTAAAAACCTCACCTGGGCAACATCAACCACAGCAGAGTTGTTGGGAGGCCATTAATGGGGGAGTGGGAGGAGGGGTTGGAGCTGGGCCCCTCAAACCTGAACCCAATGGCCATCACCTTACTTCAAGTGAGGTGGAATCGTCATTCTCAGAATCTGTGATATCCAGCTCAATTAGTGCCGCTGTTAAAGATGTGAAACTTCCACCATCACTTCCCACCTCCTCATCTCCGACAACTCCTCCGTCCCTGTGTGGCAGCAGTGGCACCATTGTTGGAAGTACCTGCAGTGCAGAACAGGTGAGTTCTTGATTCTTGGAGAGAGATACTTGTCAAAACAAGCAAAGGACCAGTTGGCAATAATTTGACTTAAATTTAAAAAATATTTCTTCTTTGAATTGTAGGTGGTGTTTTTCATCACTAGCATTATAATGTTAATTTTTTTCACTTCTACTGTATGGATAGTAATTTAAGAACAACTTAATGACTTTGATGAGATTAACAGCATAAAATTTATGTTGCATGGGGCTATTAACTTTTGAATTAATCTTTGGTTATCGTGTTCGAAAATGTCAGCACTGCAGTACATAAATTCTAATTGGTTTATCTCTTCCAGTTCAATGCCCTATTTTGATATCTGTTGTTGCAACAGTTGTAGTACAAGTGTAAAAATGCATGAACATAGAAAGATATTCTCATAATAGCTCATATTTTTAATGGTGAGTTCACTTGACCTGTTGGATGTACTGGTATTATGTAAATCAATCCAATTGATTTTTACCTTCTGCTCTTATAGTCTGATGTACCTAAATTGTACTGCATAATACCTGATTCCATATTATATATTATTAATTTTTATCATTCTGGCACAGGTTTCATTATAAAATAAAATGTCATTCTATTACATATTCCTAATAACATTCAGCGACTATTGAGTGAGTGAATTTCCTGATTATTTGCAATCTGTAATTTAAACTATAGAAAACATACTAATACATTATGGTAATTTGAATATGTTAGGCTCTTGATAGTTATTTATAAGCAAGTTATGGTGTTTAAGATTATTATAGCAATTACCAACAGAAATAACATTTTTAAAGCAGCTAATGTATGCTAAATGAGGCAAAAATGATTTCATTTGTTGTCCTACAACATTAAGTCCATTGATTTACCATCCTCTTTATGAAATAAACATTTTCCTTTTATTTTGATGATGACCCGTAATGTTGTTTTGGTGCGATACAAAATGGAAATGGGTTGTGTCAGTCCAGAGGTAGAGTATTGGCCTACTGACCAGAGAGCCTGGGTTCGATTCCCGGACAAACCTCTCTGGGATCCTCCCGGGAAACAATAACTGGCACTTCGAAAAGCACTGGGCCCCCCTACCATGATGTTGAATATACACATTCTGTTGGCCTTAGTACTGGGTGAACTATACTATCACCCACCAAACCGACCTTCAGGTTGATTACTGTGTTTATGGTTTTGTTACAAGATGGAAATTGCTGAAGTTAATCATCAGTTAGTGCATTTGAAATATGATTTCCATTGCTTATCCATTAGTAAAATTTTTATAATTTTAGCTTTAGTCTCCAATGGTGCGAAAACATATCAAAGAATAAGCGTAACTTGTCTAATTGAACCTCAATAACTCATTTTACTGTCAAATGTTATTATCATGCAAAAATGTGATGTCATGGTAATGCAGTAGTTATTAACTGAGTAATCTGTCATATCCCAATTACTAAGTCAGTGGATATCTCATTTTGAACACAGTTTATTAAAGATGTCTGTGCAGGTTTTCAAGATCATCATCTGATTCCATTACATGCAAATATGTTTTGCTTAGTAATCATCCTCTTAGGTATTTCAACTGAATTATTTGCATTTTGGAAAGGTAGCAGTTTCTGTGACAAAGATATTGTCTTTGTTCTACGTTTCTATCGAGGAAAACGTTATTTGCTCCTTGATCCAGTACATTACTGCATAAAATCTGGTAGTCCTTATTGATATTATTAAGTAAACTACTAGTGCTAATGGAAATGGTAGCATGAGGCGTACTCTTGAATCAGTCATCGTCTGAGGGTTGTTCTGTTCATTCATTGTTGTTAAGCAAATGGCTTGATATCTTGCATGCATAATATGCAAGTTAAATTGCCATAGTAGTTGGTATTCTTCTGCTCCCTAACTTCCTTACTTTTAATCAATTTATGACGACTTAAATCTCCTCATGTCATTACCTGGAGTGTACAGACTAATTAGCGTAGTGGTTACTAATTCTTAGCTGGAAAAACTTTTTCATTGTGTAATTTTCCCACGTTTTCCCTTATGTATAATTTTCTTATTTCAACATGCTAGGTATTTAGTTATGTCTTTTATAGATGAGCCTTAGCCCCATCCATCAAACTGATGTGATCGATGACTGTTGTTTTATTAAATCTCAAGGCAGTAACAATGTGACTATGATTGGGGCGTTCCAGCCAAGTCAAAAACTCTTCTAGAAAATGATACAGACTGCAGTGTAATCTGTGGGATTGTAAAAATCCTTAAATCTTGATGTTCATATCAAAACTTGCCTCACTGTGAAGTCTGGTTTACATGTATCCTTCAAGCATTCTGAATTCTAAGATTTGGTTAAATCCATAGGTTGGAGATTTGAATTAATTGTTCACGAAGTCAGCAAAGCTAGATTCCCACATGTAGGATATCCATGAAGGCTGCACTTCTGCAGCAAAGCATCCCATAATGGTTATCTATAATTTGTTACAATCACATTTCACATTCGTCTGTTGAAATTTCAATAATAGATTTTTATTGAAGTGTGTTTGCATGCAGAATTCCCTAGCTCGGAAATTTTTTTCGTTGCATTAGAGTGACTTAAGTTATTTCACTACAAAAACATTCCCATCACAATTTCTTCCATGAACTTATTGTTTTTCAAGTAATAGAAGAAAGAACTTTGTTACGTGTAATGCATTTGCACTCTGTTTGCTTCCCAAAATTCCTCAGATAAAATGATTTCTGCGTGCTCAGTGGTCATCAATTTTGTAAGAATAATTTGAAGTTAGCTACCTTTGTAAGTGGTGAGGGAATGAGCAGGAATTTGTGGTTAAGAACAAAGAATGGGTTAGTTAATATTGGTTTGCCAGAATAAATAAAATGAGGAGTAAGTGCAATGAATGTGGTTCAGGGTAGTTTACAATCAATGAAATGAAGATTGATTAAAATAAATTGATGTATATGAATTCTGATTGAATCCAAATGCCAATAAAAAACTGAGAAAATGAAATTAGGAGCAGGATTGTTATTAGCTGAAAAAAGACATTGAATTTTCAAATTCAAATTATAGATACTCATGCCACACAGTCTCTCCACCTGACTTTCACTCATTATCTAATTGAAATTAAATTTAAAATACTTTGCCTTTCCACATAAAAATTTTTATGTGGAAAGGCAAAGTATTTTAAATTTAATTTCAATATGAAGAATTTCCACCAAGTGATGCCAGAAATTGTGTCATTCATTATCTAATGTTAGGTAGGCTGGTGGAGCTCTGGGAATACCTACCCATAGAATTGACTGCAGAGAATGCTTGTTCTGTAATTTGCTGCTGGAAATATTGTTTTTCATTTTAGATATTTTCCAAGCAAATGGGAAACAATGGGCATAATGAATATGGTCCTAAGGCAAATAGATGCTATAACTACAATGGACATGGACAATGTGTTTTTATTATTAAGTTAATTTAAATGCGAGGAGCATTTTGCATGGTAAAGCTATACCTGAAGGTAGCTTATTTTTTATTGTTCGATATTTTTATCAATACTGCCATCGAACTATTTAATGCTTGATTGTCACCATCTCTTGAGTAAAGTTTAGGGAGGCAAACGTCGAAGAAGCCAAAGAATAATTTTGTTCCCAGCCTCTGTTGTACATCAATATACAGGGTGCGGCAACAACTTCCTTGTTTCAATTCAATTTGCATATGAAGAAGGGAGGTTATGTTGCCACATCCTGTATTATGTATAGGTTAATCTAAATTTGAAGGTATATGTAAGAAATGTTTTCTGGACTTCTCAATAAACTTGTCTCCAAAAGCTTCTGGTGCACTTAATTCAGTGAGTGTTTCAACAAAAAATAGGTTAAAGAACACTTAGGGTTCATTTCCTTTATAAATTATATAGATGTTATGTATATTTTTTTATATCTCTTAGAGTCAGACCTTCTCCTCCTAAACTTTAGGAGTCTATCCATAAATGTTTTTCTTAGTTGGATGGGGTCAGAAACTGTAAAATCTCTCTCCAACGTAAACAACTTAAGTTGATTTAAGAGGGTCCCTTATATTTGTTGCTGATCCCTATGGTTAATAGTGCCTAATTCAACGTTTGACAAAAGTCAATAGAAAAGGCAGCCTTAAAGATTTTCAGAAAATAAATCTGATTAATTTTATGGGTGTTAAGTGAAATGGTGTAATGAAATGTGTAAATGAAATGAAGCTGTATTGAAAATGAATGAGCCACTAAAAGCGTGTTTGCACATAAATTAGGAATGGGTTGACTTTGTTACTGTAAAGTTATGAGCTCGGCCATAAAAAAAATTTAATTATTATAATTTCCATTGAAATGCAAATGCTCAATCTCATATAATAGTAAACAGCCTCCATGTGTGCAGTCTATAGACCTTGTTATTCAGAGGTAGTCTATGTGTAAATCATAGCGTAATTATCTCTACCTTGGGCATTACTAATTACACTATGATGTTTGTCATGTTACACCCATGTCATAATAGTAGATTCCACTGTAACATGTAATTAATGTATGTGTTAGCCTCTCTGCTGGAAAGTCTTTAGATAAAGAATTATTTAGAGATCATTGTTTTTTCTCTATTCATAAACATTCTATTTATCTAAAAATTTGAACTTGGGATGTCGTATCAAATTTCTTTGCCATTATCAGTCTTTGCATAACCTCTTTTTCTTGCCCATGAGGCTATGAATGTAGTGATCATCTGATATCATCTGATTATTTTCTGGTATATTTGATAAGTTAATTCTTAGTAAGTAATTGAGAAAGTATGTTTTTATTCATTTTGTTCAGTGATAAAAAGGAACATTTGATGTTATTATATAATGTAATAGTGTATAGTAATAATTTAATGTAAGTGTAACTTTTTTAATTTAATGAATGGCATATTTAGCTGCTTATGATAATAAGGTTTTTTCCTGATCAAGAAGTTTCTTTATTTTTTCAGACCTCCAATGCAAACCTTGTCATTCACCGTGGTTCTTCCTGCAGTGAAAGTCTGCTACATGCACAAATTCAGTCTGAAAATCTTGGGGCCCTCCCAACTCAGGCCTCTGATAATCAAGTAAACTCAAGTGAAGTCCAGAACCAAGAAGCAGTTATGCAGCCTAGTGTTAACTCTAGTTTAGGAAACAGGGAGGGGAATTGTTCCTCAAGTAATAATATTTGCATTAACTTAAAAGGGCCTCTAATCACATCCAATGTAAAACAAATCGGTGCTCATTCTGACATTCCCATTGATGCGGCAGTTGCCGGGCGGCAGTATTATCCCAAGAATGAGGGAATCATCAAATCAAGCTTTAATAAGATTAGTTATGGTGGCTTGCCAAAGCAGTTATCATGGAGCTCATATCCACAAGGACCTGCTTCCAATGAAGGCTGGGGTATACCACGTGGATTAGGTCTACTTGGTGGTGGAGAAAGTTCTCTTAACAGTGGTACGTCAGGCTGGGGAACAGCTCCATCAAGTAACCCAAATAATAACAGCGGCTGGGGACAGAATTCAAGCCAAAACAACCCAGCACAGAGTCAATGGGGAAGTGGCAGTGTTAATAGAAATGGTGGTGGCGCTAGTCAGGGTCCAGGTGGACAACAAAATGCTGGTGAGTATATAATAGGTCTGTATAAGTATAATGCTTCAACTATCTTAATGATATATGTAGTGCTGTAAAATTTTGGTATAGTAATTTGGTACCCTCTGTGACAGGAGATTTATTAATTAGGTCAATGGTGCTACATCAAAGACCAATTGTGGATTAAGTGAAATTGGGGTGTTTACTTGTTTCTCCTTAGCATGTATTCATTCCAGTGATCTCTTTTGCAAAGTTTTACTTTCAATCTTTGGAAATGCATGAAAGTTATTTTTAGGAATAATGCTTCCTGTTTCTGTTTCTTTGGATAAGTATGTATGACTCATGATTAGGTATTTAAGAGACATAGCCATAATTCAGTTCCTTTAATTTCTTGTATATATGTGATACTGTTATACCAATAGTGCTCCCCTGGATTGTAGGTGTGGTTGTTGGTTGCCGGAGATGTCTTTTCAAAATACATGGTGGTCACAAAAAATTTTGCAAATCTCACTATAGTAATTTCATTTTAAAGCTATTTTTTTGTAGTTGTAGCAGCCTGTGATACGCAGTCAATGCTTCACTAATAATGTGAAAGAACTGTAGGCAAATGATGTCAAGTCATCTTGAAAAAATATTATAGCCTCTGAAATTTTTTGATTGCGTAGTAGATGGTTTAACTTTATTTGACTAGATTCCTGAATGCACATTTTGTGCAATTGTAATGGTAAAACATTTAGAATTCTATGTAACTTGTACTACTACCAAATATATATTCATGATGAGAGTAATCATTCTCAGACTAAGTCATAGTTCAATTATTTTAATGTTTATTTTTTTCTCTCTTCCTGTTAGTGTCATACATTATATTTAACTCATTTACATTACATTTAACTTGGATCAATCATTATGGGAAAAATTATGGTGGCTATAACTTGTTAACAACTTCATGAAACAATGAAAATAACTGACAACTCATTTATGAATGGCATTTTAATATTCAACTTTGTACTTCAATAATGCCTGTTACTCATAAAGATCGCTCTTGTGTTGCCACTTCTTTAATGGCCAATATTTTGTGCAATTACTTGAAGTGGTAAGGTAAATTTACATTTCCTGTTATAATACTTTTGTTATCCTTGCATCCACTTCTCACTTATTTATCCATAAACTCATTGATCAGCTATTCAACATTGCAAATCTTTGTTTTATACAATGCTTTATTTCATACCAGTGACTCAAGATCCCATTCTCTTTTACCTTCTAATTTCATTCATTTCATAGCAGTGATTCTTATTACCTCTATATATTCTTTCAAACTACTCAGAAAATGTTCTCTATTTTTTCTGTTGTATTCATTTTTTATGTCAAAAATATAAAATAGTGTTACTTTTGGAATTCAATCTATTTCACAATTGCTTTCTCTAGAGAAAATATTATTACTTCTTTTTCCTGGCATTAAAAACCATTGCAAGTCATGATTTTAGTCCAATGCTTGCTGTACTTTTTAAATCAATGCATCAAAAATCTTTTCCAGCTATGCCCAAAAGACCAATTGCCATATAATTATTGAATTCCATCTTATTCAAATGTATGAAGGTACAATTATATTGTATTTTTCTGAACTTGAAGTAAAGTTAAACTGTTGAGTATTACCTATTGTGTTCCCCATTCTGATGCATAGTTGTTTGCATGAATGGGACTTGGACTTTCCTAAAGGAAAAATAGTTCTACCTTTCTGCAGTAAAATGTTTTACTATTAATTCATACATGCACTCAAGGTGTTGAACAATAGGGGTCCCATGAGTCAGGACCCTGGCAGTCCCTGGATCAGGACCTCCTTAAACATTGTATCCATGCACTTAACGATGCCCCTAAATTCATTTCATAGTGCCATTTGTATACATGGGCATAAGAGCAGCAAATATTTTTAAAAACTAACAAAGGAAAAAGATAATGACAAGTATTAGTGAAAGGGTATCAAGCAGACCTATATGAATTTTCTAGATAGAACAAGTGGAAAAACAAATTAATGAATGGGTAAATGGAGAAATGCTTCTTAATGTTTCACAATTTTTATTTCAACCAGGCATGCCCTTGTTATCAATCTGTAGCCAATATATAGTCTCTAGTAATGTATGCTTGGATTACTGTATTTGAGAGCATATAAGACTGAAAAATAACCCCAGGTATTATATTCAGATTATAAAATTGTTCTTTCCTGAATGTGCATAATGGGAACGAGAGTTTACAATGGGGATAAAAAGAAGTCTACAGTAAATCAGAGAAGATCGCATACCATTTTTCCAGCCAAATTCACTGAGAAAGTTGATTTTTAATTGTATCTTGGGAGATTCTAGGAATTTTCAATTTGGCAGAAACTTTGTTTAAGGGATTCCATGTGTGCATACATATTCATTTTTTCTGTCGTCATGTTTAAAAATAATTATTTTCAGTTCATTGGAAATTTTAGCTATTTTATCATCTCGTGGAGCTTTGTAGGAAAATAAGTGTACCACTTATAAATTATGGATGTATGACTTCATAATGATCTTGCTCTAAACTTCTGTGGTACTTCTCTAAATGATAATGCCCCTAACTCAGTTTTAGTAACATTACTGTTCTCTTATTCTCTCTGGTTTAGCAGTTTATAATTTTGTTGATCTTGATTTCTGACATTGTATACCGACTGAGTTCATTTCCATAACAAATAGGAATAAGGAAGAGGGTAAAAAATAACAGAAACTTAACACTTCCACACACTTTTAATGTCTTATGACCATGGTTTCGATGCTGCGCATCATCATCAAGTACAATATAACGAAATTTTTCATCTTAAATAGGCAGTTGCCAAGGGGGAGTGAGGTAGGGGGAGTAAGGTAGGGGGAGTAAGGTAGGGGGAGTAAGGGAGAGGAGGGGTAGTGTAGTTGCAGAACTCATTAGTGGGTGAAGGGAGGTTGAGGGTTTGTATTGGACGGTTACTGCCTCAGATGAATTATTTGAATTGTTAGTACTCTTTTTGACCCTTATAGACACTTCATATTATTTTGTCATTTGCCAAGAAATCATTCCAGAATTCATAAATTTTTCTGGGTCTTCCTCAGTCTTCATACTTTCTCTTTCACAGTAATTTTTTACTTTGATGTTACCTTCTTGCAGTTGCTCCTCAATGAGAGAAATTGTAGACTTTCCAGGTTTTCTAGGCTTTCCAGGCTCTAGTTTTTAAAATCATTGTAAAAACCTATGAGAGGGATTAATCAACTCTGGTGTTCCTCACTCCATTGACTTTCTGGCTCGAATTGGCCCAAAACAATTCCATTTTGAAAAATTAAGCTTATATCTGCCATGCAGAATTATATGGAGGTCAAGTGAGTATAGAGAATAGGGTATACAGTTTTTGGGGATGTTATCATTTATCCTATCAATTATGCAAAATTGTCATTCACTTTATCTTAAGCTTTGCTGGATTTGAAATTTTTCAGAAATTTCGATTAATTGCGCAAACCTTCATCCTCTTTGTGTAGGGAATTCAGGCAAAGGTAATCAACAAACTCACCAGCAGTCACATAGTCAAGGGGGAGGACCACAGCAACAGCAATCTGGCCAATCCTCCAATTCAGTGTCATCAAGAGACAGTCAAGGTCAACAGGGAGGGGGGCAGCAGAATACACAGCAACAGCCCGGAGGCAATGGTCCAGCATCTCAGTCATCTTTGAATCAGCAGCAGCAAAATGGGTCAACTTCCTGGGCTCAAGCAGCTGGGAAGGGACTTCCAGGTGGACCCTCGACTCAAGGAACTGGGGGAGGAGGGTCTGGTAGTAATGGAGGCCCCAATGGTGGGTCGACCAGTAACAGTACAACTAAGCAGCTAGAGCAGTTGAATTCAATGAGAGAAGCTCTTTTCAGCCAGGATGGTTGGGGTGGAGTAAGTAATTGGCATATTCTCATAATCTTGTTGTTAAATATGTCTTTTGTGGGGTATTTAATAGGGTCTTGTCCATTCCAAAGAAGTATGAATTATAGAGATTTCAATTGATCTATGAAAGTGTATCTAATCCACCTGGAATTTTGTAATCCTTCAAATTTTACTGTAGTTATTATGCATTGTCTTCTGCAAGAAGTATAAAATAGTTTTCTAGTAACTAATATTTTGCCTTGGGTGACGTTCTTAACTTTGGTTTGCAAATTATGAATGGGATGTATTCTAATTAGAGACAAAGATGTTTCATTTCATGAATATATTTTTGATTTGCAGGACTAATTCAAGTATACAGTATCACCTAATTCGTTCGCCATTAATATAATGGTTCTTAGAGATTATCTAAACTATCCTTAATGAATAGATCACCCATGATGAAAAATAAAATTGATAGATTGGGAAAAATAGTAAATATCCAAATAATATGAGCATTAGAAATTATGTTTGGCGGAGTTAAAGTCTTAACAGAGTTTAGTCCGTAGGTCCATTAAAACGTACCTTGAATATTAAGCATTTACCTATGATGTCATTCAACAGCTGTGTAAATGTGTCTAGTCTGTCTAGTTTTGGCTTTGTAATACCATTTTGCGGACCAAATAGTATTCCATAAAATAAATGAGAAACTTTTTTTTGTTCAAACAAAAGGAAGTTATTGGACTTTTTTATCCCGAGTTTGATATGCACCCTATGTCAGTTCATTTTTATTTCTTTTTTCATAATGTCTCGATGTTATAGTACTGTTTTTCAATAGTTTTAGCCTTTTTTATATTAATTGTCATTAATATTTTTTGTAAAATACATATAGCACTAATTCTAAAGGTTTAGAGATTCATTTTTTTTGTTTTCAGTTCAGTATTACAGCAGGTACTCAGATAAATTCATCTTTTACAGCAACATGTCAATCAGGATACAGGTTGGGATATTCCAGCCTCTCCAGAACCTGGTGCCAAGGATAGTGGAGCAGTCTGGAAGCCCAACGTGAATAATGGTTTGTATTTTAGTAATGGTCAGTTTGTTAAATTTTGTTCTGACTATTAAACATATTCCACTTAAATTTGAGCTAGGTGACTCCAGCATTATGTAAATATCATGTTGATATTGTGCCCTCTTCTCATCTAACCCTCCAATATTAAGTATATACTTTCGTGGAAAAACTAATGTTTCATATATGCTGCCTGAACAGAAATTCATGTCACTTCCACAAGACCCTCCTGGGTGGAATCCCAGCAGCTTGTGATGAAAAACTTATATATGTCAAAGTTGATACAATTGAGTATCTTATACTTATATGACAGTGATGGAGAGTAGTTTTCATGGAATAGTGAATATTGAAATGTGATGAAATAATTGACTTTTTTATTCCACACACTTTATTTAAAAACACGACCCAGGTTTCGACATTGAACGTCATCATCAGGTGGTCCTCATAGAAGCATGCTGGCTATATATACCTTCTGATCATAGGAGGGGGGGTTGGTCAGAGAGGGAGGTTGGAGGGGTAAAAAGGTTACAATGTAGCTGGGAAGAAAAGAGAATTACATTTTTGATTTAGAAGAGTGGTAGGTCTAGGAGTGGGGAGTGGGAGTATAGGTAGCCAGCGTGCTTCTATGAGGACCACCTGATGATGACGTTCAACGTCGAAACCTGGGTCGCGTTTTTAAATAAAGTGTGTGGAATTACAAAGTCAATTATTTCATCACATTTCAATCTGTTATGCAAATTCCACAAAGTTATGCCTGAGACAACAAATCGAATAGTGAATAGTTTCATTTAAATAATAATTTTTATACCCAAATGTTCGGCTAAAATAGTGTGCACTGTTTATTCTTAAATTAAGTTTGTCAATTATCATTGGGACAGTTTTTTGACCATAGGTAAGAACAAGGGACCGCCCACGATCGTCGTTGTGGTCGGTAGAAGTGGTTGAAGGTTGTCCCGGCCTTACATCATCTGTGGCATCTTTTCGGCCATCTTTAAAATCCACTTGAAAACGGATGTTTTATTCAGATCACCATAAACACTCGTCACCATTTAGTAATTTCTTGATAACTTTTTCCACTTCTAACCAAAAAACTTGACGTTGATTTCTTGCTCCGTGATTTTGTCAGTTTCCATTTTCGACTAACAGTTAAAACAAGGACAACAAAAAGTGACATAACTGGCATCATACACACAGCTCGACGATCCGCCAAACACAGATGGCTTATAGGGTCTCAGGCAACTAGTGCCGCTCGTATGCGGAGCTATAGTCCGCGCCGGAGCTACCAGATAGCACCAGTTCGTGTATTTTTTGGGCAGACCACATATGTGGAGAGGCATTCCTTTTTTCGTTAATGCTCTTAGCATAGTTTCTTTCTCAAATATATAACTAATTTTTCAGGTCATATTGTCTTTTATTTAATTGACCAGATAAAGTGACTCCATGATTTTATTGGCCTTTTATAGAAATGTTCAAGTTTCTATCTGCCTGGCTTTTATTAAATTTCTTATCTTTTATATTTATGTTGAACCCAAATATTCCAAAGACAAATTTTTGCAGTCACTTGATTTTAGAAGTGACAAAAGAGAGCTGTATTTGCATTTAATTTCCTTTGATATAGGTACTGATCTTTGGGAAGCAAATCTTCGAAATGGTGGTCAACCACCTCCACAGCAAGCACAGAAAACTCCTTGGGGACACACACCTGCTTCAAACATTGGAGGAACATGGGGAGAGGATGATGATGTTGGTGATTCTTCTAATGTATGGACTGGAGTACCATCTAGTGGGGGAGGCGGGGGAGGTGGTGGTGGAGCTGGTATGGGAGCTGCGGGAGGCCCTGGAGCTAGTGGTCCTGGTCCTGGAGGTGCAGGTGCTGGAGGGCAGTGGACAGGGGGGAGTGGAGGAGGTGCAATGTGGGGAGGTGAGTTTAGCGTTTGATTCAACATTTAAGGATTTTAATGCTACAGAATTACTCGAGTTAACCATGCTTCTATGTATCATTTTGCAGCATGGATTTGAACAAGAAGGGGGAAACAATTTTGTTGGAAAGTAATTTCTAACCCAGGTGATTGATGTTGTAAGGTCATGCAATATGTGTACCTCTACCTGTAGTAAATTTGGTTTACATAATGGCCTAGTTTTATGTTATATATTTTGATTTTATTTTATTATTCTTTGTATTTCGTCTTTTTATTACTGTTGCTTTTTATAAATCATAATTTATAAAGTAGGCTATGTCATGGCCAAGAAAACCCATGGTTTCTTTATCCTACCCCAATTATAGATGTTGTGTTTTGAATTAGGGATGAAAGTTAATGTGGTTTTAATATTCCACTATTAAACGGATCCTATCTTAGCCATAATTAAAGGGGGATATTATTATCACCTTTAATATGTAATGGGGAGGTGTCATATTTGCAGGTATTAGCTATTATTTGAGAATATGAAAACATATTAGAGAGGGAAGTCATATGCACAAACCAGGCACTCATTATGGTGCTTGGGATGATAAATCACAAATGAAATTCCTACACTTAGTATCCTAACTACTTTCAAAATGACTTTCAAATTTTAGTTAATTTTACTTGCCCATTGCTCGACCAACTACTTCAAGTGTCCCTCAGTTTTATATTTTGTCATCTAGTGTAGAACCTTATAATTTTTTGACTTAAGATGTAGCTTTTCATGTTTTTTTCTTAATTTGCATTTTCACTGGATCTTTACAGCCAAAAAAGAACCTGAATGGGGCCCTGCTGGTTCTAATTGGGGTGATTCCCGAGACTCACGGGAACTTCGCGGAGGGGACCCTAGAGATATCAGAAGTGGTGATCCACGTGACATCAGGGATGTTAGGGAACTAAGGGGGGGTGATATCAGAGGAGGCGGTGATCACAGGGGGGCTGTGGATCACAGGGGTGTTGACCCACGTGACTTGCGTGAACTCCGAGATCCACTAATGCGTGATATGAGGGACATGAGGGATCTTCCTAGGGATCTAAGAGGTGGGGGGAACACTGGGGACCCACGAATGGGGCGAATCAATGGAGGTGATATGGGAGGGAGTGGTGCAGCTGCTGCAGTGGCAGCTGCAGCTGCCATGTGGAGTCAGCAGAAAGGGGTGGGGTCTAGTGGGGGTGGTGTTGTTGGTGGGCCCTCTCAATGGGCGGGCCCTCCACCACCTCAGCCAAAAGATATGAAGTCAACAGGCTGGGAAGAACCATCCCCTCCTACTCAGCGGCGCACCATCCCTAACTATGATGACGGAACGTCATTATGGGGAAATCCTACTCAGCAGCCAGGTAAAGGCGAAACAAGTATGTTGATGAGCCAATATGGGTGCGAGTATAAACTTAATTTTATAAATTTTGATCCTCATGTTATTTCATGCAGTAGACTTATGCAATATTAAGAGGATCTTCATTTGCAATTATGTGCACTTACTATTTGAAATTCCCTATAAGTTGTCTACAAGGATAGAAAAACAATATTTTATTTATTTTTTGCCAGGGAAAGTATCTCACTGGAAAGAAATGCCCACACCAAATATGGGTCGTGGTGGAATGCAATGTCCTCCAGGTATATCCCAAAACAGACTGCCACCTGGCGGGTCTGGTGGAATGAAGGGGGATGGCAGTGGTCCTCTGTGGGGCCATCCATCCAGGTGGGACAAAATTTTACAGTTATGGACAGGAAGTATAATTAATATGGAAAGGTTACATTGTACTTATGTATTGGTTTTTTATTTTTTAGAAATGGATCTTGGGGTGATACTCCTCATGATACGGGTAACTCAGGATGGGGAGATGACTCCAAAGTTGGTATGGGGGGTGGTGGTGTGAGTTCATGGAATGAACCTCAGCTCAATCCTTCCTCTTGGGGTGGTCAAAAACCAAAACCGTCAATGAATCCATCTGGGTGGGGTGAGGATAACATGGATGGTTCATCTTGGAGTCACAATCCAAAAGCTGTGAGTTACTTCACAATTATTTAGTTTATTCATTGATTTTTTAAAGTAATTTTCACTTTTAATAATGCCTATTAGTAAATAGCATTTTGAACGATTGTATGTTTTCCCTTAAAGTGATTTTTTTTCAATGACATTGTTTTAGCCACCATCACTTGTTACATTTTATTCCATTTCATTGAGTTGGTTGATGCTTCTCCAGATTATTTTTCTTTTGCTTTGCAGAATATTTTACTGCTTTGCCTAGACCATTAGGTATCCATTAGTTTCATACTTCTTGGGGATATTAAATTCCAAATTATTAAAAACTGCTAAATATATAATGTCCCAAAGCATTTTTTAGATGGAATACTTAATAATAAGTATTGACCATTGCTCTCGTTTTGTAAACATCTAAGTAATGCGTTGTATATTATTTTTCTTGAATCATAAAGCCTTGGTTGTTACTGAACGTTAGCCATCAGTAATGGACCTGGCTTAGAAATGTAATTTTCAAAATAATCCAAGCTTTTTAATTATGGCTAAGTTAGATTGGCATTGAATTAAAATTATCATCTCTTGAATTCTTCACTTTTCAACTTTTTAGGGTCCTAAGACTTTGACTAAAGAACTGGTTTGGGCAAGTAAGCAGTTCAGAATTCTGTCAGAAATAGGATATAAGGTAGGAGTTTGGATTTCAATGCAGTGAAGTAGTTATGTGCCTAAGTTATAATTATGTATCCAATTTTCATTTTTCATCTAAGTTCAATTAACCCTTTTGTTAACCTTTTACTACTTGTGCAGAAAGAGGATGTTGAAATTGCTCTCCGTACCACCAACATGAATTTAGAAGATGCTCATGATCTACTGAATTCGGGCCGCCTTAACCTGGATGCTTGGCGTAGGCATGAGGACCATAGCCCATTTGATCTGGCCACAGCTAGTCATCCTAATGCTGCTGTAGCAGCTGTAACAGCTGCTGCTGCAGCTGCTGGAGTATTTCCTGGCCAGCGCTTCAACCCAGTTACTCAACAGATGCCCTATGCCCCACCTGTATGTTAATTTTTTTGCACCATATTAGGGTTATTTCAATGTTTTTATTATGCCTAAATTTTTCATTCTTAGTCTTTGTGGTGCAGTAATGTTTCCTAATCAGGTTGGCAGAATATCCTTTTTCCTTAGTATTAATTGTGAATTATTAACCTCAAATTTTTGTGTCAATGTAATCTTTTACCAAGTTGGACTTTTTTAAGAGCATTTGAATGGAGCTACATTGAAAAAAAGTTAATGCTAGAAATTTAGGTAATTGATTTTATTTTTCCATCTTGCCATTCGGATGATTATGGTGATTCTATTGAAATAATATTAACATCTGCTTGCTTAAAGTTTGTTGACAGTATTTATGGGTAGTCAAAAATGGAATCTCCTGAATCTTAATTTTAATTTGAATTAAATTGGCTATTAAGAAGGGGTCAATCTCCATATGTTTTCAGATTGTGCATGGATTGGTTTGAAATTCATAAACTGCTAGGATGGAGTCCATGTACCTTTCATTTGGTTACTCATTCATTTTAACATTCTGTAAGATTTTTACTGGAAAGTGGAATAATTACATGCAAAAAAAGAATCTTACTTAATATGTGAGAACAAATGCATGGTAGTAACATTCCAAAGAATTGAAAAATAAACAAATGCCATTTGCTCTATGAAACAACTTTCCTGTGTTTGCAATGCAAAATATATTAGAGAATGGTGTTGAAGTGCAGTCCTACCAAATATCCCATTTTATATTTATTAAGATCAGTGTATGCATTAACATATCCTGGCAAGATGCAATGTACCTATTGTGATTACCTTAAACACCTTGATCAGCATAGTTTGAAGGGAAAAGAAAGGGCTATGAACTGAGGTTGAACTGTCACACAAAGGGAGAGCCACATTGAGCATTTGTATATTCCATCACGGATTTGGCTTAGAATATATCCTTATTTTTATGTTAGGGTAGACTACTCTTCAAGGATTTTTCTCAATACCCAGACTGAACATGGCAATGCTTTTATAATGTAGAAAATGTATGAAAGTTATAAAATGATAACTTGACAATTTTTGTCACATTTTGTTAGGGCCAGTTTCATGTATGACTGGGTTTCTCAATGTGACTTGCAAGAGTGCATCTTCATGTACTCGTTGGTTGAATAATGATCTACCAAGTTTATACTATTTCCTTGTTAAGTATCTCTACTCTCTTCTCTTCATTTTTAACCAATATTTCAACCATATGTGTTCAGTTTATTTAATGATTAAGTTGTTTTCATTTATTCATAATCATGTCTTATTTTTTGAGTAATGTTTGTTGTGCCTAAATACCTGAGAAGTAAATCTAAAAGACAGTTGTTCTTTACCAGTATATTTATTGCTAAGGTTGCATCAATCTTTAAATTTACAAATCCATTTGGTTTGGATCAATGATGTAGGTGTAATCCATTTGTAGAGAGGATGCCATGAAGTTAAATTATTTTTTTAAAAGACCTTATAGAAATTGCAATATTTTTATGCCTGGTTCTCTCAGGCTTTCTGAAAGCAGTGAAACTTGGTTAGTGCATTCTTTCAGTGTGTTTTAGTATAATTATTTCACACTAATAAATCCATTTTGCAGAAATGCCTGTAAAATTACCCTTGGTGTTTTGCATTATGATGCTTTCCCAGATTAGTAATTTTAATCAGAAGTTTAAAAAATCCCCTCTGTTTAGTTCTTGTAGAGAGGTAAGAAGCAATACTAGCTGCTAAGCCAATAAATGATAATTCATTAAATAATTAGTTCTTTATTTGTGAATCTATTTTGTGACCTGAAACTAGGTGAGAGCAAGATTTCTGAGGGAGTGGTATGAGTGATTAAGCAGTATGTAGGCTCTATGTTGTACGCTTGTTTTATTCAACATATCTATTATTTGTTAAAACACAATAACAATTAATGTGATCAAAGGGAAAACTACTCTCATTTTTATTTTGGGCTTTATGAAGGTAGAATGAAGTTGAATATTGACCCAAGACCCTTAATCTTAATTATACAAGACCCTTAATTACCCTTTATCTTGTTAAAGAAACAGAGCTTTTGTGTAGTGCAATTTAAAGAAAATAAATCATGTATGACTCGATACAATTCATTATTTATCACAGTTTCTATTGCAATATTAATATAAAAATATGACACAAATCCAAGTTGTCTTACACTCAAGAATGACTGTTATTGATGTAAAGTATAACTGATAAATTCTCCCCATAGTTAGGGAATAGTATACTTCTAATGCATTCGGTTTCCCCCCTAGAGTAATTAGATATAATTTATCCCAGTTGAAGAATCTTCAATTCTTTCTTCGAAAAAACTGGAAGTTAGTTTATGGCAGGATTTGTCTGTAATCGCCCCAATTGAGGCTACACATTGTTCTTATTAGCTAATCTTCTTCTTTTGCTGCTGTGTAATGTATCTTTATGCAAGGCGCAACTCCTGCTACCACCTACTGTATTAAAAAATCCTTGGACGTCTCAACTTGATGTTAAGAAATTTTGTGCTAATGATATCTTAGAAAATATTACTAATTTCATATTTGATATTTATCCTGTGGTACGTCAAGGTGTCTTTGAATGAGCTTATGAAGGTTGTGTTATTTAGTTTTTTGTATAAATATCAATCTCATGAACTCCTACTCGAATGTTTACTTGTGCATGGAGGGTATGTAAGTTACCTATCAAAAATGTTGCAGAAAGGAAAATGTTTTGTTATGGTGATATCTTTGCTGGTTACTATTAGAGGTAACAGATTGTGTGGTCACTGGTGACGTTTGGTCAATGTCAAAACGTAGCTTGCTCCTGAATTCAGTTATAATGCTAAAGATACTGAAGGTGCAATGATAATGATGATATGATACACACTAATCAAAGAATAGGTGAAATTTTCATGATAGGCTAGTGTTACCAGATAATTAGAATATTAGATATTAATGAAATATAATTGTGAATTAATAGTGAGGTAACGTTGAATAATTTTTATCCAATTTACAAGGATAAGGTGTATCGTTTTTGTATTACCCATTACCAGGCAAAAGATTGAATATTGCAATATTTGTAGTGGGGAAGGTGTTGTTCATGGAGCAAGATTTCTTGAAGCAGTGGACCAAGTTAATCAATTAAGTTCAGCTATTTATTGACAAATGATGGATTCCCTTATTAATTTCCTAGTAAGCATGTTAGCGTGCACCATGGAAATGTATTTACCAAGGACTGGGTAGCAATGTATGGAATTAAATATTTTAATTTAGTATTGGCATTAAATGAGGTAATGGCATACTAGAATTTTTCAATGATTTGATCTCAGGTAGTCCTAAAATCATACCAAGTAAGGGTTAGTTGGTTCTTATCAAGATATGTTAGAGGTTGTATTCAAACCTGTCTAATATTTACAACATATTTGTAATGAATATAGATCATATGAAAGGAAAAATGTCAGATTGGCATGCTTAAAAATTTGAGCTATGATATTATGCTTTGCCAGCTGTTTTTTAGATTACGTTAGGTTAACACAATTTAAACCATACATACCAAAAGATTATGGAATAAGGATTTTTTTAGCCCGCAGTGAGCACATCCTCTTGGAAAATATTAGTTCTTGAAAATGAGTTCATGAAAAGAGGTAATGTGCTCCAAATTTAGGATGACCTTCATTTTTTCTGAACAAATTGTGAAATTACAATGTAAATGGTGATAATTTTTGTACAACCTTCTAATCTTTATTTGAGATAAAGTGCCAAGGTTTATGGTGGCAAGTATATTGTGGAAAAAAGAAGCTTACATGTGTATACAACAGAGTAAATACATAAGTTAACCATAATATATTTGTTAAAGTAGATTTTTGTGGTGTTAAACTTGTGTGTGTGTGCTTCCATATCAACTATTTGTGTTATTTCATACATGTTTATTAAGATTTCAAAAGACTTGGACCACAGTGGCACCAAGAAACATTTGCATCACAAAAATCAGGACTCAGCCACTGTTTCACCAATTTATTTAAGGAACTAGGCATTTTCGGTT
The DNA here is from genome assembly GCF_022747635.1 of Hetaerina americana. Classification (NCBI taxonomy): domain Eukaryota; kingdom Metazoa; phylum Arthropoda; class Insecta; order Odonata; family Calopterygidae; genus Hetaerina; species Hetaerina americana. The sequence continues at coordinate 95,007,783 of NW_027286874.1, forward strand.
AGTTTACTTATTAAACAATGTAAAAAATTATCTGACACTAACTTCAAATTAAGACCAACATACCCTAGACTTCAATCACAGAAGAATATTGTAAACTTACTCTCTCTGAAAGATATGAGGAGGGAAATACACACCAACCTGATGATTTGCTAAATTCAGGAGATAGCTAGAGAGTAAGACAAAGTACTTACTTGACCTTGAATATGAATCAGAAAGCATATTTCTTCCAAAGATATTTGGCACTGCTATTTTTGTCTCTAGAGGTAGAATAACTGAGTGGGTTTAGTATAATGACTTATTTTCTTAGATGCTAAATGCCATCCAAGAAAGGCTGGCATAACCGAGAAACTTGTGTAAGACCAGCACCCTCTTTTTCTGTTGAAATTTCCAGGAATAGGGCCTTCTATTATATACCACTGTGCATTAGAGCCTGCGAATAGCTGCAAAACTTCTTTCCTTTCCATTGTCATTTTGCATATCGTTTTGAGGTGTGATTGTTAATTAAAAAATATGAAAATACAAATTTATTGAAGTCATTTTTAAATAACTATGGCAGAGTCTTCTAAAATTACTTGAGTTTCTTTATTCATCAACTCCCTGGTTGCCTGTGCAGATAATATGACCTCTCCATAAATGTACTGACAAAGGTCATTTACGTTGTAAATTTAAAAATATGCAAATCTATTACATCTTCAGAAGATGCTATAATGACTAAAATATTTTATTTGTTAATTTATTTGGTTTATTGAAAATAATTGGTTACTGTCTAAATGCTCAATGTTAATGTAACTAGAATAGAAAATACGGCTTTAATTTAAATCTATCTTTTATCCCAAGGGACCTGGTGTGGGAAATGCACCTAGTCTACTCAACAATCTTAATAATGCCAATCCTAGTCTGGCCAGTATTAATAATATCAGCCCTGCCATGGTTCAGAAAATACTTTCACAGCAACCTCCCCCTCAGCAACCTCCAAGTCAGCAGCCCACTTCATTTCAGCCAGTAAGTGTGAATGTCAGTTCACCAGCTATTAATAATTCATTCTTTCTTTCAGTGCAGCTTCAAATTCCTAAGGTTACAGAAGCTAGATTTTATGAACATTCTAACAGAATTTTTATCTAAATGTCAAATTTTTTTTCATAAACATACTTCTATATTTTTAACAATTGATTTAAAATAATAGTTCTTCTAACCAGTTGCAACACTTGTAAATTTTTTGTTTAGTTATAATTGGGGTTAAACTTATAGGTTTTATTCTTTCGAACCTTGGACTATGTCATCACCTTAATCTAAAACTGTATAGGAGCTGCACTCATTTTTATCTAAATAACTCTTGATTTTTTAAGCTTTTAGTTCAAGGAAAGTATGCATTTCCATTAGCCCATACTTTAATGTTACATTGAAAATGAAAGTTATTAGTTTCACATTTATGTTTTGGGTATGGTACCGTAAATGAGGCCTACTGTGCTCTAAAAAAACTAAATTAGGTAGCATTTAATGGAGGTAATTTATTCTGTTGAATTGGCTGTAATTTATCGAGCCGAAGAATTTTAATTTTTTTGTGTAGAAGATGGACATCAATCAAATGTAATTTGCCTCCTTAGGTTTGTTGTCAAAATGGTGGAATAAGTTACCTTATACTTAGGTGCAATTTTTTCATTTTGCGTTTTTCTTACTTCAGGCAGTAAGGCCTTTCTTCCACTTTTTTTCATATCCAGCAATAGAATTATGATGAGTTACCTTTAATAAACTATAGTAGATAATGTGATCAGGCAATAAGTCTGCTTTATCAGTTATATGCAGAATTACTACAGACCCTACTTCACCATACTGAGAACATAATGTGCAAAGAGATATGAAATTTTTGCAAATAAACCCAATTAGAACTTTCACCTGCCATTATTGAAATCACTCACAAATGAGGAAGAAGAATTGTGTGTGGAAGGTAATTTATTTACTAATGCTCAGCTAACTTGGGACTGTCATACATCGACCTTAGGCACAGTTTAATTATGAGTATCAAAATAAACTGAATGTGCATAAAGTTTGTTGACTGTGGCAACTTGAAACATTCATGAACTACTACCTTGATCAAAAATTTCCCGGAATTTATTCAGAAAATTAAAAATTCAAGTTTATTCATCTAAATCTATATTGTCCCCTTCAAAGTAATCCCCATCGACTGCAACACACTTATGCCAGCGCTTGATCCAATCCTCGAAACATTTTTTATATTCGGTTTTCGGTATGTCCATCAGTGCTTCCTGCGATTTTTCCATTACTTCCTCTCGGCTGCTAAAACGCGTTCCCCGTAATGGTTTTTTAACTCGATTGAACAGAAAGAAGTCACAGGGAGCCAAATCAGGTGAATTCGGTGGCTGTTGGATGGTATTTGTTGCATTTTTCGTCAAAAAATTACGAATAATGATAGCACTGTGCGACGGTGCGTTATCATGGTGCAAAATCCACGAGTTTTCTGCCCACATTTCTGGTCTCTTTCGGCGAATTGCTCCACGCAAACGTCTCATAACGCCCAAATAATACTCTTTGTTTACTGTCTGGCCTTCTGGCAAAAATTCATGATGCACTACACCGTTGTAATCCATGAAAACCGTCAGCATTGCCTTCTTTTTTGACTGAAAACGACGTGGTTTTTTTGGTCTCGGCTCATTTGGTGAACGCCATTCACTTGCCTGATGTCTGGATTGCGTGTCGTACTCATAAACCCACGTCTCGTCTCCAGTAATGATCCTTTTGATGAATGTGGGATCGGATTCAGCCTCGCAAATCATGTCTTTTGCGACGTCAACACGGTATCTTTTTTGCATGAAATTGAGGTCTTTTGGCACCAACTTTGCTGCTACACGACGGAAACCCAAATCATTAACCACAATGTCTTGGGCGGATCCATAGGCAATGTTCAAGTCCTCCGCTATTTCTCTGATGGTTAATTTGCGGTTATTGACCAACATTTCTTTTACTTTATCAATTTTTTCACCGACTTTCGATGTCGATGGTCTGCCACTGCGTTCATCATCTTCGATTGACTCACGACCACTTCTGAACCGCTCTTGCCACTGGTAAACGACCGTTTTTTTTAGAGAATCGTTGCCGAAACACTTTTCCAACATTTCCAACGTCCGTGCGCCACTAAATCCGTTTTTTACGCAAAATTTAATACAAGTTCGTTGTTGCAAATTTAAATCCATTTCTGCAATTGTAAAAAATCGCCAACACACACAGAGATAGATGTACTCTTGGCTACGTAACTTTTGCAAATGTCAAGTTATGACACTTAAGATTTAAAGGGAATATCAACAACAGATGTACCAATTTAACAAAAAAAACAGAACTCAAATCGGAACGATGGGAGCGCCACACGGTGGTTATTCCGGGAACTTTTTGATCAAGGTAGTATTTTCATTCCTCCAAATAGGAGTTATGAGGTTAGGCAACCAACATCTAAGGTCATTTGTATATTTAGTGATAGGTGGTTACCATAATTCCCAGGGCAAAAGAAACACAGGCGCATAGAACCCACTGTGATTTTTCTGGTTAGGATTTATAAAATCATCAGAGACACAGAATAGGTCAAATAATTATTATGCTAACACTCAAGATAAAGAATATGAAGTCATAAAATTGCATTTTATGAATTTTATGTATCATAAAATCCCATGAATTTCACTATCATTGCTGCTAAATCATATATGCTATAATTTTCACTGGAGTTGTTACTTTCTATCTAGCACATTGCTAATTGCACATTTTTAAAAAGATGTTATATGTCTCACTTTTAACATTCCGTGAGTAGTTTTCCAGCCACTCCCCAGCACAAGAAATCAACAGCCATTTCATTCTTCACATCTGTGTAATGTAAAGAGTTGGTGCCTCAGTTCACTTTATACACTCTTCCTGTGTAAATCCAATGAATGTTTTGACTGAAATCTTCAGAGGCTACGATTGAGAATGCAACAATTTGAGTGTAAAAATCATTCGCCTTGACCAGGATTCGAACCCGGATCCCTCAATGTCTGGTCAAGTGCTTTAGCCAGTTAAGCTATGGAGCTTAAGCCTCTTAAACTCTGAAATTTTGGGAGCTTTAAAGTGACAAGATGTTGTGACAAAATACCGTACATGCAATGTCACAGGCATTTGTAGTCGTGCGTGACATGCCACAGTCGACAAGGTTAAAGCTAACTTTTAAACACTTAGGCTGTTTATACCTTGGCAAATTCCAAAGAAACTGCTCGACATGCCGCAACAGTAACTTTTAACAGAGTCATCCTCTAATGAGCATTTCAATGCTACAATTCAGAATGTAAAAATAATTCGCCTTGACCAGGATTCGTACCTAGATCCCTCAAATGTCCGGTCGAGTGCTTTAGCCAGTTTAGCTATCAAGGTGTCCTCTTTAACTCTGAAATTTTGGGAGCTTTAAAGGGACAAGATGTTGGAGAAGTCTATCCACAAGGAATCACAGGAAGATCTCTTCATTTCAGTTGCAAGAATTTTTTCTGACTCCATTATAGTCTTGAACTGAACACTGAATGCCAGTTTTTTCAGCATACCAACTGGATCATTCCTTCTGTAACCACAGCTTCATACATACTCCATCCATTTAGCCTTTGTAATGAACTTGAATATAAATTCCGTGTGAAGTTTTACATAAAGCAGCACATTTCATTTAAATATTAATGAAGGGGAAATTTTGAACTGTCAGTACAATACATCAGAACAGCAGTATAGTGGATCTTCTTGTTACCAATCTTTATCATGACCGTCTTAGCTCCTTTCACATCCATTCTATTTTATGGCATGTCAAGCATCAAGGGTACGTCATCCATGTTCCCTATTTGTTCTATCTCAATATGCATACTAATTCTCTTGTTTATGACCTATTTGTGGAATTTCATAACCTTTCTTTCTTAGTGAAGTTGCAGTTCTTGTATTATTTTCGTTCTGGTATGCATGTACAGACTATTTCTCCTGGTGAATTTCTCACACCTAGGCTCCCAGGAAAATCTTTATTAGACATCCCCTATGGCTAAATTTCTTACTTCAATGAAAATAATTTTTACCGAAGCTGTAATCCCACCTTTTCTGTTTTTTATTATACAGTTCTTAACATGGTTCTCAAGCTTTGACCATATATGTGAACGATTTGTAATTAGTCCAGAAAATGCTACAGTGTAGCAAACTATTCTGCAACAATAAATTCTTTCCTGTGGAAACGCAGTCTTTGATTCTTTTATAGTGCTTTAAAAATGCCTTTCAGTTCTGTGTTATGAAGCGTAATTCATGACTTCACAAGTTTAAATGCAATGCTGTTTGACAATCTTCTCTTGTCCAGGTTATTCTAATTTTAACTTTTTATGCAATGGTTGGTTTTTTGTATGTAACATCACACTTCATGGAAGGAATGTATCATGTATTGAACGACCCTAATAATACTTTAGGTTGTACCTGTAGACTCTTAGAGTTAATCATGAGTCATACAACGTTTTAAGACGGGGTGACACTGAGTACCCCAATCCAAATAACTTTTTTAGTAGTGCCACTGTATGCATTTAAAGTTTATTTGGAAATTTTTAGGGAGTGTTAACAAGGAAATATTAAAACTCAGTTGCCTACTAACTGCACCAAATTTGTTATCGAAATTATTGTTGAAATATATAAGTTAGGCAAAAATGTTTTATTTGGGACGAATCAGCTTGCATCTTATAGGATGAAATTATGCCTTAATAACCTGGGCCTTTATAACACAGGTTGATTTTAGAACACATTTTTGAGTTAAAAATTGCATCATATAGGCTGGGAAATATTGAAAACATGGTGTTGAGGAATGGGAGAAGGGTAGAGAGAAAAGCAGCATCAGTATTAGTCCACCTCAATAATAGACTCCAGGGGGTCCAAATTCAATATCCAATTCAAATTGATGTTGTACTCTGCTTGAAATGCTCTCTGTCCAAGTGTGGATCAGGAATCCACTGAAAAATCAAAGGCTAAGCCTGGGCCGTCCAGATAGGAAGCCATTACATTAGCCCCTACACAATTGCTGTCCTCAGTCCTCCAAAATCTTATTAATGAAATGAAATTTCAGCCCCAGTTCATTGTTAATTTGAACCTCATTTTTTATTTTTAAAATTGCTGTGTTGTTTCCAGTTATAAGATGCACCATGTCTCAACTGAAAAATGTGGACATTTAATTATCATGCGCAAGGTAACCTCATTTTCAGCCTTCCTGCATATACGATCTCATCCCTATTCTTTAACTAATGTTTCTAATTGAGGGTACCTCCCCTCTCCCTGCCAATGTATTGGTATTTGAATACTATTTATGTAGAAGAATGGATTTTTTCATAGTTTTCTAAAGACATTCTACCTAAATTCATACCATTTGCTTACTAAACTGAGAAATATGCACTGGTCAAGTTTCAAATCTTTTAGTATTGATTTTGATACTCTATGCATTATCTGCTGTTCTCTCTTCACTTCTATTGAAATGTGTCTGGTTATATCATAAATATTTTTATAAAAAATTAGGATTACTATCAAGGGAATGAACTCTCTATTTCAACAAAGAGCCACAATAATCAGTGGTATGATGAAGAGAGAGGTCCAAATTCAGCACTTGAAGCTTCATCCATGAGCTATAGTAATATATCAATTGCTATCCTAAATTTGCTACTCCTGGAAGTGTCTTTACCTAACCAAGGGCTCTTACAAGGCAGATCTTAGCTGTTCATCTTGTTTAACTAGTTTTACAGTCCCTGACTATTTCAAATCAATATCCATTTTAATTTTTTTCCAATGGATTTTTTCTTTTTAAGGCTATCTTCGTTGTTCAATTTTGTTTGCCTTGCTAGTGATGAGCAATCAAAAGGTTCACACTCCACAGTTATTATCATAAGAACCAACATACATAAATGGCTGGCACCAGCCTCCCACCACCCATCTGCCACAGATCTGCTAGATGAAAAATACTCCAGTAAATAGAAAAACTCTTGAGGCTGCTGTAAAGATTTATCCAAACCAGGACTGCACTAGCCAAGTGACTGCACAGAAATACTTATAATTGATTTGCTCCTTTAGCCTGCCTCTCTTTGCCTTCTTGGTTGAATTAAAATATCAATTCTAAGTTCACAGGTTGTAGGTTTGATGTAAACATGATTTATGAAGTCTTAGAATTTCATTTAGGTGACAATGGACTATCTAAAGGAAAAAGCCAACTGTCTTTATTCATGTCTCAGCAATATTTTCTGTAATGGTCACTGAGCTGCAGCTATTGAAATGTTGTAGTTTTTCCAATTTGTTAATGTTTTTTAAGTCACCTTGTTAGGGTTAGAGCTGGGAAGTGGAATATATCCTTAAATGTACAATTATCATGCCCTGCTAAGGTTTTGTCAACTGCAATTGAAACCATCTAACTAGGAAAAAATATAGCTGTTGATACACCCAGGATCAGCTGCTTCATGAAGGTTGTCCTTACCATGTAGATTGTTGTATTATTTTTTGAAAAATAGAATTAAAAGGTCAATAGTTACATAAACTATTGGCAAAGTCACTTGTTAGCAATTATTCAATGATAGAGAATGTACCATATAGTTTTTAAAAAAATGGGTAATCAACCAACTGCCATTATTTATTTTCAGACTCCAAGGGCTCCTCAGAATCAACCATCAGCTGCTCAACTGCGCATGTTGGTGCAGCAAATTCAAATGGCTGTCCAAGCAGGTTATTTGAATCATCAGGTGAGTTCAGATATTTTGGTTAATTCATTCTTAGTTTTGACACACAAAATCCTCGAAAATTGGTGTAGAAGGAATAAAGTGAGAAGATTATATGGTCTGTGGGAGGATAATAAGGGTATGAGTAAAGGGACCTGAAGACCATCAATTTTTTCATGGTAAGATGAAACATAATGCTTAAGTAACATGAAATAGGTAAATATATATCTATTCATATATTTTGTTAATGAAGAAAATGGGTGTCAATGTACCGCAGTTTTATCTAGGAACCCCTAATTAAAGCAATGATCTTGTTTCCACCATTAAGGCATCTAAAATGCAAATGTAATAACCTAAATAATGAATCTCTGTTAAGTAAAAACTTTATGAATAGTCTAGTTATTGTAGAAACAATCTTGGATAGTGGTCTTGAGATGGCCTTCACTGAGTCAGCCTCTGATAAATTAGTGGCACCTGCAGCGGCGAAGAGCATCCGTCCCTTCCCTCTGCATCTTTTCTCCTCGTTCCTCTCTCTATGTAAGAGAGTGAACTGAAAAGTTACATTTTGAAAAGTTTTTCAATAAAGTTTAATTTTTCAACATAATTGCTGTTAATATTAATACATTTCATCCAGTGGTGTTCAAGTGCAGCTCTCCCATCTCTGTATTATTATTCTGGAAGGGCTACAAAGTACTCATCTACAGCCATTGCTTCTTGGTTGGCTGAAAAACATTGATCGATGAGGAGCGTTGTAGGATTTTGAGAGAGCCAAACCTGGAGGATGGGGGTGGATATTCCAGCACATCATTGTGTAAATCCCTCAATATTCCTATTTTCAAGACCCTTTGTGTGCAGCTGCTTTGTCCTGATGAAAAACAGTTTTTCAGTTAGTCAGTTTTTCTCTGGAGGTACTCTCTAGTTATTGTTCAACCTCTGTCGAGATAATCAATCAACAAAATTTCTTTTGCATCCCATAAAACTGATGCCATGACCTTTCCCACCAATGGTACTGTCTTCGCCTTCGCATTTATATGCTGAATGGTTTGTTGTTTTGATTTTGGTGTGTGCATAATGGGGAAACCATGTTTCATCCATTGTCACATATTAATGCAAAAAATCACTCTTTATTTTTCTTGAAATGCGGCAAGTACTGTTTGGAAAGTGTCAGCCCAATGCATTTTTGAGCAGTGAGGACGTGTGGCACTCATCTTGTGCAAAGCTTTGTCATGTGTGATTCCTCATGCAAAAAATAGCCAATGCCTTCTTTTGATATCCTTACAGTCTTAGCAATTTCATACACCTTAGTGTGCTGATCTTTCAAAATGATACCATGCAGTTTTTCAATAATTTCCAGTTTGGTCACATTTTTTGGATGTTCTTCATATGGATCATCTTGGAGGCTTTCATGGCCACATTTAAACTCAGCTACCTATTTCTTAATGGGGAAAATTGAGGAGTCAATGTACGCATTTAAAATTGTCAACTAAAGATGGTCAGTAATAAACCGTATATTAAGAATTTTATCCCTGCAGTACTCATTGTTTTTCTAACAACTGCCTGTAGTGAAAAGCTGTATGTAATACATTTGCGTAGTAAATGTTCAAATGGGAGACCTAGGAAATTGGCCAATGGAAAAACTGAAAAAATATTAAAGTTATAAAAATATAAATTGTGGATACGTAGATGGTTTAAAAACTGCTGCTTTCCATTTTTATCTTTTATCCCAACTTAAGTATCAATTCAAAAATTCATAAAGAACTCCAGGAAAGCTCTTATTGCTATACCTCAAAAATTGTTTAGTCATGTTTTCATTATCAAATATACTAACTCAAAAGTAAACCTGTTCCCAATTATATCTACTTTATGGTAGGAAATTCACAGAATGCCTACAGCGTATGTAGTGATTTAGCTTACCTGATATATTCCTGCGCAAGTAAAATGTAATCCTCTTTTATGTATGAATAGTTATGCAATAAAAAGCATGTATAATATTCGATATTAATATAAATTTTTTAAAATTGGAAATTATGTTCAGAGAGAGCACTTTTTGCCTCCGTAGGAGTTCACATGATATTATTGGCAGTGTATGACGATATTGCTTCATAGGCTATAGGCAAAGATTGTAGCTTTTGCTACCAGCTAATTTTATGCTCCTCTGTATTCACAATTTTTCCAAACGATTCATTTTTATATATATTTCACAGGTTTTATTCTAAGCTTTTTGGAATGATAGCTAGTGGGAAGTGAATATGATGGGTGGACATTTTAATTTTATCATTTGTAAACTCTTTTTAACTTGAAGGTAATGTTTAGGTTTCCCAAAAGTTTCATTAAAAGGAGTTTTTTTGTCACCAAAATTATATACGGTGACGTCATGTGTTATTGTTATTGGAATTTACGTTTTCCTGCAATTTACAACAATTTTTCATGTCCCATACAACTTCCTATTTTTCCAATGCATTGTGGAACCCCATATTTAAACTATTTCATTTTCAGCTTTCTCGCTATTTCCAACACTATGTCCTGGATCAAAAAATTTCATGCTTCTAAAATAGTTACTCATGTACACCAACCTTCATTAAAAAAACTATTTTGATTTTGTTTCATATATATAAACTTAATAAAGACATTTGAGAGCAGTAATGTGGATGGTTTTCACAATTTGAATCCAGCAAGGATTCAAATTAAACTCTTAATGTTTACCAGGAAAAGATTCAAACTATGAAATGAATACATTGTACCACTAGGAGTTAAAAGAGTTAGTTAAATAAGGTGTGCATTGTAATAACAACCGAGGGAACCTATTCATATATCACATTAGTTAAAAGTATGAAGAATGAAGATGACTTTGACTCAAACGTGATTGAAGTTTGAAATCTCAAACTAACTGGTCACTGACAACTGGGATAATTTGCACTTCCCCAGTGCAACAGATAAAACAGTGATGATCTCCTGAATAATAAAAACTATTGGAACTTGTTATTGCATCAAAACTATATTGTATCAAAAATTATTTTCTTCAAAAACGTTGAAGTTGGCCAACTCTTTGTTCTAGTCTGAATGGTGAGGTAGCTCCGATTAAGTTTTAAGTTCTCCTTAATCACTCGTGAATGCAAATTTTATTCTGGTTGATAACAGAAAGATGAGGCAAAAAATAAAATTTCCAATTTAGGGCAAATTAAAAAATTTTGGAACAACTTGATTCTAATGATCAAGTTTATATTGTTCTAATGAAACATCGAAGATTGTAGGCCTCTACACAGTGGAAAAATCGTAATTCAATTCTGAAACATGCAAACCAGTGCATTTGTCTAACAAAGAAAAATGTATCAAGAATTACTGAAAGAAGATTGTCTAACGTCCCCGTGAATTTTTTCATCATAAGATAAAAATGATTGTACATTCTCACAAGATTGGGAATCGAATTTTGCAGTTCCCAGTAGCTGGTTGGGTATATTTAAAAACACCATCTCGTCTAAAAGGTTGTGTAGTGAAAGCAGAAGTGCTGACATTGGGACTGCAGCTTAGTGGAAACTGTCAGAATTTATGAGCATGTTGAAGGCCGTTGCCCAAAAGGTGAACTCAATTCAGATGAGACAGGGTTATTTTTTAATATGCTGCCGGCAAAATCACTGTGCTTCTGAGGGGAGCAGTGGCATTGGGAGTGCTGACCCAAAAAAAACTTCATGAAAGCACAAGATTTTTCATTTACTGTGTTATTGATCGCGAAGGTAGGTAGAAATAAAAAGTTTCAGCCACTAGTGGTTGGTAAATAAAGAGTCCTTGGGCACAAGTGCCAAAATGTTGCCACTAAATGTACAGCAAATTTCAAAACATGAATTACATCAGAAATGTTTGAGGGTGAGCTTCATGCTCTAGGTGCTGAAATGGGCCTCAGAACAGGGAAATCCTGTTGTTTATTAATCAGTGTCAAGCCCATTATTGAATGTACAGTTAAAATTTTTTCCAGTAAATATTAATTGTAAATTCCAACCACTGGATTTGGGTATATTTAGCTGATTTAAGGTGCATAATCATAGAATGATTTTACAGAAATTCATCTCACTCCATGATTGTGGGAGAAATATAAAAGCAATCAAATTAAATGTCCTTAATGTTTTATACTATATATCATAGCCTTGAAAGCATGTTAAGGATTCTAAAATATATAACTGCTGTAGGAAGGCTGGACTCAATGTTGATTGTGATGCAGATAACCAGTTTAACCCTTTGCACTCGGGTGCTTTTTTCTCGATTGCCTTAGTCTACTCGGGTGTCACTTATTTAAATGCCTCAAATTAGCTAAGCGTGGCACTAGAATGAAAAACTGGAGTTTCTTTTCATACAAACTTATTTATTTGGATTTTTTGACAGAATTATTGTTAACTTTATTGATAAACCATAATTTAAGCTCTATAATTTTTCATGGTATGATATTTTTGGAAGCATTCACCAACATGGAGACCTGGTTTACATTCACATGTCTCACAGTTATGTATCGTCTCTGTTCTTCCTTTTTTGATTTTTCGGTCAGAGCAAACCGCACAATCTTTATGTTTTTTGTTAGGGTCAGGTGTGAATATATGGAGTTTTCCATCTAAACGTTGTTTAATGTTTGTGGATGGTAATCTAACCCTGGATGTTTGTGTACCATCTCGGAATTCTCCAAAGAGATTGTGTACCAGTTTCCTAACAAATTTCATATGCGAGATCGGTTTTTCATTTTTTATTTGTTGGCATTCTTTATACAATATAAATGAATTTACAACACTGATCTGAAGCCCCCAGAAAAACAATTTACTCCACCATTTTAGAGTTTTCCTCATGAAACAGCTGCTTTCTAATTCTTTGGAATACTTATCCATCGTGAGGAGGGGAAAATCGTTCAGAATGAGCAACTACTAGCTGGCAAAGCATTCGTCCAAAGGGAAATTATCTGTTGTAAGAGAACCCTTTGCCATTAGGGAAAACACCTGCGTTATGCTTCTAGAAACGTAAGTAAACCTCGGAGACTAAGATAAGGAAGGTTTTTTTTACCACAGGAGGATGATGCAACCTCAAAAAAGCACGACTCCAGGAAAATGCCTAAGGTTCGTGTTTTACTTTGAATATAATAGATCATATCTTGGACCCTCCGACTCAAGATTCCTGACTATGCAATAGATAGGAAAAGAGCAGGCAGAATGTTTGATGAGACAGCGGACACTAGGAAGAAAAGGAAATAAAAGAGCCAAAACTAGAAAGCAATGAACTAAGGATCAGCTGACTGAGGTAACTTTACAGTCTGGCGATCTTTTTTCAGGCACCGATAATCTCTAAAAGACATTGCTTTACATTTAGCTGACTTCCAAGTAATGAAAAGCAAACAATACAAATGAAAAAGAACTTACAACACATTAAATAGATTACAAAAAACATCTGCGTAGGTGGTGGCATCCTTTGGGAGACTATTCATTTATAAAACAAGCCATGCTATAAATTAAGCTTTAACTTTCCTTTTCCTTTCATGCAGATGATTACAAGAAAAGTTATTGGAAAAATAGACAAAAATCCCAATTCCCCTCGTGGTGAAACTCCGTGTCGAGTGTGGCTCGACATACGAGCTGCTGCTGTGCTAACTGTGTCGAGTCACACTCGACATCCGAGTGGAAAAGGTTAAGTTGTGAACATTCTCCTTTTCCTGCTTATGAAACTTTTCCCTGGAGTCCCTGGAAAAGTGCAAAAGCAGTATGCTAATTTACAGTAGTGGACTTGATGCAATTTGGACTTTCGCATTTATAACCCCTTTCAAAAGAGTGTATCAAATGATTGGTGACTGGACCATTGTGGCCTCTCAACCATAAAAACTTTAAATTCGCCTTGAATTTCTTGTTCCAAATTCAATTTGGCCGTTCTGTGGTCACTAGATTATTTTATTTTATTTCGAGGTGTCCCATAAAATTTGCTCAGTTTGCTTTAGTGTGTGTTATAATATGGGAATTGCATTACCTATGTTAATGTAGAGCATCGCTGAAATTGGTGGTCACTATCTAGTATCAAATGATGTGCAATTTTTCAGCTAAACATGCTAAACAGGGTAAAATTGTTGAACTAATTTGATAACAAATTATTATCTGCTGAAAAAACAAAGGCAATATTCTGTGCAGTTGAGATAAAGCTTCCTGCTGGTATCTCTAGTGTTAGTTAAAAGGTAAAATGAAGTAAGCCTCCATTTGCAACATTCGCTTTCTTCCAAGGAATATGTTTGAACCACAGTTCAAAGTTTTGGCCTTTTCTCCACCATCCAAAAGTTAAAAAATACTTTATTACTGACGCTATATTATTTCACAATTTAATATTACCAAAGTGAAATAATTGTTCAAATGGTGCATACCATGCCTATTATGTTAAGCATTTTTAATCATTATTACATTAGTCTTACTCTTAACAGTGAAATGCCAGCAAAGCTAGTTTATTAAAGGAGTGAAATTGGAAAAGTGTTTTAAAACTACATGAACAGCCATTTTGGTTGGTATTTATTTGCATGCATAGGTATTAAAAATCATATTATTAGGAATTGTTCTGGTCCTACCACTTAAGAAAAATGATTGAAGTAATTGAGGAAAAAATAATATTTTGATATGGCTTGGTTGATCAACTAAAAATTCAGCGAGCCGTATTGAAATTTTAATGTCGCCATTATTTTATTCTCTAAATTTCAAATTGACTAAAAGTATCACATTTTCATTTTCACAGATCTTGAATCAACCACTAGCACCACAAACGTTGATTTTATTAAATCAACTACTTCAGCAAATCAAGTTGCTGCAACAGCTTATGCAACAGCAGACTATAATTCAAGTCAGTCCAATGGGCAAAGGTGGTGGTTCACATACAGTCCTTCACATATCTGTGCAGATAACCAAAGCCAAGCAGCAGATTACTAATTTGCAGGTTTGTTACTTATTCATTTTGCTAATAAATGAATGTCCTTTGTTCATTAAAGTCAGTGATTCATATGTGATTATGTGTTCAATATTTTAAAATAGCAATTTTGTATAATATATGTCGAGCCAAAAACAATCATATTGAGACAAATTGAAAGGACCCCTTTGTGATTAACTATCTTTTCATAACTAATCTATTAAGATGTGATGGGTCATCATATTGAAACAATGATGGCTACATATGAAATTGCTAATTAAGCAAACACATTTTATTTGCCAACATAATTCACAATTTCTTAATGTTATGAAGAATTAGATTTGTGTTAATTAAACTTTCTTTGGATATGTAATGTGTAATGGAGACATGTTATGGAATACTAATAATAATCTGTACACAGTGAATCCTTGGAAGTTACATTTTTGAATGGGCTAATGAAGAAAAATTGTTAAATTAAAGATATTGTTTAAATGAGCTTGGGATGATAAATATTTTGTTTTAAAATGTTTTTTAAATGAAACACTTGTTTTACCAGATTTTATAAATTAAATAATATTGAAGCAATTCATTGAAACAGTCAAGTGCAGTAAACCATAGTAAATTTGCCTGAAACTGAAAATTTTGAAGCATGACACTCTTAAAGGGAATATTTTGTTTGTACCGTAGGCCTTTTGGTGTATAATTCTTGATTAGCATTTAGTCTTGATTTATATATTACTTCATCTCATTTTTATACCATGGTAAAATATAAGTTATGTCATACAAAAGCAAAAAAAATATGTACATACATTTTGAGAAATTGTTATAATAAGATTACCGCTTGTCATATTGTGACAGCAAGTATTAATTTAGGTCATAAAAGCAACTCTTGGTTAAAAAAGAATTTAGCCTTAATTTAAACATCTGATATCAGTTGTATCTTTTATGCCTGCTGATAAAGGATTATGAATTTTAATGCCGACATAAAGGGATCTTTTTGAAACTAAGAAGTGGAATGCTGAATTACATTCACCGTGTTTGTTTGTCTTGTGACATAACAATGGATACGTTTTTTTAGCAGGCCCGTTTTCTCAAATACACGCATACATGATATATTACCGACACATTAAAGGTTATATTTCAAGATTTATTAATTGAGATCTATATGATTATCTTATAGGAATTTTGGCCATATATCTTAAAACTTTTTTGTGTGTTAAATACTTAGTCAACAATTTTTAGTCAAGGTTTTACTTCAATTCTGATTGCACAACTATAAATTTTAGCTTTTGATTTGTATGAGTTGACTGAACTGTAAACAAATGTGTAAAATATGATTGTGTGAAAGGGGTGTGTAAATTCCAGGTTTCACTGTATTCATTTTGCTGCATTGTCTCCATTTGATATATTGGGAATTGTGGATCATGGTAGAACTACTGATAGTCCATATCACTAAACCTGCTGATGTAATTCGTTTATTTCACCTTTTAGATTAGAGGAGTTTTGTGTCCTGTGATAGAATGTATCCAGGGCAACTTTTCATTCATTTATGATTTTTTCACTTTGAAATTGTTGCATTGCAATGCATATTAGCGTATGGCTATGAAGAAAGTTACTGTTGCGGCATCTCCCACAGTTTCTTGGAATTTCATTTTGAGGTGCCTAATAACATTTATATATTTACTGTTATTATGAACAATATCACTTTTGAGTCAAGTTAAACACACTATGTGAGAACCCATATCATATTCAATTCCTATACTATGTATTTATTTACCAAGTATATTTTCTTATGTCACACTTTGCTCAATACAAGAAATACCATCCTATTTCCATCTCCACAACCATTGGAATGGGTTGACATATTTGAATCCGGTGCTTAGGTCAATTTTTATTAGACAGACCACGGAGTTAAACTCTTAAAATAACTCCTGTGCTCACTCGAGTTATAATTCTATGTGAAATTGGAACTGCTTGATATTTGTGATGATATTTAAATAGAAATATATTTTACTATTATAGTTTTCAAACTAAACAAATCAGCATAGGCAATTTCTAAAAAAATTACTAAATACAAATTATGCAATTTATTTTAGGAGCCATTAAACATTATAATCATAATTACTTAACAGTGATCATTCATGGGGTGATAATTAGAATTTCTTAGCAGCAATAGAACTTCCTGCTGGCACTGTATTTGTCTTTAAAATAAGAACGAAATAATAACCAGAAATGAAACGCTTAAAAAAAAATATTCACGCGCAGAATAGCTAGTACTCTACCATCCTAATTCAGGATTTTCTTTAATTTTTTGAGATAAATATAATTCTTAACAAATCTCAATGGTCAATATTCCAGCACTTGTCATGCTTCGAATTATACATGTGCTACTTGCACTACTGCAATTTTGATGATGTCGTCTCGAAAATTTTTAAATCAAACTAATATAACAATAAATAAGCTTGTTGAAGTGATATCACAATAGAAAGGATTTTCTTATGTTCACGATTATTCCCTTCTAACAATAAGCAACAACAGTATTGTACCACTCTACATTGACAAAATATTGTTGAAAGTAATTTAGATCTTTTTTTATGAGAAAGTATTTTTTTAGTTACATTTTTCCTTAATTTTGCCATTGCATTGCCAACTAATGCTCAAACAAACTTTGAATTTTATCTTTTGTAAAACACACAAAAGAGGTACCCAAAAGTGTTGTCTGTAATCATTTGCATTGTTTAGGACCAGTATCTCAAGAAATGCACCTAACAACCTCATAATGAGAGTTCACTCATTAGCCCTCCTGATTTATATGCTTTTTTCTTTGTGTAAAGGTTTACGAAATTGCTTCCTTCTATGAAGTGAAATCATATGAGTATTAAAATTTTACTGTTGCCATATTATAATGCTTATTGTGAAATAAATGAATTGTCTTATTTATAGAATCAAATAGCTGCACAGCAAGCTATTTATGTGAAGCAGCAACAACAACAGCAACATCACATGGCAGCTACCCAAGGTGGGGGAGCTGGCCCTCATTCAGGTGGAGATTACTTTAAACCTCCTATGCATGATCCCATGGCTACTCTCCAAGGAAATTTTGGTGAATTAGCAATCAAGGATCCTCAAGTGGTAAGTCAGACTTCTGATATTTCAATAACTAAATTTATTTTTGAGTTTGGTCACGTTTCTCATAAATATGATGTTAATATAAAGGTATTTCTCTTAGACAAAGCAATTAAGTAAATTAAAATGAAATAGATACCCTCATTCAATTAGGTCTTATATAGTTTGACAGGGAACAATTTAAGAAATCAAACTAATGATGAATTAGAGTGGAATCTCATTATAGCAAGTGATGGCATCCCCTAACCCTTCGACACCATTTGACTTGATATTATATCCAGGGGAATCTTCAGATGCCATGTCAGATGAACTATTATTTTTATAAGTTATTCCTTTTCATTTTGTTTACTTTTTGTGTTGCAAATTTTGCTTTAATCAACATTGTATTGCCTAAAATAGAAAACTTCAACTTGACTTGTGTTGTTCCTTATTTTTTTGTCAAATTGACTTCGAGATAATTTAGTTATTTTTTTTGGTTAAAAATGAATGCATTGTATTTCTCATCCCACTATCATAATCACTGCCTCTAATTTCTTATTTGCTGATAAAAAGTCTAATGGAACTGACATAATGCTTTCATGATCACAACATCTATTTAATAAAATGCAGTGGGAGATATATGCATAGTTTACATACATACTTGTATATGGTGTACATGCATACATATATGGTATAAATCCATACTTATATATATTACGCCTAAAGCTTTTTGACATTCAACCACATGCTGCATCTGTTATTTAAGGGTTTCTCAGTGGAACCTTTTGGGAGGCAAGGAACCTTGTGACCCATATGAAGAAGAATCTTCACTGTTCAACAAACCATGAGCATAATTCTGTGTGGACTGATGGTCCCTTAGAATGAATCGGTCTTGTAGCTTGCATACTCTTATCTGACTAGCACTGGTGTTTTTAGGTCATACAACAGTGAAGAAAGAACAGTAAATCATTATTTTCTTTCAGTTTTCGTTGCAGTAAACCTAAATTAAACTCTTGTCTGTGGATGCTAGTAGCTGTCGCTGGGTACAGACACCACCTCAAATCGCTTCAATTCAAACTGAACGATTGTCCTGTACCCCCCGCTTATACGTGCCACCGAGCAAGATGGCTGATGCACACATTAAAATGTTTAATGGGCGAGGGCTCGTTGGCAGATAGTGTCCAGGCCCAGGTCACTGAGTTTGACTGTTCATCCTTTATTATGATAGATGTATTTGTTTTAATTAGGCATGGATTATAATAGAGTACAAGGCCTTGACCTTTCTTCAGGTTGAGCATTGCCACCTGAGAGTCAGGCTTATCTAAACCGGTGAGTGCTGCATAGGTTTCCACAGTATTAATTGATGACAGGTCCAGGATGAGAAATGTCGGGTAGAGGCTTCACATTGGGATTACCAACCTACCTTCGCATAAACTAGTGTCTGTGTAAACTTCGATTGTTTCTGTGGCACCAGTCCAAGTCACCATTTTGTTAAAGATTTCCGATTCTAAAAGTTCCAGCCACCACTGGTTTTGTTGTTGAAACACATACGCTATTAAGAACATCGGTAAGCGGAGGACCCAGCATATCCATCCAAGCTATCCCACTGCACGGGGTATATCTTATTGTCTAAGTTTCGGGAGCAATGTGATTACACTAATAACACGCTTCTGGAGGTGCCACTCTCACTATCTATTATTTAACCAAAAGATTTATTTACCTTTACCAACTGCATCTGAGATGTACGTAGATTTACAGTCACTCCTAAATTCATTGTTAACCACTTTTCTATTTCGAACACAGGAAATTTCTTCTCTGAAAATGCCAATTGTTTTACTAACAAATGGTATTTACATAAAACTTATTTTGTAAGAATAATTTAGTCTTTTGCCCATCTTTGCAAGGTTGCTGAGGTCAAGTCCCGTAGGTAATCTTGTAAATGCAAAGGTTTCGGAATCATACTTAAAATAAAATTTGCTGTAAAATTTGCATTGATTGATATTGGAGTTGGTAGAAAGCCACTGATGAATTGAATTTTTTTTCTTGCTGAAATAGTAATAAATTTAATTAGACTCACTGTTCCATTGAATTTGTTTTGGTACCAAAAGGAGTAATGTAGTTCTTGTTGAATAATAAAGCAATGGTAGCCTTACTAGCCAGAACACCTCATCACTTATAGTGATATTGAAATTGAGTTTTATGGTCGATTTTAAATTGAAATGATATATGCCAGTGGGGGATGTAGTAGTCCAGGGGTATTATTATACTGCTGACTGGAGGGCCTGGGTCCATTTCCAGGCATACTTCTCTGGGCACCCACAGCTTCCATCCAAGCTGTGTGATTTCTTCCATTGAGTGTTTCATGAGAAAAAAGTAAAGAACAGTAAAGGGTTCATCTCCTTTATGAATTTTATAGCTGTTTTATATATTCCAGACTTAGGAGCCTATCCATGTTTGTTTTTCCTCTTATCCAAATTAGTTTGGGTTAAGAAACTGTAAAATCTATCTACAATGTTACCAAATTTTGCGTTACTTAAGAGGCTCACTATGTTTCTTGCTGATTCAGTTGGTATGTAGTACTTCATCCAACCGTTGGCAAAATAAATAGAAAAGGTAATTATCAGATGCCCAGAAACTAAATTTGATTATTTTTTGAAATATTTTTGGGGCAATAGATGTCTTGTGTGCCTGAAAAGAAGTCCTATTGAAAACTAACAAGCCACAAAAAGCATCTAGGCACATAAATTAATAATGGGTAGGTTTAATTCCTGTAAAGTTATGAGCTTGGCCACAAATTATGGATTTAATTATTATCGTTTATATTTAAATCCACTTGTTCAATCACCTCGAATACTTAACACACCATGTGTGCAGTCTATAAGCCTTGCTGGTCCGATATAGTCTTTTCTGTCCAAATCGTTGTGTAATGAATTTTCTTTGCATATCACATATTGCACTGATTTTTGACATATGCCATACTTGGTATCGTAGAATAGATGGATTTGACCACTGTAACATACAGTGCATACCTAAATCTACTGGACAATGAGCAGCACTTGTTATACTGAGATTCCTTGTTATATGAAATTCTTGTTATGACCAGGATTCCACTCTATATAATGTTGATTCCCTATGCTTCAAAATTGAAAGAAATATGCTTTGGTAGTATTTAAAATATCTCTTACCTTAAGGTATTTGCAGTCTGTGCTCTCAAAATAATCAATTAAATTAAGTACTAATTAAGATACTCCATAGCAAGGGTATTTATAATATTCATGTTTCCCAGTTATTGTTCAACATACAAATTTGACTCATTACCTTGACTAAGTACAACATGACCCGTAAATTGTCCTTATTTTATCTCTGCTATGAAAGAATATTTGACCATTCTGCTTTCCTATTGATGTAAATAACAGCCTTGCTGAGGTCATTAGTTCTCCACATCATATGTAGTGCTTGTTTTAATTGTTAATAGTTCACCAAATAATATTTTTGCTTTATAGCAAGCATCCTATCAGAACCAACAATCAAGACTGAACCAATGGAAACTGCCTTCTCTGGACAAAGAGGGTGATGTTGGAGCAGGTAGTGAGTTTAGTCGTGCTCCAGGCACAACCTCTAAGTCCACACTTCCTCAGCCAAACTCATCGCCTAACATCAACCCAATTCTTGGCCAGGGAGATGGGTGAGTGTTAATTAACATGATAATGATAAATAGGAGTAGAACTTCTTATGAATATTTTTTCTTATATATCTCTCTGTGATCATTCCTATAGCATAATTTTAATGGTTAGAATTGATAATTGGGAATAATGAGTTGTAGATTTCATTCAAGTATATCACTTTTGGTTGCTATTTCATGAAACAAAATGATTTTACATCAGCTTTGGAAGAATTTTAAATAAATTTTGGTTTTTTGTTTGTAACAAAATTCTATCATGCTACTAAGAAGAGAGTATCCCTTTAATCTAATCTATGTAAAGATTAAATGTAGAAATATAAAGCAGGAGTCAGTGAATCCATACCAAAATAATCCTGTACAACTCTTAAGCCCGCAATTTTTTAAAAATTCCTTGTTAATTATACTTCGCAAGCTGCTTACTTCCTTATGCACAGATTGGCAATACTTAGTGATTCATGCCACATTGGCTGGCTGCAAAATTGTGGCTTGCCATGTCCCAGGATTAATTTTCTATTATTGCAGCCACTGCAGTGGACTCAAGAATGTTTGTTGTTAACCCTTCATTAGTGCTTCCATTCCTTCAGGTCCCATTCAAAACCCATTTAAATAATTACTCATACAGCATTTTTTACATTATTTGAATTAATAATGTACCAATAATTTTTAGCCAAAAAAAACCTGATTTATATGTTGGTATGGTAGTAATGATAAGTTCATTATAGTCCTGTATTAATGCATTTGCTGCCATCAAGCTTTTCTCACCATATGTTAGATACGAAGCAATGCACTGTCAGATTTTGGCCAAAAATTGCTAATTATCTCAATTCTTCAGGACATGGTCTACTGTAAGCAGATCAAGCTCTGATACGGGCTGGCCTGAAACCAGCAGCAATCCAACTGTGGATGTAGTTGGTGCTCAAACAGACAACAAAGACTCGCAGTGGCCCACAAGTGTGGCCCCTACCAATTCTGCTGCATTTACTGATCTTGTTCCTGAATTTGAACCAGGGAAGCCATGGAAGGTGTGTTATATTTTTTTAAATATTATGTTTCAGCAAACATGGGTTTTACATTTATTTTGAGTCGCTAAATGCTAATTGTTAATTATAAAATTGTATTAACTGCTGGATGCAGCTAACACAGTAAGCACCTAATATTTTGTAACCTAATGTAATGAAATTTTATTTATGCAGAGCAAAATTGTTGGTTTCAGTGAAATCATATCCAAAATGCATTGTATGCACATGTTATTCTGAAATTACTGAATTTCCCATCAGTCTTGGTTCCAGTTGGGTAAAAATATTCCTTTTTATGATTATAAACAGGAAAACCTTGACTTTCATGTTTTAATTCAAATAATTACCTGCTAGCTCTCAGGCTTTTTTCTAGGTATCTGTCAAGTAATATTGGGGCTCCTTGGGAAACATTATCTCTTATTTGTTGAAATCATAATGATGTTACATTCCGCTAATGACAGGAGAAAATAGAGCTGCTTCAAAATTTAGCTGAATGTCAAATGTATCAGAAAAAATATTGTCCCATTGTGGGCAATAGCAGTAACAACAGGGAACCAAAGTTTTAGCCTTTGGTATTTATTTGCGCAGTAGTCTGTCATGGTCAAAGGGATGATTAAGGCTAGGGCAGAGGAAAATCAAGAGACCTTCAAGACAATTCCATAGGTATAGATGGAATAGTGGAAATAGAGATTAGTAGGTAGAGAGCTTAGTAATCAGGAGAAAAGGTATATTTTCTTTTGCCCTGACAAAAAATTGATAACATAGATGAATGTTACAGTGTACCTTGCCCATTTCTTTCAGTTTTGATTTGAAGGCCTATGGCTACATATAGCTAAAATTGAAATCATATGATTTCATGCTGACTGGTTGACTATGTATAATTTTATAGGGAAGGACTTCCTTGATGTTATGAGTAAACTGATTTCCAAGATAAACCTTCGACTTGTCCCTACATGGTACTGTGGTTGATAGATATCTATCAGAGAGAGAACTGTACCAGAAATTAAAAAAAAAAAATAGAATGGATACAGTCATTGATCGGGTGATCATTCTGATGTGAAAATATATGAGAAATACTAATTGTTCAAATTTATGGAACAAGAGAGCCAGGTTTTAGACTAAAATATTCCGTACAGCCCAGGAAAGCATTTCATTTGCTCTTTAATTAACAATTTGTGGATTATATTATCTATCATAATTCAGATGAGCAGGGTAGAAATAGTTATGTGAAGTTTTTGATTGCTGCATATGCAGAAAAGAAATCATGATAAAAAATGGTTTCGTCAAACTCTTAAGAAAGCTCAATCTTTAACTATGCTTCAGTCCACGTCTTACAGATGTCTGTCTTTTTATGTTTAATTTATATGCTAATAGAATGTCTTGCCTTAAATTTTCTCTTAAGGTCCCATGGTTTTTAAATTACGACCGAAAACCTTATTTGGATTTTAGGGCAGCCTACTTAATCATAAATTTTAATTTTGCCTGGTGGTAATATGATAACACTTATTTAACCACTTAACCTAACAACTTAACTATCCTATTTACAAATCTACGATCTCCTGGTAGTTACTAATATTAATATACATCATTCTGTGGGTTTATTGTCAAATGTAGCTTTCTTTATAATAAATAAGCCTATAATAAATAACAAGTTAATGAAATATGAATTTCAAAAATAATGAAAGCCTAGTAATAGTTGCATTCTACCTTATTTTGTGTATAGTAACATGTGCTTTTAATTTTAGGGAACACAAATGAAGAGTATTGAAGATGACCCTACCATTACCCCTGGCTCTGTAGTACGCTCTCCTTTGTCATTGCCAAACATTAAAGACACAGAAATATTTGGTGGCAGTGGAGGAGGGGGTGGAAGTGTAGCTGTAGTAGGAGGGAGTGGAAGCAAGCCTTCAATGCCTGCTGTGACGTCAGCAGTGGATGCTCCAATCCCACCCCTCTCCTTGTCTTCCTCTACTTGGAGCTTTAATCCAACCTCATCAGCTGCCCCATCATCGTCTTTCACTAGGTCAGTACCCACAGTAAAAACCTTATGAAACTTAATGGCAATTTTTTTGCTCTACCTTGTTATCCTGATTAACAGTCTTTTTAGCGGGTGTATTTTATGCAATAGATATGATGGTTAATTATTCTCAGTGTTTCAAACTTCAGCTTTGGTTTGAGCTAAAAGTAATTTGGCCTGATAAGTATATGAATAGAAAAAATTTCAGTGTCGGAAATTGGTAAGCTGTTGTCTCTTTGTAAGTGTTGTGAAGCCATCAAAGAGGAATTTCCATTCTTGATACCTTATTTATTTATATTTTTTATTTATAAAGTGAAGCTGAAATAATGCTTTAATTTCTTTATTATTGGCTTTGGATTAAATAGTCATCTAGGCATGGAAGCCTGGCTCTAATGAAGGTATACATTGTAGAGGAACCAGAGTTAAGGGATAAGACAAGATGAACACAGAAAAAAATTATGAACAAATTTACATATCTTAACCGCTCATCATGCATTCATTATCGATGTAAGTGCTCAGGCTTTGGCATCATAAAACTTGTTTGCATATGCACCGAAGTAACTTTTTGATGGATATTGAGCCGAAGTCACTTTTCAATGTATAAAAACTTGCTCAACATTGCGGAGTGTGGCAATCATTGTGTGTTGTCCACCCAGGGTACATTTGGTTATTTCATTTGTTGCCAATTTTAAAATACTCTTTTATTCTCCTTCACTGAAATGCCTCATATTTCAAAGTGGTTTATATTAAAATTGACAAATGAACTGAATAATTACTTCTCAGAAATATAAAAACCAATAGAAGAAATAAAATATGCTTGCAATAAATTATAGCATAATCTTTCTTAAATCATGATATAGAATCAAGCTTTGCAGTGGTCTGCGTTGCTACTGAAATGATAATTTCAAATTCTTATTTGTAGCATCCTTGGTTATGAATCATACAGTTAAAACGTCATTCGTAAATATATAACTATCTACATACATAACCAGTTAAAGAGGTGTACCTGGCTTTTAGATGCCGTTAACACGTTGTGTATGGGTCTTAAAACTCTTTATTACTCATCTGCATAAAATAATGGCAATTACAGAAACTGTCAAAAATGCAAAAAAATGACGACACAGTATATGTATTGTGCATTGTCAAAATATCTCCCAATTATAATATCATAAGATGAGCAGCATTCGGTAAATTATTTTAATGAAATAAGGAGTGAAAGTTTGGAATGATGGCATGATATTGACCTTAAATATTAGGGTTGTTTTCATGTTTAAAGTAGTTGGAGGTTGAATTTATGATTTGATATGACATCAGCCATCAGAGTACCATAAAAACATCAATATTAATGCTGTAGTGAAACCTCACTTTAAAAGATCCCAGAATATAATTTTTTTATCCTTCTAATGCAATCTTATCCTGATGTGAAATTTCCCTAATTGATGATATGCATGATGGTGGGGGGTACACTAGATTGCATTATATTACTATTTTACTTGAAAAAATGTGCCAAATGTTGAAACTATTGCAATTCAAAATATATTCTAATGGAAACATTCTATTGTAGGTTAGGACATGTGCAAGTATAACTTATTGGATAACAGTAAAGCTATAGAATTAAATGTAATTTGGCCAACTATCATTACTTCTTTGTTATTATAAAGGTGAATAGGTTACAGTTGTTGTTATCTTTATTTGTGGCATACATAAATTGCTTTTCTCCTTATTTATTTCTCGTGATTTATGAATTTTTGCAATTTCAGTGAATTCACTTTTTACTTACATTAAGAATTACTTCATGACATCTGTGATGAAACATTTTAAAATGGTGAACAAAGTTGTGAGAAAAATGTTTTCATTAGAATTTAAAACCAACATTATGCAAAGAGTTCAACTTCCATATGAGCACTTAAGTGTCCCCGGCTACGGAACTAGATGTACAAATTTCAATATTGAACGCAGCATTAGATTCTGCAAAAATTAAAAGGATTCAAAGGAATATGATCCTTTAATTATAAGGCCTGCGTTCATTAAATTCTGCTTGAAGACGTGATGTAAATCTTCCAGAGCTGCAAGCATATCTTTTAGCCAAGTTTTGTTGAAAAAACTACATGTTTTAGCAAGAATGAGCTTTGATGATATCTAAGTTTCAGAGGCCAGAGAGATCTTCGAAATTCAAAATAGTGGACTCAATAAAAACATAAGTGGTGAATCTGAAGCGTTATAATGAAACTAGTTTCTCACAGGAAGTGTAGAGCCCTGTGTAATCATGCTGATGGTTATGCTATTTAATTATTATTTTGTATTTTATCATTACATTTTTAATGTGCTCACATTAATTTTTATTAATATATTCATTAACCTAATATATATTTCTCTTTCAACAATAATTTCATATGCTTAATTTTTGTAAATGATGGCCTACAAGAACTTGATTTGTGTTTATAGCAGCAATATTGGTGTTTAGTGTAATTATTTTAGCTTTTGTTTGTTCATTCATCATGATACAGTGGTCCACTCTTTGTTCCGCAAATTGAATAAAATTGTGTAGCTTCTGGATTTGATTTTGTTTCCATTCCTGCAAAGAGCAATTTACATGCTCCTGTGATTTACACTTCTTGTCCTTTGATTCCCTCGAAAGTGTAGAAGAGAGATTTCACTGTAATTATGTGTAACCTATGCATGTTGTCTTGGTGATTTAGATTTCTCTAATACTTAACATTTCCATCCTCCCAAAGCTAGGTATCAAACTAGGTAATTTAAGGTAGATTTTTTTTAAGCTTAAAATTTTTATATTTCAGTCCTCTAGGGAGTAAGATTGGAGGGTCTAAAAGTAGTTGGGGTGATGCTCCACCTCCTACTCCAGTAACGAGCGAGCTTTGGGGGGCCCCAGTGGGTAAATCTAGAGGGCCTCCCCCAGGACTGTCAAGCAAAGCAGCCAGTAATGGATGGGGCAGCCTAGGTGGTGGAAACAGTGGAAGCAGTGCAGTCCGCTCATCTGTGTCGTCAACATCATCATCATGGGGTATTCAGGGTGCTCCTTGGGGGTCTACATGGCTACTCCTACGCAACCTCACTCCGCAGGTGGTTATCCATTTGTCTCATTTTATTGTTCTATATTGA
The DNA here is from genome assembly GCF_022747635.1 of Hetaerina americana. Lineage (NCBI taxonomy): Eukaryota > Metazoa > Arthropoda > Insecta > Odonata > Calopterygidae > Hetaerina > Hetaerina americana. The sequence continues at coordinate 95,035,356 of NW_027286874.1, forward strand.
CCAAAGTAATCTAACTGAAGGTTGGTTTGATAGATGAGGGTAGAGTTCACCTAATACTACGCCCAACAATTTCTCCAATTCATAAATTAGGGGCAAGGTTCTTTCCTTGTGGTTTCTGTCTGTCTTGTGTCTATCTGATGAATCACTCAGTTTGGGTGAAGCTGAGGGTGCCCAGAGGCATCACTGGGAATGGAAACAGGTTCCTCCAATCAGTTGCCCTACCTACTGGACTATCACACCCACCTTTTTTATCCTATTCTAGATGAATTCCAAAGAAACTGCGGGAGATGCCGCAACAGTTGAGGGATATTGAGGGATCTGGGTTCGAATCCCAGTCAAGGCGAATGATTTTTACACTCTGAAATTGTTGCATTGCTATTCTAGATTATTAATCAATTAGAAATTGTAATTGGTGATAGAATATTGTCCTAAAAGCAATACTTGGCAACCAGGAGATATGTTTTCAATCTCTGTTCGTTATGTAAATTATTTCTGAGGGGCCACCCTTAGATTGTGTAAGGAATCTTTTTGGCTTTTTTTCAATCCATCCCCCTTACCATACCTGAATGTACTCTTGCTGGGTGTCTTCAGCCCTTTTTGTTGAATTATGAGGAACTACTCATCTTTGAATTCAACTGCTTTAAAAAGAAATATTTTTAAGCATTCATTGGGGTCAATGGGGATCTAAAATATTTATTATGTCGATCTCCTGTTTACAATTCATCTTTTAATGACTCATTTGTCACTTCCTCTACTTTAATTTTTTTAGTATAAATTAAATAAATTAAATTTATATTATACATTTTTAAAAGTTTTTCCTCTATTTTTACAATTTTATGAAGAACAGCTTTGTTGAAGTTACAGCAATACTGCTTACAAATGCAGTTTTTTGAATAGTCACCTAAAAGTGAATTGACTTGGGAATTCATGTAACATCTCAATACCTCCAGGCTATCTAATTTATAATTTTTTCATTGTTTTAAAAGTATTTAATATTACACTGTAAAAAAACTTCTAAAACATCGAAGTATTCTTTTAAAATTCTTTTCAAATTACCTTATTTTTATGTCAATATTTAATTTGCATCTTGTTCCTGGTCTCCTCATATGTATAAATTTGAGGTTTAACTTATTTATTAATTATATCAGGATAATGTATGCATTTTTTGCAGATAGTGTTATGTTGTATTCTGTGTATCATAAACTCATATTTTAGTTGTATTACCATTTATTCTTCAAAATATGTTCATGCCATTGTACGTCTTCAACAATAAATGTTGCTTTTTTACAGATTGATGGCTCAACTTTGAAGACCTTATGCCTTCAGCATGGTCCTCTGCAAAGCTTCCATCTCTATTTAAATCATGAACTTGCACTAGCCAAGTATTCAACAAGAGAAGAAGCTGCCAAGGTATTTAAGATTCTTTTTTTTTCTTCACAATATGCAGTGTAGTTTGTTATAATTAAAATTCTCTGCTTTGTAAATTTGATACAAGAGGTCGCCTAACTTAAATATGATTAAAATAATCTTTGTACTTATCAAAAATATCGACAGTTGACAACAATATGTTGTGAGTGTGTGCTGTCTCTGAAAAGAACTGTTCTTAAGCTGTGTAAAAATTTGTCAAATGTCTAATATTAAGTTATGTGCTTAGATATTTATCATACTATTTGTTTCTTGGAATAAGATGATAGGAACAGGTACCCTAAAGCTCATTTCCTTATTCAAAATTAGTGTTGACGTATTTCTTCCCAAAAAAATAGAATAAAAAATACTGGTCTTTTTTATTATGCTTAGAATATATGCTCCTTGTAGTTCTATTGGCATTGTGTTCCGGATCTTTCTGGAAGATATTTCCAGCCCCAATTGTGGCATGGCAAAAGATAAAAAGCAATGGAAAGGGAGAGTAAAACCTGACTAATTTGTTATTGTAATTACTCACGTTACCATTTGCTCGTCATTGCCTAACACCAGGTAGAATTACAGGCCTATTTTACTTGCAGCATTTCAAGTGAAAACATTTTCAAGGTTGTGCAGAGCAGTGTTTGTCATATTGAATTCACCCTATTAATTAAAATTTTTTTAATTAATCATGATATTCCACCATACTAAGCCTGAAACATCTCGTTTTATTCTCACATTATGTTAATGCTCCATTCTGGGCTAATTAAAATTTTAACAATAAGTTAATCTGAAGTGAATGTTAAGGTAGTTAAAATAGGATCTCTAAATAACATGACTGCTAAAAAAAAAAAGTGATTCACCAAATTGAGTTCTTCATATTACTGATGGAAATTTTATCTAAAGTTGTATTTGTATTATTAAAATATGCATGTACAGTTAGACAGGGTCACATGATACACAAATTGTTAGCATCATAATCAACTGTGTATTTCTGAAACTATAACTTAAAACATCTAAACAAAAATCTCTGTCACTGAAAGACTAACAGCAAGTTCTCATTCGTAAAAAAATATAAACTAAGCTTTGATGTACAAAAGATGATAATGTAAATCAAAGTAATTAATGAAATGACTGAAAATGTCGAAACTCTCTATCTTGAAAAAATCCCATCTAATCAACAACTTATTCTGAATTGGTAATAATTTATATCAATAAATAAAATAAAGATGCTGTTTATAAAGATAAAGTAAATATAAAGTAAGTGTCATGAAACAGTCGAGCATTACACAGTGTGAAGACATGAACCATCAAACATTACACTATCAATCCAGATTTTCTCGCCTTCCACCTAGCTTGCAGTTATATATCACAAATACTCATCGTAAAGCTAATTATCTAGTCCTTGATTCAATGGTTTAAGTTTACAATACTTATATTTGAAAATAAACTTTTTTCTATTTGTTTTTGAATTCTTATTTTGGTGTTAAAACATTTTTTTAAATTTCCATTCTATTTTGATCCTTAAATTGCCCATGCTTGGCCATTTTTAACTATTCTATACATCACGTCTCGCCTACTTCTCTTTCTTGTAATTTGCAAACTCACAATGTAGAATACCCAACATATCCCGTATGTAGTTATAATATATGACTTTCAGGATAATATGCCCATTGCTGCAGGTATATCATGTCATATATTTTTATGATTTTGCATAGTTTTCATATTAATTTCATTCATTTTCTTTTTTAAGTTGTACATATGTATTCAAAAATGTCGTACTCTATGCCACTTAATGCCGTATCAAATTTGTAATTTTATATCAGATTCAAAATTACCTACAATGAAATAAACTTTTAATGCTATGATTATAAAAATAGGCAAGGAAAACAAATAGATATGCAAGCAAACTATGAACCTCCATGAGCAAATTAGAAGCATAAGCTCTTACAATTTCAATAGCTCAGTTCCTGTGTATTGCTTCATTTTTGACATTAGTCTTAAACTTAGTCATCTATTACAAAACCTTGATACTTCTTGAAGATTGCCATCTCCTGACCAATGATAATCTAAGATGTTTGATGCACAAACATTGAAATAATACTTAATTTTCTTGTTACGTCTCTTTCTAGTGTGTAAAGGTCAGGCTCTATCTGAAGGGGGATGAATGTATTTTTTCCCAATAATTCTATATGTCCACACCTTTCAATGGCAAATTATCCAATTAGTGGTATATTGAGAAAGAGGTTTCACAACAGTCCCTTATTATCTTCTTAGTATAAATGCTATGAATATAAATTTTATGATATCATTTTCAGAACCTAGTGTAGTAATTGGCCGTGTCCATGTATATATTTCCTCTGCTCAAAGTTAGTCAGCAATCTGAACAATTTAAATCTCAAATTTTTATCTCTCATTCATGTACTTTGCTTTTGCTTTAATTATAGGCTTACTTATGCTGCTGATACAACTGGTATTAAGCTCCTTATCCAGCTGCCGTTCTCTGCTGACACAGTCATTTGAAAAGAGAATTTGTGATGCCCTGAATTAAATATGAATCTTTTATAATGTGTGCAAAACTTAGGAATCATTTGGTCGAAAATTATGAGATTGATCTTAAAATATGGATGCAATTTTATGACTTTCATATTTACTCTTGTGTTGAATCACTTGAAATATTTGACTGATATCGTCCTGTTAAGTGGAGGCTAAAATGCATTTGGGCCTTACCGCAACTAGTCATGTTTATTTCGTATGTAAATCATAGGGCATTAAACTACTTTGGACAATGATCATTGTATTGATGCTTGGTCTCTGTCAAGCGCATGTATCAGGATTCCATTGCATTTTCCTAGTACAACATTGTTATGTATAATTTCTTTGAATGCAATCTCAAGCTAGAGTATTTGGTTTATATGTCATTAATAATGTGTAATTATTTTGTGCGTTAAATTAGCTCACCTGGAGAAGCACATTTTCTGGCTGTGGAATGGTAACAGCATTAAAACTAATATTTTTACTACTTTTCCAGGCTCAGGGTGCCCTTAACAATTGTGTGTTGGGAAATACCACAATATTTGCTGAGTCTCCTGGTGAATCTGAGGTTCATTCATTGCTGCAGCACTTGGGCCATGGGGCGCAGCAGCAACAGCAGCAAGGGGGCAGTTCTACACCTTGGGGCATCCGTGGTGCTGGAGCTGCCCCTCAAGTCGTTTCCTCCAATCCCCAGGCTCACTTTGCTCCAGTTGCTCCTAACTCTCAATCAGGTCAACCCCCATCGAAGGCAGCTTCTGATGCTTGGAGCGGTGGAGGAGGAAGTCAGCTCTGGCCCTCCCCTTCTGCTTCGTCCCTCTGGGGTGCCCCTCCCTTGGATGGGGGCAATGATCAACATCGTGCCACACCATCCTCGCTTAATTCCTTCCTTCCTGGAGACCTCTTGGGAGGGGAGTCCATGTGAAGAGGCAGTGCCAGAATGTTAGCTTCCCAAGGAGCACGCTTAATGCCCAGTGGTGGGCCTTGCTGTGAGTATGAGAGCTGCCAATCTCAGTGTTTGAATTTGGTCTGAAATTGTTAAACCATTACACTATTGCCTCTGTTGGACATGTACAATTTTGATTCCCGAGATCTCACATGAGGCTCTTTGGTGACTTGGCTATGAATGCTGGGTTACTGAGCTCAAGGGGGCTTGGTCATTGATCAAACATATTTTCCATACAACTGTGCTGTGACTTGTGAGTGGCTTTTAAAAAAATGTGACTTCTCAGATATTGAGTGGGAGCTGTCTCTCTGTATCCTGCCATTACTGCTGCCATGGCATGATGCAAAAATTTTCTGATTAATCCTACCATAGAATGGGAGGCATTTCATTGTTTTAATGCTAAAGCCTTGTGGTGGTAGCACTTATATGCTGGTTCCAAGAGATAAAATGCCAATTATAGTTGTAAGTGAGATGAGATCTATTGTGAAATTAATTATGAATGACTGTGGTTTATGGTATGTACATTTTGTGCTTAATTTTTGCCAATATTGTACCAAAAGATAATGTTTACCTAGATTAAGGTAAGTTAAGTCAATAGATAGTAAGTGCATAAAAGGAAGATTAATTCACTTGAATGGGGTGTACTTTCAACTGCTCCCGAATCCTTAATGGTAGTGTATCTGCCAATGAATGTGATAAAAACTGTGCAAACTTGTCAATTGAGAAAAAAAGAGAAAATAAAAAAAAATACAATTTGCGGGTGTCAGATGAAGCAGTATGCTGAGTGCAGTGCATATTGGGATGGATTGTGGGTAATTGAGCGATGGAGGAGAAAAGGCAGCGTCTGGTGTTTGTCAGTGGTGCTACTGCTGCTTAACTCATGGAGATAAGAGACGGTGAAGAAGTGCATCAGTGATACGTACACACATCTTGGCTGTTCGATAAAAATATATATAGATATATGCATATATATATATATAGATTCAAACACACACATATATATACATATATATGGAAAAGAGTACAAGTGTTCAAGTCATTTTGAAACCTCACTGCTCGAAAGCTTTGATGTTAGGCATGTGAGGTTCACAGTCCATCCTTGCCTTTTGCTTTTTTTGATTATAAAGAAGTCTGGAAATACCTCTGTGACCATTAATAGGTCTTGTGATGCATTCATCAAGTCTGGACTGGGCAGGCAGTGTTCACTATTTGAACCACCTATTTGAATGTGAGCTCAGCTTTAGTAGATTAATAATATTGCACAAATGGAAGTTTACAATAACCAATCACTTTTCAAAAAAATAATAATCCTTACCAATTAGTATTTTCCTTACTTTTCCAGTATTTTGTGATGAAGTGCCACTTGTGTTTCATAAATGTATTTAAGGGAATCTTAATATCCCTTTGATCAGGAGAGAGTTATAAATTTATAGAAAGTAAAGGATGAAATGAGCCATATCAATTGTCAAAGAAGAATTGATGATTCGTACTGCAATGTTATGACTACTAAGTGAGATGGTATCAATGAAAATGTCTGCCAAATGATTTTAAAATTATAACAGGTGACTCTCTAGTAAGTGTTAAGTGTGAAAAATGACCATGTTGGAGATGCCTAAGGGGGATACCTAATGATTTGCAATCCGGCCTTGGGTGTTACTGATATTTCTTCCAGTGATCTAATATGTAATTTAATAATAAAAGTTAACAGATGTAAATTAGAGCATAGGATTAGTTATAAGTTGGCTTCAAAGGAAGTCAAGAAACTGAAGTTGTGCATTATTTTGTTGTGTATACTGCCTTGAGTGTTAAGATGGGTTGGGCTTTTAATAGGATCCCTTCTTGTAGCTAGTATGTGATATATAGAGATGTTTGGTGGTCATAGGAATTGGTTGTCCCTAAGTAAATAAAATTGGGAAAGTTGTGTAGAATTAATTTTTCTGGTCAGGTGAAAAAAACTGTTAACTCTTACTCAGCTATTTTTATTTTGGATTGATGGATGTAACTCACTATGGGTTGTTATGTTATTGCCACAATATGGTTTGATGGGTTTTGGGAAAAATAACCATAATTAAGGTTGTACCCATGCTTACATAGACACTTGATTTTTATGAAAAATTATGAAAATGTGCCTGTCACTTGTGACTTATGTGAAAGGGAATATATATATATATATATATGATATATTTAGTTTTAACTCAAGAGGATAAATTTGGAGTGGTCAAAGAGAGCCCCTCCTTTCTTTTAATTTTTTACTGCCTTTGATACTTGTGATGTCAAGAGTTTCAATTTGTCTGTAGGCATGGTTGCAAGCCTTAATGTGGTGCATGAATTGCACATAATGATACAATTTCCCAGGATATCAAGTACTCTTTGTGAATGTTTTTGAATATGTTTCCTTCCCCCATCTCAAGGTCCATTAAGGGATCGAAGTTACTACTTGTCGCCTTGTTGGAATCTTGCATGGTTTGATGTTTTTAATGTATGTGTTTACTAAGTCAAGATGTGTGATTGCTGCTGTGTTTGTGTAATTGATTGCTCATAAAAGTGTGTGTGTGCCCATGTGTGCGTGTGTATTTCGGGTGGTGTGTGTGAATGTTGTGCTGCTAATTTGAGATAACAAGGCAAATTTGTTCTATATTATACTACTTCTTACCTTTATCTTTTTTGTGTATTGTGCCTGGACATGTGACATTGTATATGAATGGCTATTTAATAATGGAGGATATTTAAGTTACTTGGGATCTTTCCAATATATGCAATCAACTGTGACCAAAAGTTGTTAGTATGTGTTATAATCTTTGCTTGGGTCCCAAGTGTGTAGTATTAGTTCGATTAATCTTATTCTGTGCCCCCTTAAAGTCATTTGACAATAGTATTGTTGTGCAAAATAACTACCATAGGATTGAAAACGACCTCCATTGTGGGCTGAAAGTGGTTGTGGCTCAAGAATGCGTTGAACAGTGGCCTTAAGGCATTGGCCATAGTCACAAATTATGGTTCCAGTGAGAATTTGGGTGAAGAGTAATGTCCATTTTTTTCTTTTTTTATACAAATATATATATTGTTGAATTACAGCATCCAACTTTTCTCCTTCCAAAATGTCTGCCAGTTCATAGAAAGTGTATAACGCATTAGCTGGGAAGAATTGTATATGTATGCAAGTTTTTAATAATGTGAGGTTGTCAGGTCATACTGTATCTTTAGGAAAATGTATGTATAGCACATTTACCGTCCTTAACATAACCAACACTTAACTATTTTTATGCCATTAAACAGAGGATGGCGGCCTTCTGGAGACATATTACTGCTGATGCAAAAGCTTTGGGGTAGATTCCATAGATCGTCTTCTCCATTGGAATTTTTTTTCTTTCTTATCAAACAAGGGTTGCACATTTTTTTGATTATTCTTTATTGCATTAAGGGAGGTTTAAATCCCAGCAGAAGGTGCTTTTAAGCCTTAGGTGGCAATAATTCTCTCATTGATGTTTAATGATTGATGCTGAAATAAGGTGTTAAAGATTGCCATGGTGTAATGTGTGGTTCATTTCTGAAGATTAAGAGTTGGTTACATTTCATCAGGGGCTCATAATTATTATATAAATCCTGGAGATAAATTAGTAGTTAAGTGCCATTTTGCTAGTTACCGCCATCAAAACCTGATTAAGAGGGCTAAATAACATAGTCATGAAGTGTGCAGTAATGGGTTGAAGTACAACTCTCAAATTTTGTTTTTAGTGTGGTTCCTTATTTGACTCTGATTTTTTCACATGCAGGAATGCAACATCTTCCTTACCAAAAAGTATGAATCAAATTAGTGCATTAAAATGGGATTTCTCCCCTGAAATTTGGAGAGAAAGTACTCAAATTGGAATGCAGTTGCTCAGTAAATTTAATTGGGATGTAGTATCCTTAATCTGTGAAGTCTTCTATATTAACTGTTCTACTCGGTGTTACTCAAAACAGCTTTGTAGTACTCCATGAGAAGGATACAGTGGGGAAGTGATATCTATTTAAGTAGCATTTCTAGTAACATTCAAATCTAACCCACCTTCAATTTCTTGTGACCATAGTGGTTTCCGAGTACTTCAAGGAATGAATTCTAATTAAAAATATATATATTCCAGAAATTTCCGCCCTTAATGCAGAAAATTCCGTAGAACACTAAGAGAGAATTGGGCAATTTTAGGGAGTTAACCTATCATGAATGAAGCTCATTAAAGTGGGAGGTGCATTGTTTAATACCAAAGATAAGAGGTTAGACCTCATAAGTCTCAGACTTCATGTCTGCATCTAATATGCAGGATGTCAGATCAAATCATATTTAAAAGTGATTCATGAAAACTTGTCGATAATTTTGTGTCAAGTGTGAAGAAAGCAATTTTCCAGGTGGACCATCCTAGTTAATCATCCTTCTTCCATGCATTTTTAGCTTACTAAAGTACCAAAACTAGGATGTATTCCATTTTATGAGGGGTTGTGAATTAAGGGGTGATAGTTTAGTTTTCAAGTCAGAAGGTGTTTTCTACATATTATTAAGCTATCCAAAATCTAATGGGCACAAGGATTGAAACTTAAGAAGTACTCAAGTGCCTTGTGTTTTGACTTTTGTTAGGGTAGTTGTACTTGTGCAATGTTTCTAAAGAGTTACTTACAGCATAATAATGTGAATACCTTGGTAGTGGGAGCTTAATGGACATGAAGTACATCGGATTGATGTAGTGTACTGCCAATGTTAAATTCTCAGGTGGAGGTGCTGTATATAGTTGTTCAATGCTTTGTGGGTGTGGGTACCTGTAACCTATATTTATTAATTTACTCTTCCATATAGTTTACCTCATTTTCCCAGCCACTTCTCCTATTGAGGTATTAGGTGGGTAGTATGAGCATCTGTGAATGCATTACCATTTCTCTTTATGGTGTGAGAAGGTCTGTGTATTTTTGAAATTTCAAGCAATCATCCTTTTATTGTTGCTCACCAATTTTGGAGTGATTGGAAATTGTTGAGGCATATTGTGTTGTGTGTATTGTGATGGCAAGATGACAGAGTTTCTCCAGTTAGAATATAGTAAAAGTTTGATGTGAAGGTTGATTAGTGGGAGTTTTATACTGAATGCTATTTGTCCATTGCTTAGGCCATGCTTTTGTTGTTTTGATTGACCATGGTGATATTTACTGTTCCTTATTGCTGGAAAACTATAAGGAAATAACTTGTATGGAAGGAAATATTCTCGAAAATTTTGCTACTGTGCCACGGTGGGAAAAGAAACCATTTTAGAATTTAATGACTCAATAATTTTCTGCTAAGTCAAGGAGTGTAACCATTGAAAAAATGGATGAAAGCTGTGCCTTATGGGTAATTGGACCTATTCTGGGGCTACTCATTTAATCTCTTTTTCTTACTTGCCCTCTCTTAATGAGTCAAATACATGAGAATAAGTCAAGGAATCCCAGATTTTGAAATTCCCTTTGCTCGTGCATTGTTAGAATTAAGTTCAAATGGCATTCCAGGATGGTAAATGACTGCAATGGGCTTGTCACTCTCTGAATTGTGTACCCTCCTTGTGGCCTTTATGTACTGGAAGACATCGTCTGACATATCCCACCTTCCTTTTTTATAGTAATTTAAAATTTCTCAATTCCATTCATAACTATAGCCCATCATCACTGCAGTCATACTTGTACATTAGTTAAAATTTGGGATATTTGAGAATTGAATAATAAATGGAATCTTTTTTTTTTAAAGCTCAGGAATGCAATGCAGCCTTCTCAAGTTTACGTGACACTAGTCATGCCAATAAATATCCAATACTTTCTTTATGCCTGGTCAGTTCCTTACTTTTTTTCATTTTTGAAAGTATAGTGTTGGCAATTGTTCATTGAAGTGAATGCTCTCTCGGTTCACCCTCAGGTGAAGAAATCGAAGTCTCATTTACCTTCTTGGTCTAATCTCTCAAAAGTGCTTCAGTTAATCTAGTAAAAATATACCAAGCATAGTTAACTTCCTTCCATGTTTGGTGTAATTTTTTTTGTGGAATATTAAAGATACCTTGCCTTCAGGGATTAATAGGACTTATTACATATCATAGTTGCCAGTTTTTATTGGCTCTCTATTATTATTTGTCTTTGAGTGCCCAGATATCCTAAGTGCTCTATTATCCATTCCTTATGCGTTCATTTTTTATATCAGCTTTTTTATTTGGGGCTTATATTATCTGTAATTTTGGTGACACTAATGCAGCTTGGCAACTATCTAGAGCACATCATATTGTTAGGTTCCAGTCATTTGGTGTAGAATTTGTGCCAAAAAGTTGCATTACTGTAGCTGCTGCAATAAATCCATCATCAATTCTAACAGAAAATTAAAATCCTCTTATTCATGTTCATATAGTTCATCCCAAATGCATTTCAATGTTGTCGCAAGTAAGATCTCAGTGTCTCCATTTACTCACGTGATACATGCAATTTACGAATAATTTGTCCAACAAGAACTGAGGCATTGGTTATCCCTATGCTTCAAATGATATCAGTAAGCCTCAACATTCTTGCATTAAAGGCTCTTTGGACTGATTTAACTTCAGTTGTGAGAAAACTTTCCCTCAATTCTCAAGATCAGAAAGGGAAATAGGTGGTGTCCTTGTAGAATAGGTTACCTCTTGAAGTGGTGCTTTGTTGGTTAGACAACTCAAAAGAAAACCTTGATTGTGATATTTCATTGTATGAATACTGAGTGTTGTATGTCCCCTATGCAGTTTACTTTCTATGAGCTCGGTGTGCACTCTTAAAGAGCTCCTATATGGACAAGTTGGGCTTTTAAATGGGTGATAGGTAGTACCTGAAAATGTAATAATTATTTAGTCCTTAAAAATTCTGATGTTCCCAAATTCAGACCTCAACTGCTGTCCTGCCAAGTACAAAGTGTTTAATTTGGCAGCCAAATGTTGCAATAATATTAAAGTACATGAGGTGACTTGCAAACACTTATTATTTTGAGGCTACAAGGTCAGTTCACTTTTTCTATGTGTATTGTGAATTGAATTTTTATAAGTATATTCCTTATCCAAGTGATTTTTCTATATATTTCCAAGTGTTTCAGAAAACTAATTTGGTTTTATTTTTGTTTTTGTTGTTTCTGGCAGATAAATGTATATTCAATCGTTAGATTAAACCAAATAAACAAGACTGCTTTGATGAATCACTGTGAAATTTAATACAGCCATATTGTAATTTCAGTGGAAAAATATTTTTGGAAACTGTCTCTACAGTTTTCATGACTGAATCTTAAAAAAAACCTGTGGTGTCTCATTCTTGTCATCGTTTTTTTTCCAAATATTTACAAAACAGGTTGTAGCTGGGCTTAAATAATTAATCCTAGACCTGAACTGTAGACTGAGGATTATTTTCTTGTTAGGGTTACTTCATGCTTTATCTACATCAATTTTAAAGCATCATATATGATTTTAATTGGTTGCAATTGAAAGGCAGTTCATCTGTTCTAAGAGAGTAATGATGGCAAGAAAATGTTTTGGTCACATTAGCAGTATTTTGAGTGATAATCTCATTTGCACATACAGCTGTTATCGAGGGCTAACATTAAATTTGCCCCAGGTTTCTTAGCATTATCGCCATCATGGTGTTGACTACTAAAATGCGCTTCTAGGTTGGTTAATAGGTATTAGCATGGTTGTAAGGTATTGATTGATGAGGTGCTGTGTATCAATGACTCTTTTGTCTTGGGCAAGTTCCTGTGTAGAATTGTTCTCATTTTTCTTTGGGTTTTTGTTTAGTATTGTTAAAATATGATTTAGGTAAAGCTATAGAAACTTTGTTATAATTTTAGGGCTTAGAACTTAGCTGTTGCTCACATTATTAAATCATTAGGGCATTTTTACTTTCCAAAAGTTTGAATCTCTTTTCTCATGTTGTTAAATGTTAATGTTTAGGGGTCCATTGATTTTTTTTCTTATTTTCAATTGACCATGAAATTAAGTTTTGAGAACAATTTTTAAGTGCCAAAACAATTTTAGTCACACTAAATATGTAAACTACAATAGTCTGTTTTTATGTACTCTTATTGGTTTGTTATGGCTATTGTCCCTCAGAACTTTGAAATAATATGTATTATCATTGCCCATAAGAATTATAGACTCCAAAATTTTCTATTTTCGAGTTCTATTGTATAATTATACTTTGGTTGTAAGCGTTTAGTAAGGTAGGAAATTTATAAAGCATTTTCGCAACACTTTGGAATTTGATAGAACTATTGTAATGCAATATTCCTCTATTGCAAATGTGTCAAAAGTTATTTTTATGTGAAATAATCAGTTTATTTGCTTAGTTTGGATATTTTATCAAATAATTTTGTAGAATGAACAATAGTCCCAGCTTGCTTCTCCCAAGTGATTGGGATCTTGATGTGGTCTTCGAAGTTATGTCAATATGAATTTTAGGTTACAACCTTTATTGAAATTTTAAAATGATGTTATTTGCTTTGTTTAACCTGTTTTCTTATTTTTGCAATGTGTCTGTTACCTATTGAGTTGTGCCAGTGCTACTCAAAATTTCAAAATCAAAACCAAAAGACAGTAGCTGTTTTAGCATCCATTGCTTTACATTGAGCTTATTCTATCCCTTTCAATTGCACTGGCATTGTTAGCAGTTACTGTAAATGTTTGTGCAAAATGCAAGGGATGTGTGAAATGAAACAAATATTACAAAATGGAGAAGTCCATGAAAATGACAAATACCATGTGGTGCAAGTTCAGATATCAGAATTTTACCTTCACATATTTGTATATTAAATAATATAAAAAAGAAAAAAAAATGTTGATTGAAGAGGTATTATGTATATACATGTTGAAAAAGTATTTGCTCATGGCGTAGACTGTGTTCACAAGTCTGTGTGATAACTTCTCAACTATGATCCTATCCTTTTCATATTCTCCTTGTAATCTACTTTGCCCTGCAATAGCGGTGAAAAATCATAATAACCATTTACTCAGAATTCCTTCAATTTATGGTATTTCTGTTGCTTGTATACAGTGTTATAAATGAATCAATGTAATCATGATTGCTTTGTCATGTGTCTGAATATAAATATATTATATATATAAATATATGTGTACATTCTGATGTTGTAATGTTGAGGTAGCATTATGTAATACTATTGTACTGCTATGCATTTGGAAATGATAAAGCAAATATCTTTGAAATCAACCATGCAAGAATCCAAAAAATATAATAAAACTAAAAAAAAAACATCTGCTGCTTGTCCTCCATAATTATGGGTGGGGGACAAATTGTTGTATCACCAAGCCACTTTGAAGGCTGGGGAGCTTTGGTTTAGGTGTAAGGTATTGTGTGGCAGGTGGATTCCACAATCTTTTTAAAGAGTGAACTAATTCCCTTGGAATCAACAAATCGCTCAGGGCATAAGCTTTCATGTGATCTGTTTGGGGAAATTATATTTGAAAGATTAAAAAGTAATTTTAAAAAATAAAAAAATTAGAAACAGCAGACGAAATGAAATTCCTTGTTTTGTTCAAATAAAGTTTGAAACTGCATCAGTAAATTGGATAAGAAAGAATAAGGAAATATAGCATCACATATGAATCCACTCTGTGTTCTGCATGTAATCTCAAATTGCAAATTTGACCACCTCAAAGTCTTTGTAACAGAAAAACTTGGCCTAACTAGTTATTAGTTTCTGGTCTCAAATCAATTTGGATATGGAGATAAAGTTCTGTCTCGAGCTTTTTTATGTCATTACTATGTATGATGATATAATGGAGTGAGGGGGTAGCTGGGACAAGTGGTGCACTGCTTACTCCCCCTTTAAATTGCTCTTAAGAAAACAAGAAAACCAGTGCCTACATAAAAGAAATACCTCCCCTTTTCCTAATCCTTTGCTTCTTGCCCCCCTGGTTGGTTTGAGTAAGTGGATTGGTGGTGCATTTACCATAAAATTGATCTGAAATACATTTGAGTAGGGTAAGAAATGCTACCAACTTAAGTACCTTAACACCCTCAATCTCCTGAAAAATCTTGCAAACTTTGACTAGGCCATTCTTGTTTACATTTTTGCATTTTATGGAGCAGCATTCTAAAGTTGTTCCAGAAATGGTTAATGATGGCAATAGTATTTGTTAACCTCTTAGCTTAAGCTTGCCCTGAGGAATGATAAATGTGTGGGCACTGTATCAGCTCAGGGGACCAGGGTGGCAAGCCAAATGTCAAGGGTGATAATGCTATGTATCAAAAATTGTTTCAGATTTAACAAGATTTTTGATTTAAATAATGAAGACAGAGTGCTTTTAACAATTTATTTATATCCTTTATGTAAGACCAGTATGCATTAAATAAAAGTTGTCCTCAGTGTCCACATGCTTTTGATTTCAATTCCTAAAGTAAAGGAAATAGTTTGTATGCATGTAGTATTACGTAGCTTCTAACCAATAAAATTATCCAATCTGAATAGCTATAAAACAACAGGTAATGGTAACACATTTACAATTTTAAAATTGTTTATGAATTTAAAACAAAATATATTTTCAAGTCAACAACTTGCTTTAATTCCTGGGGCATCCTATAAAGAATTTATCTAAAAAGACTGCTCCATTGGAAAACATCTTTTTACAAAATAAGGCAGGATTTTTTTAATTCAAAAAACCATAATAATTATTTACAAAATACACAGTTTAATGTACAAATGGTAGAATATTCACAAGTAACCTGCTGTGACATCCTATATTTATACAATGATTTGGATTCTCAGTTCCATGATATCATGATCACAAACTTTTACCTGCAGCAGATGTTCAAGATAATGCTTGATTTAAGCATAATAAATTTTTACATTGAAATAGACTAACCTCAACTCAATACTTAAGATCAGGTATCCTGAAGTATTGACTTTTACCTAGTTGATGTAGCAACACTAGAAAACCCTGATAGGGAAGGAAATGAAGTATTGCCACTTGATGGAAGTGCAGGAAAATTTGCTTCAAGAGCATGACTTTTACGATGAAACTCAAGGTCTTTCACAGAAAGAACTTGTCCGCAAGAAGTACAGCACTCGAGCCCCCATCTCTTCCAGCCATGGTGCTGAGGTAATGCTTCTTCTTCATGGACTTTCCACAACTCCTGATTTACACAGAGTAGAAAAGCACCTTTTAATATGCTAAAATTCAAAATGCTTCTTAAGAGAGGTAAAAGTAATTCTTAAGGCAGCCAAATTAAACTATACTTAGTGAATATATATAGTGAAATACACAAATTCTCAGGTCTTTCTTAGTAATGGGGTGTGTTTGGTTTTGTTAGACAAGAGTAGGGAGAGCAATAGTTTTTATTGCAATTACCAAATAATGGGTAACTTCAGTGATAGTAGTTCTTAGGGGAGGCGACTGACAGCCAAGGTCATTTGCGGCATAATGAATGGAAAGGATGGAGAAAAACCCTGTGTCAGCATTAGCCTACTCTTAACGAAAGGTGCCAGGAGGACCACAACTTAACGTCTCATCTGACGGACAGCATACTCAATGTGCTCTTCACAAAGCACCTTAAGTAGGGATCGGGATACCACCGAAAAATATCTGTTGACACCAGGATTTGAACCCAGGTCCTTTTCGTGGGAAGGACATTAGCAACTGTACCATCCTGATCCCCCGTGATAACTTTAGATATGATGACACTAAATCATGCTACAATCATTTGGCTGGTTTTCATCCCACCCGAGTACTAAAGAGTGGAGAAGTTACAAGATTTTCTTATTCTGCCAGTCATTTCACTTGTGAGTTATAGTCGCAGAAAACTTTCAAAAAAGTCTAACTGGAATTCCCATGGACATTAGCATGCATATAATTTAATTAGTAATTTTCAGTGCTTGGCACTTTTTATTCTGCTTTAGGACTATTTAAACCAATAGTTTTCAAGTTATAATTTATAAGGGATTAACAGAAAATATTTCACAAAAATTTCATCCGCCAGTATTTTTAGATAAGGTAATTGAATATTTTGGGAGAACAACCACATATTACATATTAAAAACAAACTACTCATTAAGAGTATCAATTTCCACAAAGCACTACTTTTGATAAAATTGAAAAATTCAACTTAAGTTATCAGCATACTTCTTGCATCAACTGAAGTACAGTTTTGTGAACTGCTAAAGTGCCCTGAGCAGGAACCCTTTTTAGTGTGGCAGGTCTAAATATCGACTTTTACATCTCGGGCCGTTATATTAACTCAAACATAAGCTATTGCTTATGATTACGAGGGTGGTCCTATAATAACCAGCCTGACCTAGAGATGAAAGTAGTTGTTTGTAAAATATCACTGAATTAGAAAGTATGCAATCTATAAAGCATATGTTTCAAGTTTGAAGATGCCACATTGTTTTGTATTTGTTTGGCAGCCATCAATAGTGAACGTTTTCAGTGAATTTGTGAAAATGGAGAAAATTGGTCATCGCTTTGTGATACAATACTTTTATTTGAAAGGCCTCAGCCCAATCAATATAAAAGCTGAACTGGATTCTACTCTGGGTGAGTCTATTCCTTTGTTTAAGATAGTAAAATATTGGGTAGAAGAATTGATAACGAGGCCGTACGAGCTGTCAAGAAGAGCATCGCACTGATCGACCAAATGAGGTGATGACTCCAGAAATGGTGAAGAAAATCCACAAAGTGATTCTGGATGATCGTCGACTGAAAGTGCACGAGCTAGCAGACAGTATGCATTTCAAAAAGTGCGGTACATCGCATATTAACTGAAAATTTGGACATGAGAAAGCTGTGTGCAAGATGGGTGCTCATACTCTAGCAAAACCAGTGTCGTGAAGATGTTTCAATTGAGTGTTTATAAAAGTTTCACAGCAACAAAGCAGAATTTTTCATAAAATTTCATTTTCCCTGGATGAAAGATGGATCCATTACTTCACACCCCAGGTAAAAGAATAGTCAAACAATGGATTTATAAGGGAGAACCAGCTCCAAAGAAGGTGAAGACCATTTCATCTGCTGGCAAGGTCATAGCATCGGTTTTTTGGGATGCGCGTGGGATAATGTTCATTAACTATCTTGAAAAAGGAAAAATTATCAATGGCGCATATTATGCAAACTTATTGCAATGTTTGAGTGAAGAAATAAAGCAAAAGCGGCCGCATTTGGCTAAGAAGAAAGTGTTGTCTCATCAAGACATTGCACCAGCTCACAAATCCATTATTGCAATGGCCAAAATTCATGAATTCAAGTTAGAATTGCTACCTCATGCACCCTATTCGCCAGATTTAGCCCCCTCTGATTATTTCCTGTTCACAAACTTGAAAAAATGGCTCAGTGGCCAGATTTTCCAACAGTGAAGAAGTGATGTCGGCAGTTACTGGCTATTTTGAGGAACAAGGCAGTTCTTATCATAAAAAGCATATTGAACTAATTGAGAATCGCTGGGAAAAGTGTAAAGAGCTGAAAGGAGGTTATGTTGAAAAAAAAATATTTTTCCAAAATTTTTGCATTTTCTTTGTTGGGTCGGGCCCTTCTGGGACAACCCTCGTAGTAGACTAAAACAATTATAATTATTTTGTAAGACGATGTCAAATTCATTCATAAATATTACCTAATTCCGTTAATATACAATAAAAAAAACTGCACATGGATGTCTATAAAAATGACTTCAAAATATTTTTTCCCTCAAAAGATACATCTAATTAAATTACCCTCTGCACTTTTTGCTAGTACCACTGGAAGGATGCAGCACTAAGAGGGTTAAGGATGTTCACACTAACATTCAAAGCTTTTTGAATTATTACGGCTGTGTGAAAAGAAAGTCTTGAAAACTGTCTTGGGATAGATTGGGTTACGAATTGGCCACCACTACAAATTGACGCTTAGCCTATGTCTATTGAGTCTAAAAAAAGTGCATCCTGAAGTCATTAACGACAAAAAACTATTTCAACCTCCACAGGTGAGTTTTTATGCACCCTGCTCAAGTGTATGGGGTAACACTATCTAACATGGACTTAAGGGGGAGTTCCAGGGTTCAGGGAAAAAGAATCCTGTTGAAAATATTACCCGGTAACTTCTGCAGACTTTTTCTCTTTGTGTGCACTGTTTCAAAAATTTAAACAAATCAAAAGTTTTAATTGTGACAATCTTTCAAACCACCTTTCTTTCAGTGTGATCAAGGCTCATGAGGAATTAAATTATCACTTTGTTCTTGTCTCACAATAAATCTCTGCCAATCACCTGGTCACATTTTTCTGAATTCTCAAGTCATGGGGCACAACTTTATTCATGAATGGAAGCAGAAAAATCATTAATCTGACAGATTTATCACAACACATCCGGCCTCTTTCCGATAAACTTTTCAAATGGTGGAGTGCCAAAACTGCACAAAAAACCCAGGAAAAGTATCCACCTCTGGGATTTCCCTCAAAATGATAGGTTATGTGATGTTTCCAATGAAACTAATTCACTCTTGAAACCAATCAGATTTATCAGTTCCCTTCAGATGCAACGAGTTTACCCAACATTATGAAAGGGATCCCAATGGCTGCCTGATTTGTAATTCAATGGTTACATCTAGTTCTTTCAAAGATAGCAACTGACCTCTAGCTTCATTTAATACAAAAATTTTAAGCATTTGTTTTTATTTAGAAAAAATCACAAAACTTGCAAGAATAACAATTGATGGGATGCAGTTACTAGTTAATTTCATGAGATAGAAAATTTCACAAAAGGATGCTGATTTCATATATCCTGATATTATTGAGTGCAATAAGGTTATTTCGAAACTGGCATCACTAATAGATACATGCAGAGGGCATTTTTTTTGTCGGTAATAATCTTGCAAATGGAAAAATAAAATGTGCTCTATTTCCATGTTATGCACTCTGTATTAGGTATCAACGACTTTTTTGACAACGAATTTATACTAAGATAAGCTAATAATGATGATGAATAAGCTATGGATGAAATACATATATCAATGTGTATGCAGCCAATATTGCTCATTACACCTGATAATGTCGATATTACTTGATAAAGCAAACAACTCATCATATCAATGCATTGTTAGCAACTCTATATTTACAAATAACATGGTTAATATTATAATATGAATTTTGTATAATCCTTATGATGTGTTTCCTGACTATGAAAACATGAAGAGAAATGAGTAACAGTCATATTGAAAACATAATCATAATGTGCACACCAACTAAGATGTTCCTTTTGAACTTATGAAATTTACTCGGTCTACCATTTCCTAGACACTGCTTTATACATAAACAGCATCATTGAATGCGCAATTTTTAAGATGTATTTAACCTGAGGAGCATTTTTTATTATTCAAGTTTTCAATAAAATTTTTGTGGGCTTCTGTATATCAATGTTCGTTCGAAGGTTTCCGCGGCGATGAGTAGGTGATCGTTAAAAGGCCAAAAAATTTTAACAGAGAGGATGGATATCCACTCCACAGTGCGTGGAAACGAATAATCCCGCGCAAATATGAGGACGTTCCCTGATTGGCCAAGAAATTTCCCGGTATTGGCGCCGGATTTTTCCTATATAAGACGGGACAACAAGCTTCTTTTCATCCTTGACCTGAGGACGCCAGCAGGATAGCTGGCGAAACTGTTGTACTTTTAAACGACATACGCGGACGCAGCCCGAAAAATGTGGAAATCACCTTCTGTATATCAACTTAACATATTCCGACAGGAACCTAAGTAAAATCGGATAATTACTTGTTCCTTTATGTTAAACTTGATTATTATATCAAGTTAACCTTAGAACTGCAAATTATAACATATTGAAATGTAATGAAATAATTGACTTTGTAATTCCACACACTTACTGTGCGTGTAGAATTACAAAGTCAATTATTTCATTACATTTCGATATGTTATGCAAATTCCATAAAGTTATGCCTGAGACAACAAATGCAAATTATAAGATCTTTAGCTAAACTTGAGTCAGTTGAAAACATTATTTAAGTATGCTTTTTTCTTTTCGAAGTCTCTCCAATATTTCATTTCTCATCCCTTTCCAAAGCAATCCTTTTCATTCTCCTTTAGTTCTAAATTTCAAATTCTCCCCAATTTTCTATTTCTTTCGGTGCCCATGTCTCTGCTCCATATAATAATGTAGCATGCACTAATTCTATCAGACAATCTAATTGTGAAAAATAACTCTTATTAGTACTAAATTATATTGCTCCGGCTAACTTGAGTTTCAATTACTATTAAAACCTAATAGTTTAAGTAAAGATATAACTAACTTAGTCACATGGTAGATATTTTGACATTATTTTGAAATTATATAAAATCCATCTGGCTAATTACAGCTGGTTCAAATTTTATTTCTATGTGCACAAAAAGCCAAATTTGGCCCAATCAGCCTTCTAAATCTAAATTCATCATTACTTATGAAATTCATGAAATCACAAATTACATTTGGGTGATTCTTCAACTATTGCCAGTATATATCCATTCATAGCAAGGAAGAGTCTCAATAAAATTTTTCTGGGTTTTTAACTTCTTCCACAGTTTTCATGCCTTTAGCATTAGAAGACCTACTTTTGGGGACAGATTGTATGAATTAATACCTAAATAGTGATTCACAGTAAATATAAGTAAGAAAAGTCTTTGCCATCCTTGATAACAGGCTTTTTCAAGATCCCACAAGTGCTATTTCAATTGCCCAAATCCAATTGGTTGTTGCCCATAAAAGCCATAATGAAGTATGTCCATTGTGATGACTGTTGAAGAAATTCCTACCTAAGTTAGGAAAACACAATCATGAGTTAAAGAACCTTTGTAATAGAATTCTTGGCAGAAAATGTTTCCTTTGAAACACAAAGGAATACAAAGCCTGATGATAACTTATTTTGTAGAAAAAATGGTTTTCCTCTGTTGGGAATTATGATGGTGCAATTCTTTAAATTTATATTGCTTTCATCTGAAAATGTGTCTACACTGGATTAGCCTTCACACAAGGTGTTTGCACAAATTTAAGGAGAGAAAGGTGGTACAACCGTTTGATGAATATCATGGGTCAGGGGAGAACTCTTTTACAACCAATAATATTCTTTACTTGTAAATGTTTGGTCAGAGCTGTGGGCATTTCAGGTATAGTCCACATAGAAATACTGGACGCATTGGCTAAAATGTATGTATTCTAATAACCACCTAAGTATGAAAGACAAAAATTTTCTAATACTGATACTTGGTAAACCAGGTGACAACTTCATGGAAAAAAATATTCGTGGAGGACTTGATCTGGGAAGAGACCATTACAGAGTCACTGTCTGAAGTGTCTCTATTTGAAAAACATAAACATTGTAATAATTTATTCATGGAATGACTGAAGGTGATCTCTTACCATTAGTTTAGCAAATTAACTTTAAAATATTTTGCAATTGATATGATTTTACCACATATTTTTAGGTTAGTAACATGATTGAGAAAATATTTTGGTTGAAGCCTTTGCATTATCAGTATCCTAAAATATAAAATAAAAGTAAAATTGTGCATACCTGTTGCTTTCCTATATCAGGAAGAAGAACCAGAAGTTCAGGAAAAATACTATCAAAATTTGAATGACCCATATTTGATAGGCAGTGATGATAGTAGTCATGGGCAGGAAGAGATCCATTGCGAAATCTAACAGAGAGCTGCCGAAATTCATCCAGTGATGATGTTCCCGACTCTCCAAGAACAGAGCCAACCTTAGACACAAGTGCCACATTTCTTTTATCAAATTGTGGAGGTGATAAGAAAGTACTGATGGGGCCATCCCTAAACTCATTCCTCCACACTTCTTTTTCATTGGAGCCTTGCAACAAAGAGGGGACAGATGATGATGATGACGATGTAAACCCAGGAGGTGGTTTGGCCGTGAAGCCAGGGGGTGTTGGAGTGAATCCTGGAGGTGGTGGAGGGTGACTCTCTCTAGTTCCAACCCCAGTTCTTGTCTTATCAACACTTTTTACATTTCCATTGACCACATTTTCTTGCAAACTTGAATCAACCACTCTATGGTCAACATCAACAGAAGAGGGTTGACTATTGTTATTGGCGGTAGAATTATTTGAAGGCTTCACTTCTTTGTTTGAATATTTCTCTGAATTCTTTACACTGCCATTGTGTTGTGATGGCTCAAGTTTTTGGCTGCTGAAATCTCCTTTGTTAGCCTTCTTTCTTTGTCTGTTATCTTCTGTCGGAATATCATTACGAGAAGATGACACGGTACTACCAGCAACTGAATCACTGGTATCTTTTTTGTGGCTAGTGCGGCAACTGGAAGCAAATCTTGCACTCAATTCCACACTGTCCTGACATGAACCAGTTGGTGGGCGGCTTCGAACTACATTCCGCTGACTTCCCTTACTTCCCCCCAAGGCTGGAAAATCTTGACTACTAAGTGCTTTCACATTATTGACTTGCGGTCCCCTTCCTGAAGGATTTGATCTGCTGCTACTGGCAACACACACTACTCCAGAATTCTGTGAGTGATTCACTTGAATTAACAGATTTCTGTGGGGTGCAGAGGCAGCAGTAGCAGCGGATGCAGAAATCTGATTAAAGCCACCTTTACTAGAACCTCTTGATGAATCATGACTGTTTACGCTAAGATGTAATGTATTCAGTGCTGGTGACGGAGTTCCATCAAGTGCAGGAAAATTCTCATCTGTTATTGCTAGAGGAGCTTTAGATCGACCAGAAAACTGGTTACGATGAGCAGGAGCTGAACGAGAGGAACGTAAAGCAAATCCATTGGCAGCTGTGGAATCAGAGGAAGTTGCACTCTTTCGGGAAGGTCCACCAGACAAAGTTGGGAATTCTTGGGTTGAATCCATGTTCAGAGTTATCTGTTGCTGACTTTGGCAAAAATCTTTAAAATTTTCATCATCAGCTGAACCTTCATCCCCATCTGGCACATCAAACCCACCAACTGCTCCAAGCATCTCATCCCTGTGAAACAAGTATTTGTAGCAGATAAAACCTTTACGTACCGCCAGCAATCATCCATACTGCAAGTATAGAAGTAATAGTAATCAAACAATTTTGCAGCTACATATTACCATATAAGCCATTACAAAGATATTTGGAAAGTGATACATACCAATTGTAACATAATTTGTGATAATTATCATTGGGTACAATTTTATTTTCAGAACAAATGTATTTACCATTCCTTTGCAATGCAAATTAATCAACTGGAATTAAAAAGTAGTCTCCGTATATATCTATTTATATCATGACCATATTTTCTAGCGTATTTCTGTTATTCATGCGTTTCAATTATCTGTGCTTCATTGTGCATCCATTAGTATGGATATTTGAGAATTTACTGTATTAGTTTTTATTACAGTATACTAATTTCAAATTAAAAAAGATGTGAGAAACTCATATGCCAAAATCATAAACACAAATTTCTCCAAAATATCTCCACATTACTATCAATGTGAAATCTTAAACACTATCATCTCTATTATTGAAAAATATTCTATGTCACTTAGGCTTTTAAGAAGAATTACTCAATTATTGATCCAAACAGCAATCATTAGAGAGGAAAGGGAAGTTGAAAGCACTCTCAAAGAAGAATTGACACAGGTAAGGTTAGATTTTTAATGATAAGAGGGAATAGGATAGCCAGAACCAGTTTTGGAAACATTTGGTAGTGTAGGAGGATGGGGATTACATGAGAGAAAATGCATTTTCAATGACATTGAGTGAAGTTAATGTGTACTTCATTAAATTTAAGTCATGTCAAAAGATACGGCGGCCTAATTACCTAGCATGTATTTATCATTCAAAATGGCTATTGTTTTTTGAATAATCTTTACATTCAATCCAATCCATTTTTTGTTTTATAGAGTGCTGGCAAGTGGCACATGCTGTTTCATGAACCCAAAATTTTCCTTATGAACATCTTGTCTTTTGCTTATCCATGATGACTTGATGTGCTTCATTATTGAACATAATATTGGTGTTGACTATTTTAAATGTTTGGGCAGGTCATTATGTCAAGATGGCATAAAAGAGTTTGAAATGGATACCTTATTAGGGTTGTAATCCTATTGAAAGAATATGGTAATTGTTGGCAATATTTTTTTGTTCTTTAGTCTTTTGATAAATATATTAGGTGCTACATGCTGATGTGTTTATGTTTAGTGGTGTGGTAACATTTTTGGAGAAGTAGGGTGAGCAGTTTGTTTGCCTGCTTATTATTTTATCGATTTTTTTTATTGGAGAAGGGTGTTTGTTAGCTTTTATGTAATTTTCAGTTAGTCTTCTTTGTAGAAATTTCATCTGACAATACTTTAGTTTAATTACTAAAATGTCTTATGAGGATGTTGATGTGAATGATTATGAAAATGCCTTAAAAATATGAGGATGTTGTAATGAAACCTACTCCTTTCTATTTATTGACATCCATGTACAGTAAAATTTGGTTCATTTTAAATATAGGGTGATTCCAACTTCCCAAGCATAAAAAGCAGGGTAATACGAAACTAAGATGCTACTTGGTATGAATGTATTTTTTGACAGTAAATTAATGAAGCTTGAATTTACCAATTCCTCAGGAATATCAATAATTCTGACGGTTGTGATTTGTTCATTAATCACACAATTTTTTTGCAGCAACTTCAGACCCAATGCTTCTCCTTCTGTAATTCAAGTTTTCTCTTCCCACTCCTCTCCTCTAAACTCAACGAAATTTTATCAGCTTTTTAGTTTATTGTCTCCACATATTGAAATTGATTCATTTTTGTCCCCCTTGTGGCTTCATACAACATATTTGTATATGAACTACCAGTGCTGGCATTGACTGATGACATTGTTATGGCACTTAACAAATTGTTTCAAGTGTTCTCAGGGGGCATGACAATGATGATGGTTATTTAATTGATAGCTTAAATTTGATGTCAACTGATAAAAAAAAGCTAATAATATTTTTTACAAAAAGAAAACAAAGATATGCTGAAATATAATTACTCTGTTTCCTATACAGTAAATACATTATTGAAAGAAATACAAAATTAAGAAAATGCCATCACAATATTTTACAAGTTATATACCTTTGGTATATATTATCCGACCTTTGGTGTCAAAATATATTTAAAATATTTCTTCTTCCCATCTATTATCCATATTTTTATCTATATTTTGGCTTAATATAAAGAATGCAATTGATTTAAATCTTTAGGTAATATGTTAAAATGTTGAATTAAATTTACCTCTAATTTTATTTTATCCCAATTAGCATAGTATTTATTTGGAACTTATCATTATCTCTTATATGTATTTTTTAACATTAAGGAAATGTGGTCGTCCAAGGGTAAAGCATTGGACAATGACCCAATGTGTACATGCATTATTTTTGGGTACCAGAATTTCCTGGAATACCATAGACAGCACAGGGAAAGGAACTAGCCTCCCTATCCTGATGTATGAATTTCACACACTGTTGGGTGACCTCGGCCCTCACCTACCTAACCTATCTTTGGACTGATTACTGTGCTTACTATTTAGCTGCCTTGTGTGTCATATTTCGGTCATTATGATTTCTTAAATTACCCCTGGCGTGTGACTTAAAATAGTGACACTGCATTATTAGATTGATTTTGGGTAGAAATTGACATTTTCAAAAAGAAGCTGTGCACTTGAAAATACTCCCGGATATTTTAACATTAAAATAAGACCATACAAAACTCAAATACATCCATTAACTTTCATTTCACAAAATTGACAAAGAGATTAGGTAATTAATACAGCATAAACTTGCCTCAAGCCATGCCTTCCTCGACCACCACGATATGCACCCCTCCTGCTGTTCCAACCACTGGGATCACCACTAGCACGAGGTGCTAAAGTGAATTTCACTTCCAATGTACGCGCTTGCTTAGCTGCAGCTTTGCTTAATAACCTCCCATGAACCTGGGCTTTGTGTGCTAATTGGAAGGAGCAAATGAAGCAGTTTAAAATAAAATTCTTACAATAATAAAATAAATATGACAACACATGAAAAATATATCTTTACCCTTCAAATCAATATCTGTCCGGAAAACAGAAGTAAATTTTTCTTCAACACAATTTTCCTCTTCACATAAGTAATGCTCAGCTCTGTAATGCTCCCTCAAGCACTCATACGAACTAAAGAGAAAAATAAGAGATGTAACCAATCCTCGTCTTGCAGATATGTACTTCATGTTGCACAATATCCATCAAATACATAATCATTACTTCTATATTTGCCAAGTGTTGTACTACATATTTGGTTGTGAAGGCGGAGATATCTTGCTAAGAAAATGCAATCTCAGGGGTTTTCAAGAAAGCCACTGAAATACACATTTACCTTAAATACTTTCACTTCCCTAATTTCCAGAGGAGGACTTACAAAGTCCAAGGAGCTCCACCACTTTGTCAAATAACAATTTAAATTTTTAGAGTAAAAAGCCAAAGAACACAAAAACCAATATCAAATCCATAAAATAGTTAAAAGAGACTGTAGTAATTTGCCTACTATAAAGTCAATCATTCAATTATACTATTACAAAATAACTTTTCATAACACAAAATGAATCCTTATCCAACTACGATTGACCATAGAAATACAATCTGAGTCCATATGTTATTGCATTATGCACGAGTACATTTTTCTACTTCAGGAAGTAAGTTGCAAGCAGTACCTCATGACAGGAACTCCATATAATTCTATATTTGGTTAACTAAATTGAGCTAAAGAAATTGGACAATGCAAATTAGCAGACAACTTTGTTAAAGCTACTATCATGGCATTTCCCCTCTCTTATTTGTAATTTGCCTGAAAACTATTTTTTTAATCACCAACGGAAGAACAGGATGAAGACATTATACAAAAACGAAGTTGACCAAAGCAATATAAAAGAGTGGCACAAATATATCAGATATGAATAAATATGCCGATACAATTTGTTTGAACATTAACGCTTGGTAAAGGTCCATTCAAAGAGAGAAAATCATACCAATGAAGGCAAAACCACACACATTCTCAACTCAGCAATAAATAGGTCTTGCCACCATAATTATCAATTTTTTGTTGGAGTAAGTAATTTACTGTGAAAAAGCAGTTAATTATTTGACATGGTAATTCAAGACATGTAGTATTAGTTTTTTATGGGAGGCGACCAACAGATAAGGCCATTTGCACCATTAGGGATGGGAAAGGAAGGGTGGAGAGAACCCAGGCATTAACTTTAGCCTACAATTGTTGAAAGGCACTGAAAGGCAAAGGGATCTGCAGTTCAATGCCCCATCTGATGGACGCCGTACTCACTCAAAGTGCTCCCACAAAGCACCTCAAGTAGGGATCGGGATACCGCTGAAAAATATTTGTTGTCTCCAGGATTTGAACCCAGGGCCTCTCGGTAGGAAGCCAGTACATTAGCCACCACACCATCCCGATCCCCTCAAGACATGTCATTCCAAGTCATTCATAGTCCAATGCATGAACAAGCCTGACTAGTGTGCCAAGAGATACTTTCTATATTGTACAGGAAAGTGAGTACGTAATACAATACGCCTTAGAATTTGCAATTCCACATATAAACTTTAATAAGACCTATATGTCACTTTGGTGCAACATCATCAGGCCTGAATATGCTGCACAGCAGTGAAACCTAGGCCGCATTTAAGTTAATTTAAATTGGAATTACAAATTTATATTACGACATTATTCGTCCTAAAATAATTCCATAAAGTCATGCCTGAAATGATTGATTATGACAAAAGTGCTCTATAAAATGTTTATGCTTCGGTGGCTTTGCAGCCAAGGGTTTCTAAGCATATTTCCATTTTAAAATTGTTCAATTTCACATAACCAGAGATAAAAATTACAGAATGGATGCAATTAATTTGAGCAAAAATATTAAGATTTAATAACAGCATTATGGACATAGTATGTACAGTTAGCTATAAATTAAAAGACAACATATTGTGATATCAATACCTATAGTAATGGTGTAAACCATCTGCGTCACAGAAGTGGCAAAAAAAATGATCTCTCCGTAAGTGACGGAAGAGTTCGTCGTTATCCATATAACGCTGGTCACAAAACTGACAGAGAGGATGACCTCTGTGAGACCTGTCGTCAGTGTCTCCTTTCCTTCTATGCTGAGCTAACTCCTGACGCGTATAGCACCTTCGTTCAGCGGAAAATATCTGTGATTATAAAAATATGAAATGAAATTAAAATATATTTACACCTGATCTCACATTCTTCCAACTTCCTCGCAAGAAAAAATCCAGAAATAAGAATTGACATTTAACCACTTACCTTCAAATTATCTACGCACAAATCACAGTAGAATAGCTCATGTTCTCTTCTCATATGGTCGCTGAGACTTTGGAAAGTCCTAAAGGACGGTTTAGAATGACAGCGATTGCAAAGGTGAAGTAAAAGCTTATTGAATGCTTTTTGGACATTCATATTATCGAAACATATTTTATACTTCCTGTCCATCGTATATGACAAGTCCTTGATCGCACGGAAAGGCCGTACCTCTTCGGTAAAGATAACCTTCAACAGAAAATAGGTACTCCCATTTATCGATGCAATACATCAACAATAAATACGAATGAAAAACCACCTATGATAACATGTAGATGCTCCACATTAAAAAAACAAACTTTACTTTAAACATGATTTAATCTTAAGGCGCAGGAAAATACGTTACCGTTGGCATTTCTTGTCTGCATATGGGACATTCAACTTGAAGGCACAAAACTCTCATTCTTGTCGAGCATTCATAGCAAACAGGATGATCACATTCACCGATTGAATATATTTCAACAATTTTAAAACATACTACGCACGTGTTTTCTGAATTTTCTATTCGCTCCGTTGAAGTCATATTTGCAATAAAACACGTCTTCCCCGAGCAGAGCAGTACTACGATATGGGGCAGTGATTTTGATTTACAACTGACTTGCGTTTTAGTATTCGTTTATGATAATCAGTGAAATAAAAAAATGTTGTTTTCACGTTGCATTCATTTCATTGCATCAGGCTAACAACAATCATCATTAATACAGTTTAATACGAAAATTAGTCTCTAATTTCGCTCATTCCTTGAGACGGAAGTGACGACATTGAAAATGAGGTCCAAATTTACAAAAACAAAGTAACTATTTCTTTAATTTGATAACGATCAAATCATAATATTTTAATAAATGATGATTCCCGAAAAAATACTAATGATTTTTTCATAATCAAAACTGATAAAAACCTGACGTTACATTTTTTATTTTTTTTCCGAACTGATTACCATAATGCAAAATATATAAACATCTTTTTCTCTCTTTGGACCTTATATAAATTTTTTTTATTTAAAAAATAATTTTCATGCTGTAATCAAAGGAATTCCGGGCAGTGCTGAAAGAACACCAATTTTCACTTGAATACGCCTTACAGTTACATTATTGAACACAGAGGTAGTGCAAAGATGGAGGCCGGAGGAGCGTACGGAGGTGGAAAAGCAGGAACTCCATTCGATCCTTTACAATTCATTCAGCGACCTCAAGTTATTCTAAGGGCATTATGTTTAGTGAGTTGATTTCCACCAGTTCACATTCTGTGATTTTGAGATGTTCTCTTTTTCATCTTCTCGTCATTATCAGGGGGCATCGATTTTGACATTTGTCCGCCATGATTCGCCTGAATCTTAAAGATGAGACGATCGTGTTCTATTGATTTTTTAGTCTAATATTTGGCTAAATTTAGTTAATTACGTTTTCCAATTTTCCTTAATGTCATTAGTTAAGTTTTTCGGTATTTGTTAGCTGGACGCGAAGAGTATAATCCTGTTGTATCTTGATGAGTTACGTTCGAATTGTACTCTAGGAGTTGTAGTATTTTGAGGGCGTTTTTAAGTTGCGATACTATTGTTTGCCAGTAATTTTATTCTTTGAAAATTTTTACTACGTCTAATTCCTGCAAATTGAAACTAATTGGGTTCTACTAAATCAAATCAGTTTCATTCATATTAATGTGTTTTTTCTAAAATTTGAACCATTGCAGCTCTTTTCCATCATCGTATTCGGCTGTATATCATCTCAAGGATACAAATATGATGTTGATGAAGACAAGGATGTTTGCTTATATAACAAAGATGCAAATGCATGCAATTACGGAGTTGGAATAGGGGTCATTGCTTTCGTGGCCTCTATAGGATTTCTTGTCGGTGAATATTTATTTGAACAGATGTCATCTGTAAAAACTAGGAAACACTATGTACTGTTGGACCTAGGATTTTCAGGTATTTAAAACTCTTTTAAACATATTTAGAATTACAGTCTCGAAATAAGTCTAATGCAATTAAAGTAATATTTAATGCAGCAGGGGTTTCGTTTTAATATAATATCAGTAACTTTGTATTAATAGAATGCTACTCATTTCAACTCCTTTGCATTTAGGCACAAAAGCGTAAGTAGCATCTGATATAAAAATTAATCAATAATAGTTATTCTTTATTCTGGCTACTAACCATTCACACTGTGGGATAAAATATTTTTGTAATAATTCTGATACTAATTTTATTGCTTTGTACAGTGTACTAGTTCGTGCACCTTTGTTATCCAATTAACGTAACGGCAAATTAACTTTTTATGTTAGTTGTATTGTTTGTTTCACAGTGTTGTTGAATATCTGTGAAAGTATAATGTTATTTATACATTTCATGTCTTCCTGAATGACGTGAATTTCATAAATTGTGTGCAGTTGAAGTTCTCTGACTACTGTGTAATACATTGTCTGTCAAACACGGGAATAAAGGCCATATTGGTTATATGCTTAAATATTTGTGATTTGTAATTATTTGAACTTCCCTGCAGTAAAATTCACAGCTTGTCATTTCAATTTCAGGGTTCTGGGCATTCTTATATTTTGTTGGGTTTTGCTATCTAACAAACGAATGGAGCCAATCAAAAACTCCTGATGGAAACTATGGAGTCAATAATTTGCAAGCTGCTATTGCCTTTTCCTTCTTCTCAATTTTCACTTGGGTATGAATTATCTCAATTTTTCTTTTCTGCTTGAATTTATCAATAAGTTATTGCTTACCTTTATCAAAATAGTGGCTAATGTTCATAGAGATACAGAATTTTTTCACGTTTCAAATGTGCATGAGATGAATTTCGTATTGCATGCCAACATTTACAGCTGCCATTTTATTATGCATTTGAGTGATTTCTAAGGTTGTTCCCTAAATTACTTTGCACTCTGATAACAATTTTGTTAGTGTCAAGTTAGGTCGACCCTTATCGGATGGTTACATTCACCTCCAATGGCAATTTCCCCAGAAAATGAGCTTTTTGTAATTTAATTGGAGATGAAAATGTTTATCAGAATGTTTGCATATCTTCAGAAGATAAATTGCATTGTTGAACATTGACAGATGTGCTCACTTAGTACAGATTGTAATAAAACCCTGAATATATTTTCCATCATAGTTCAATTTTGGTAACTTGCCATTTTTTAGTCCTCATGATAGTTTTCTTTTCTTTTTAGTATGCAGTAGTTTTTTTTAACATTCGTTTTATTTTTACCTGTATCAGAATGCCATCCAATCTCCATCAGACTGAGTTTCATTTGTGAAGATTTTTTATTATTCTGTTGTCTTTGCAAATATGTTTTTCAGAATCTAGAAAGATGAATTTATTTGTTGGCGCTGAAGTTTCATTTTTCTCCTTAAAATCATACCAAAATATTAGTCTGTCAAACATATTAGGTGTATAAACTTAATGAGTTTCCTCTGCCTCTTGATTATATTTTCTGCACTTAGCTTAAAAAAAAAGAATTTGCAGTGCACATTTATTTAATTTAACCCTGCTTAGTTCCACCTGTTGGTTGATATAATTAGTCCATAAAATGGTCCCAAACCCACCATAATCAACCCCTAACATTTAAAAGGTTATTATCTGAAAAGACTTTCGGCCCTTAACAAAAAAGGTTTTAGAATGCATTATGTAATTCTTAGTGACTTTTTTCACTTAATAACTTGACTTTTTATACCCATATTAAATTTTCGATTATGATTTGTAAGTAATTCTTACTGATTTTTGCCTTATTACTGTAAATTATTTTCTGGATAAATGGTTTTTCTTATTGTTAGTGCGTGTTACTCAAACTTGTCAAGGTTCTGTTAACAACATGTATTTGCTAATGTTTTCCTATTAAGTTCAGAATCAAGTTGATATTCTTAGTTGCAATGCAAATGAGATACCTATTTATTGTGATGGTAATCAAATGGAATTATTATTTTTTCATTCAATAAATTTTGAGTTTTGGAAACATAAGTTTCAAGTAAGAACAAAGCAAAATTTCTCTTTTTAGCTATGAAGAGAGCTTCTTCAATGAAAAGTAGACATTAGTGGAGACTGCTTTACAGAATTGAGTGAATAACTTGGTAAAGAACATCAGGGTGTTAGTGATGGAATCTGGAAAAACTGCAGTATGAGGGCAAATTAGACAATTGTTGAAAGGTTACTTTTTTACATGGATAAATAATTTGTAGTTGGAAGCCTTGAAAAAATTTGACTCTAAATCATGATTTTTACCTTATTAGCACAATGCCTTATTTTATCTATTTGGCATAATATTAAAAGCATTTGTCAAATTGAGAGGGAAAGGTTTCTTTTTTAAACTGTAGTGCGTGCCATTACTTATGTGTTGTGATGAAGTACTTTGTGTAATATGTGCCAACTCACTGTGGGAAGGATTCTAGCCTCAGCTCAACAGAATTCTATCCATGCATTAATGTCTGTGCAAACATTTTTGGTTTAATGATTGTGTATTGGGTTTTTATGTAAATGACCAGAATTTGTCTTGGTTAGGATAGCATTTTTCTAAGAATAATGAGTCTTTTATGGCCAGCAAAACAGTTATATAGCTTACTAGTAATTCCAGCCTGGGCCTCTACAATCATCCTTTTCTTCCTCATTGTGTAGGTTAAAATATTCAATTAGTCCGTCTGGGACAAGTCACCTTGCTCTTAAAGGTCTTGAAAATGATGTGCATATTTTTTTCATAACAGCATTAATAATTGCTGTGAAGCTGTTAATACTACTGGCACATTATTGTTATAAAATACCAGGATTCAAATGTTCAGTGATGGTAATGTTTATATTTACGATCCCGTTGTACCTGAGGTAGTCAGCTTCTAACTAATTATTAATTGTCATGTTTATATTGAAGAAAAGTATGCTGATGTATGTTAACAGACCAGGGAAATCTTATTAATATAGTCTTTTTCATCACAACAACCTGGAATTCCATTTCAAAGGGCTCATTTAATCAAACTTTGGATTTTAGTTAATTATGCAAAGTAGTATTTCATTAGCTCTTTTTGCCTCTTTTCATATATTTCCTGCTCGACTTGGTAATATGTAAAAGGGTGGAACATTAATAAATTCTTCGATTGCAAGTAGTTTTTTTTTTCAAGTAAAGCGTATGTGAGAAATAGGCAATTTTATGGCCATTAGAATGGAGCGAACCCTGCTAGTTCCAAAAGTTGACCGTTCGAAATGTTTTATAGATAACTACTAGTGCAGTAATCAGTCCAAAGGTTTGACAGTTGAGGGTAGCACTTACATGATACTTAACAAGTATTTGTTAGATATTAATACATCAGGTAGTGTAATCAGTTCTTTCCATCGCCTCTTGATTTCCCAAGATGATCTGGTGTCCATAAAATGGCATAGCTTGGGTAAACCTGAGGATAACCTGGAGGCACCCAAAATTAGACCTAAGCCTTATACTTTGAAGCCCAATGCTTTACCCATGGACTTCCATGTCCTTCTATAATAGGTACAAATTTAAAATTTCTTGGGATCAAATTCCGGGAATAGTTGAAAATGTTTCAAATGCATCACAGATTCTTTTAAAAAACATAATCCAAGTAAATGAAGGCTTTAGAGTTGTTTGGAGTTTAGCCACAGCCAATCTCCTCTACTTAAAATATTTAACTGGCGGAGTGGAGTAGACAGCATCCCCCTATTCATTATATCTTTGGGGAGATTAATTATATTGTCCTCATGCTTGGGTTGCATTACATACTATTTTAAATTGAGTAAAGTAAAATGGTTGTTTGATGTGTAATTCCCTTCTGTAACTTCTCTAGGTGACATTAAAGCCAGCTTCTAAATCTAGTGGTAAATATCTTGATCTTCAAAAATGTGTAATTACCAGTTTTCTGTTAATTCTCTATTTACAAGTAATCTGTCAATCTTATTTGACTTTTAGATAAACATTTTTTATGGTAATCTGCTGTGAAAGTCTTTTTTAAAGAATGAAAAGGAAAACAAACAGAAATGTAAAATCAGATGTCATTTTTTCCATACAGATAATCTGGGGTGATTCACATAATTTATTGGATTTAGAGAGATAATTTTAACCATCCAAATCAAAATTTTCCTTATCTAAATTCTCCTGAGTAGTCATTTGAGTGCATGTATTTGAGGAAACTATTTCTCTTGGGCTTCCCTAACTTAGGTTGTAATTATTTGAATACTATTTCTCTTCACTTTCCAATTAAAAAGGCTGTTGAGTAGCACTTTATTTCCTGACACATAAGACTCACTGTGATTTTAAGGCTAGAAATTGTGAAAAATTCTTAAATCAGAGAGAAAACATCAAAGTATTTCGATGTCAACACCAAATGCAAAGAAAATAGCATTTTTACATGAAGCATGCTACGTTGTACACATTTAAGATTTATTTAGGAAGTACTTTTAGCAAAATATGAAAACTGTTGCTCAACACAGTACTATCTACATTTATAATAAATGCACCCAGTTTCTATGTCAGATGCGGGGAAAAAACTGTTTTTCTAGCGATTTGGCTTGTGCTTATACATAGGTCAAAGTTATGCCAGTAAACCCCTGACTCATAAGATGGTCTGATTTTAGAGCACATTTTCGGGTAAAACAGTGGCTTATGGGCCGGGAGATACAGTATGCGAAACTGATGAGGGGCATGGAGTAATTCTAGCCTCAATTTTGGTGTGAATGTCAACAAAGGATTTCGGTAGTTAATTTTTCAAAAAAGTTTCATGCCATGATGTGTGATGGTCACCTTTATTGTTTCTTGCAGCATAAGCGGCTTTCTATGCAAAAATTTCCGAGGACCTGCTGTTTTAGATTGTTTAATTTAATGTAGTTGTGAAGAAACAGGTGCATGGTATATCACAAATCTTACCAATTTTGTTTGTGAAGAAGCCATGTCAATGCTTAAGTGCATCTGGTTGTGAGAAGTGAATCCCAGTGTCTATGAAAATACTTAAAGGCATATTTATCTGATACTGTATGTATCATTATTTATCCTTAATGGAAGAAAAAATAAAATATTATTAATATAAATGATACATGAAACCTTTAGGATACATGAAATATTGCTTGTTTCTGTGGGCTCAATGCAACAGTGCATTGAAATTGGATTGATTGTGCGAGAAATTTTTCTCTTGACTCCTTCGCAATTTTTATCCCATGTTCTTAATGTTATTCTCCAAAATTTTTGCTGAAGCTGGAAAAAACTAGTAAAGTTGTCAAGACCTCCGAAATCAAACCTCATGACATGTAAACTGATATTTATGAATAGCATTGGAAGCTCGAAATTGGTTTACACCGGTAAAGTTTTTCTCTGGGATAAAAAAGTGGCTTTCTGATTTGTAGATTTTGTAACATTTATTTAATTCAATCCTTTCATGATATAAATGTTTTTTTCTTGTCACATTGTTATTTCAGTGCTGTTGTTTCGTTTCTGAAGCAGAGAGTTGTTGACAATATTTGCAAAGTGGTAGAAGTATCTAAAAATTTTGACCCTGATATGGTCGAGTTTGTCTCTCTCCTCTTGTGTGAAATAAATAGGCGTCATTACGCAACATTTTGTTTTAGGCGGTGAAGGAAGCTATTTTTCATTTCTTTTTTTATTAAGTGCCTCAATTTAGTTTTTTATTGATATCCTTGTAATTTGTGCTCATCCATATTAAGAAAAGTAATTTTCTTCATTTGCCATGATGAAAGTCACTCAGTTGTGTTTGCTATGATGGCCAGTAGGCTAGAGGACTTCATACAGCAATATGTATTACCTGGACTGAAAAAATGGTGAATGTGTCATTTTCTGGTTGCTTAAGATTTCAATACTTTAAGTATGTGACAAATTTAGTGCTTTTAAGTATATTTTCCACTCTTGTTATCTCAACCAAATATAGTTCACCTAATATAGATCACAGCAAAGTTGTATTCTAAAATATGTGTACAGTGCAAGCTTGTACATACGCAGTTTAATTAAACTGTGTAATGAAGGAGAGACCATTTAAAAAGATATTCACCTGCTGGTTTCTAATTTGGCTGCTTCCCTATTTAGGCTCCTGGAATGATCAGTGAACAGAATATTGCAAAGAGAAAATAGTGTGCATTTATTGTCTAAGCTCCTATAAAATAATGTGTAATGTTTAAGTTTAATGACTGCAATTTCAAACCTGATTTCTTGTCTCAGTGATAAAATATTAGGTCATTTTTTTAATGTTTAACATTTTCTCCAAATGTAGTTGTGGAAGAAGACTATCTTATTCTTTAGACTGCATGTAATCAGTACTTTAGTGCATTTTTCAACTTGAATTAGCTTGAATATCACAGCATGCCAAAGTATTTGACAGTGTGCCTGTATATAAGCCATATTGTAAAGCAAAGCTGTATTGGTGTATTATCAAAGTTTATATTTTCAGATGAAGTACTAGTGATACGTTGTAGGTATGTGGATGTTTTGCTGAAATTCGATTAGTCGAAAAGGCTTATTATCATTGGCTTAATATATTTGTAAATTTGGTTTATAATCTATTTAAAGTTGCTTTTCTCTGCATTTCTGGGTTCTTCATCTGCGTTAGTTGTCTTCGGGCGGTGACAGTTTCGCTGGCCATCCTCTCTGAGTCTTCAGGTTGAAGGTATTTTTGAAAGCTGTTCTGTCCGCCTTATAAAGGGCTGGCAGACAAGAAAGCTTCCAGAAATACCTACGACCTGAAGACTCGGGCAGGATGGCCAGTGAAACTGTCATCACCTGAAGACAATTAACATGGATGAAGAACCCAGAAATTCAGAGACAGACAGTTCAACGCTGTGGAAACCCTAGTACAGATTTAAAGTAATATGAAAGTAGTATTTGATATTTTAATCTGTTTAAATGTAATATATTGTGTAATATGTTTTCATATGAAGTTTGTATTTAATGACCTGTCAATAGGCTGGGTGTGCCTGGTTTGCATACCAACGTTTCCGCCAAGGTGCTGAGGCAGCTTTTGCTCCAAGCTATGAAGCTGATCCCGGTGCTGTTCCAGGTGGAAATCCTTACTCATCCTATCCAGAGGGCACTGGATATCAAGATCCTCCATTTTCTGGAAACCAGCCTAAAGGTTTGAAAAATTTCTTTAGTTATCTTTTAAGAAATATTTTACTCCTGTGGTACTAAATCTATAAAAAAATTATTACATATTCACATGTAATCATTATTTGAATTAATTTAAAATTCTCATTCTTAGGTGAATAAATGAGAAAATTAATGAAACAATACCAATTACTATTATAGCTTGCTCGATTTGTCCTTTTAGTTTATATGTATGCTACTATTTGGCTTTTCTTGGGTTTCTCTGTGACTAAATATTTTGGAAATTTGGTGTACAAATTCTACCAGTATCAATATTCTGACAAATTACAAGAAACTGAGGGAGATGCCACGACAGTAACTTTTAACAGAGTTATCCGCTAAGTGTGCATTACAATGCAACAATTTCAGTGTGTAAAAATCATTTGCCTTGACTGGGATTCGAACATAAATCCCTCAATGTCCGGCCGAGTGCTCTGCTAGTTAAGCTGTCGAGGCATCCTCTTACATTCCTAGATTTTTGGGGCTTTAAAAGAATGAGATATTGTGACAAAATACTGTACATACAATGTCACAGGCATTCATTGTAACATTGTGTGTACAGTATTTCATCACAGCATCTTGCTTCTTAAAAACTCATAAAATTTTGGAGTGTAATTGCCAAATTGCTCAGCAATTGCCAAAAGCTTAAAACTGTGATGGAATGTGAGAGTTCTTTCAAAGTTATTCAAAACTGCAGTAAAAATGTTGCATGTTTTCTAGACCCATCAGTTATCGCAAGGATAGAGTATCCTGCGTGTTGGTTAAAACTTTTGTGCATGCTGCATATAATGGGCATGTTTATGGGTGTACGAAATACTATTTATTTTGAATTCTGAATAGTTATTCAGTTTTATGGCATTAGCAAAAGTGAAGTATTTATCCCCGTTACTTGTATTTAGCTCAATAGAAAGTCTAGGTTGCATCGCATTTGGAAAGAGTTCCTTATTATTTACCTAAAACTTAAATTGACAAGATTTTTCTATGTAGTTTTCCGGAATAAAAGTACGATTGAATAATGTAAAATATAGTAATTTTAAGGTACTCTTTAAATTATTTCCATTGTCCAATCAATATAAATGGGTGTTATGGAAAGTTCCAGTTCTTATGAAATAATTCTGGTAACACCAATCTGAGACACATGCAATCTAGTTTTGAAATAATTTCTGATTATCATAACAATAGGTGGCATTTGCCTGCAAAGTCAGGCATGCAAAGAATGGTTAAATGGCAATGAATTCCTCATGATGTAGGGTTGTGCGAACATTAGCATTCATCAGTGAATGGGTGCTGTATATGACAATGCCCCTATGGATAGAGTATTGTCAGCTGATGAGCAAGGAGCTTTAAAGGAAGCAATACAGCCACAGCCTTGCATAATGAAGCCTGCTAAAGACCCATTACAGCTACAGGTGTTTATAGCAATCGCGGATAGAGAAACTGATTATCTTATTTAATTGAAGGACATGGATTTCACTTGACCTGGTCCGTCAGTAGAATGAAAGAAAATAGAAGGCTGGTGTAGACTTGTTTCATCACCATGATAATGCTCGTCCACACAGGGCAAAAAAGGCAGAATGGCTTTCAATGCCTCAAGTTCCATGAGTTTTACTACACCTGGTGTGTAACCGTGATCTTCGCTTTGTCACTTTTTCCAAAGCTGTATGCCATTCCACCTGAGATGTAGATGTAATAGTAGATTTATGTCTCTAGTGTGAGGAGAAGACCAGATTTCTTCACCCACCAAATGCAACTTCTCAAATGTTGGGTGTATGTGAATACGGATAGTGACTATGTACATGATAAAATAATGACCATCTCTGGTAAAGGGCTGTGCAAACTTTCACCAGACATTTTTAAGCAAGTATCTCGCCCGTTGTTGAAATTAATACATAGAAGGCAAACTTTTTGAAAATGGTCTAGGTTTTTCCTCTGGGAAGGAAATGGGATTTTCATATATGTGGTGAACCTCAATCTAATAGTTGATTAAATAATTGTTTTGCACCTAATCATTGTGCATATGAGGTATATTTGAAAAGTAAGGTAAGGTTTATAGATAATGTGGTTTAGTAATTTTTTTTGTAGACCATTAATGGTATTTATGGATGCTTATTTAAATTTTGTTTAAAGAAAATGAATATACTATGTAATTTTAAGCATGATTTGTGAACATTTAAGTTACCTTCAAAGCAAACAGTCATAGCCTGGAAGGAAAACTAGTTTTTTATATTTGTATAATTTTTATAACCCATTTACTCACCAATCCAAAACTCACTTGTTTTTATAGGCTGATGGCACTTGTCTCAAGTTTTGGCCATATTTACTTTTTCTGAATCCGTGTGTTTATTGTTTCTTATTGATATTAGTAAAGATGGTAATTTTATATTGTGTATCAAAGTATAAAAATTGAAATTTTTCCAGTTAAAGTTATAATTAGGCATTTAATAATATTATTTAACACTTTAAGTATGCTGGTAAAAATTACACTAATATTAGAATTCATTGTTGTATAAATGCAGTACAATATTTTAGTTTTATAGTTTTTCACCTTGTAAGAATTTGAAGCATTTAGAAAATTAAGTTTAGTAGTTTTAGTCCTCGCTTAAGTGTTTATGATTAAATAACTGTTATATTTGCTTTTTAAGGTTTAATCTTTGATTATGTTCTTGTATGGTGCCTTGTTAGCATTTCTTGCTGTGTAACCGTTAAAATTTGTCATTTTTAGGTCCCGTTGGTGGTGAATTCCAGGCACCAGCTTATTAGAGGTTGTATATAATCCTCCTAAGGATCTGACAACAAGGCAAGATAATCTTGCTGTTTCTTTGATGAGTAAACATGAACAGCAGCATTTTCATTTTGTCCTTTATGCTATTATTTACAACTTTCCTGCCATAGGAGTGTTACGGAGTATGTTATGGGCCAGTAAAATCTGAGGTATTGTTTCACAATGTCTGATGCTGGTGGGTATGAAGAGATTTTAGGAGATAAAAGTAAAAAATTAACTTATATTAATTTATTTTAAAGTTATATCACGAAGAATATTTTGTGTGCTGCATGGGTAGGCAGTAGATTAGTGCCCATAAGTTGTAAACGTACCAACACTTGTATAGCTGATCTCTAATGGTACTCTAAGACAATGTGCTCTTAGCAGAGTATATGTTGTAAATTTGAGCATTTGTTTTGTATGTATCAATATAAATGTTAACATATCTTTCTTATGTAGATGTCTGTACAGATTAAAACTGTATATTTTATTTTGTTGAAAGAAAAGGCACTGTGACTATATTGCACATGAAATAATGGGCCAGTATTCTAAATGTTGGATATTTGTTTTTGTGAATAGGAAGGAAGCTGGTCCTACCTTTGTGTATTCAATTGATTGATCTCACAGAGATTCTGAGTCCACAATTCACAAGTAATAAATAGTGCAGGACCAGTTTTACGAAAATCTTAAAAATTGACATCCACCTGCCCATACTTCATTACAGTTAAATGTATTGCCATAATTATGTCATGATATTTATGGCTTCCATGTCAGGAAAGCCAAATTTCACTTGTGAAAAAAATGTGGAAGAGGATTAAGATATTTCATCATTGTACAGAAACTTAAGTTAATATGTGCTTTAGGACCTGATTTAGGTGGTGCTGTTGAACTTCCACCCTAATAAAATGGAAAAAAGGATTTTGCATATCCTAAAAATTGGATTAATCCTTGCCTGTGGCATATTGGTGGAAATTTGGAACAGGTTTCTCCTTGCATACCTTGGACAAAATAAAATGATTGAAAATCTATTTCGATGATTGAAAATCTATTTTACAGAAAGGTGGAGGTTGAAGCACTTATCTAAAATAACTCAGACATTGTCATTTGTTTTCATCAAGGGTGAATGATTGTATGTTCGAGTTAATGTAAATGTGCTTGTATGTGCGTGTGTGTGTTATGTGCTTTCTAGTCATAGCATTATTCACACAGGTGAGAAATGCTGTAAATATACTGTAGGCCAAAAAGGAAAAATTAAAATTTCAGTTGTGTGCTTGGTTCATATTTTAAGAAACACTGAACAAAGTGGTCAAATTGTGAAATAATTACTATTTGGTTATTGTTGTTGTTGTTCTCATTGTCTGGCAATTACCGTAGAAGAGTTTGAAAAGTAAGATCTGAAGCACTCAAGTAGGATCAAGCATTTTCATACTGTGTCCTAGTGAGCTATCTAAAATGTGGTCATTGGAAATATGCTTAGCAAGTAGTGTTGCATGAGCAATATACACCACATGTGGGTGTTAGTTTTAACTTGCCAAAGACTAAATGAAAGTTAAAGAGTTGATGAGATGATACTGCAAGTTAAAGCAGAAAGTCTAAATATCTTTGATCTTTTTTTCTTCTTTACATTTGTTGCAAACTTTCATCTATCAATGTATTGTAAAATTAAAAAGGTCTTCAGTGTTTCCATCAAGTCAAAATACTTTTTTTTTTCATTTTTATAAGTGTTCATCAACGAAATACGTTGAAATCAATGGTATGCTCATAGCAATAAGTCCCACTTATACAATTGATTTCCTTTTGTTATATTTTTATGATCTAGTCCACTTGTTAAGTTTAGTTCCATCTGTGCCCCAAAGGCTTAATGTTGGTTCAAGTCACACATGTGATGTGTCTATGAGGGTAATGAATTCATCCAAGGTTATTTCCCTTAGTCTGAATGTTTTCCACTATTGTGATATTTGGTTGATAACTTAAAATGGCAATTATTGGTGGCATACCACATTCCAAAATGTACAATAAAGCAATTTCGGTAAATGTTATATTTGTTCTTCTTAATGCATTTTTACTCCAGAAAATTTCTCAATTTTTAAAATTTAAATTTTAAAAATTTGTCTCAATTTTTAAAATTTAAATTTTATTCATATTATCTACTTTTAAAGACTAGTTAAAACGACTATTAGCTACTTTTAAAGACAGTTCACTTATAAAATCTCTGACCAAATTATTGATAATAGCCCTTCTTAGTAATCCAAATGTGATTTGAATTCTATTTTTGGCATTCTTATTATATGCACTTAGATCTGTCATGTCATGATAAGCCTTAAATGCTTATTGGAAGCTGAAGTTTTAGTGAAATTACTTGAGAAAAAAATGACATGGTTCATTGCAGGTTACAGTGTTTATCTAAATTTCAGTTATAGGTACGAGTGTTGACTACAAGAGAATATTTCATTAATTTTAGTTTTGCTATTCAGGCCATTTTGACCTCAAAGACATTTATTTGGCTACTAAAGCCCAAATTACCCTGCAAAAGCAGATGCCATTACTGCGATGACTATATAAGGAAACAGGTTTGTTTGTATCGAGACATTTACATTCATCATATTTCAATTGGATGCGAGTGATAGTTGGTGGTATGTTCAATTTATAATATGGCAAATTTATATTAGAGCTTACTGATTAGCCTTGCAATATCTTGATCAGTCAGTCACCTCATTTGGCTATTTATCATTTCTGTTATATTTACGTGATGATTTCAGTTGAATTTACGCTAGTAGAAATGGTCTTTTCTTTCAAAAGAACCTTCGATGTGTTGTTATGAAAACTTCTGTTGCTGCTGAGTAAAAATGATTGCATTTTGCAGAAAACATTTCTGGCAAAAGCTGAGGACATTTATTTAAAGAACATGGCATTTATTATACTCAAATGAATTAATTAATACATGAAAACTTAAAGTTAAAATTATGAGATAGTTTCAAATGCTAACATCAAAGCTGTTTTTAAGAGCTATCTGAACCATGGCATTGACTTGTGTAGTATTGTCTGTTAAGTTTTTAACGTTATTAATTGAAACTGTTGGATTAATATTTTTGCTTCAATGGCAAACCCTATGGTCATGCCTAGTTTTCTCGTAACAAAAAGTGGACAAGAGGAAGTCTTGTGTGTAATCCAGTCACACATGGCTGATAGTAGGTGGCTAAAGAAAAGGATTGGAATATTAAAATTGCAATAGGGTGATAGTGCACATCTATGAAGTGAGTTGAATGACAGGCAGTAGTACTATAGTCTTAAGAAGGTATGTAGCCATACCTGAATAGGCAAGGAGAGTGGATCTACAAATTTTGTTTGTTGTAGTGCATCGTTTTTAGGATTTGTAGTGGACCTTAAAAAAGCCGGTATATATGGGAAGAGGAACTATGCCTATAATTAAGGTGATTAGGTCAATTGGTTTATTAATACGTAATGGAGAAAAGTTGGTCTATGAAATGAGAATTGTCCCTCCAGTATGAAAACATGCACTACAACACCATGAAAAATTTTGTGTTCTGTAGATTGTGCATACAACTCAATTTTTGGAATATTCGTGC
Organism: Hetaerina americana; assembly: GCF_022747635.1. Taxonomy (NCBI): domain Eukaryota; kingdom Metazoa; phylum Arthropoda; class Insecta; order Odonata; family Calopterygidae; genus Hetaerina; species Hetaerina americana. The sequence continues at coordinate 95,080,035 of NW_027286874.1, forward strand.
ATCAGGCAAAATGACTTGGTTTTGTTGTCTGTGGAAATTTAACGGTTAGCAAGACAAAGAATTGATGCTTAAATGGCGGTGCCTACACAAGTGAATGGTCGGTGTATTAGTTGATTACTTTTAGAGCAATTTGGTACTGTGATTCATCAATGATGGTAAAATTTAGGTCAGCTTAGTAGGTGTGGACTAATACTAACAGGTAGTGCTTACCCACTATAAATATAGATGTTGATCCAATTAATTTTTCTGAAGTCATCTCAATTTCAACACGTTTGGTGTCAAGTGTGGTTGGAAAATTTTCCCAATAAAAATATTTTAATGCTAACAGGTATCTTCGAAATAATATTCGCATGGTCTCAGCCAAAAGAAATTTATCAATACGTCTGCATCCAAGAATATCAATCAAGTGGACCACAGAGTTCCGGGAACTGTCTTCCATATGTTCCGTGTGAGCGCCAGTGATAGGGAAATGAGCGCTTGATGAAATAATGCTGATCCGATTAACGGCCTCATTTGTACAAGTGGTCAACTCCTATTCTCACTTCCATTGTTAAATAGTTTTGCTGGAAACTAAATTAGCGGAAGGGGTACAGTGACATGAAAATCATGTTCGTCGAACCATCGAATTTTTCAGCTAAAGACGACTGGAATTCATCGTCCACATACTACGAGTGGAAGAGTAAAACAATGTATGAACTTATTTACTTCGTAATATTATGCATTTAATCATCAATGTATATATATTATAGTTTACCGTGAAACTTCTTCCTAATCTTTGTTGACAACTACGACTCATTCCAACTTTGGTGAAGCAAAATTACTCACTTCAGTTGCAAGTCGCAGTCTCTAAGAATTATTATGAGGAATCCCCCAAATTCATGTGAATCATTTTTTGTATTTTCCACCAGGTCAATTATTTTGCTGCCAACCTAAGTTTCTAAGGCCGCGAAAGTACTGTCCTGGTGATTGTTGAAAAAAAGGCCATGTAAATCATACGCCGGAAAAGTCATAGATACTTCATCTCAAATTAATCACCTCTGAACTCTTTAGTTATTTGAATATTTATTATCATTAGTAGTAGTACAAAATACCACTTTAATTTCGATTTAGGCCTAAGATATTACAGTGGTAACCTTTCAGTTCTTGCATTCGTGGTCGTCTTTTGGCGATTCGCTGACACTTCTAAGGATGTCATTTCATGTAATGTAATGCATTATTTTAAAATGCTTTTTAGCCTGATATTTTGTTTGAAGGATTTAAACTAGGATGGCTTCCAAACGCTTTAATTATTGAGTTAAACGTTACTGCGCGATTTTTCATCTTTATGGGGAAGTTCGAAGAATTCCACTCGCCACATGGAATCTGTAGGGCCACTGATCACGAACGAATACTTCACTGATGCCAGTGAACGTGCTCGTTGAAAAAAGAACAAAATTATCTATTACTTATAATAAGTTTATAAAAATCAAGGTATGCTTTTTATGTTGTCAGATTTTCATTAATCTTATAAGATTGTCGGTCATTGGTAACCCAGTAACCTCTTACAGGTCCCAAGATGCTGTTTTTTTTATTGTTTCGCTTGAAATTCCTCGCTTGTCCTATACGAGGTCAGACCGAACGGTATCAGGCCATGCAATATTTTGAGAAAAATAGCCCTCCTAGAACTATGCCTTAGTCCCCTTCGAAGTACTCCTCTTGGGACATCACTCACTTATCCTAGCGTCTCTTCCACTTTTCCAAATAATCGCCGAAGTCCTATTTGGGAATCAGTTGTCTCGTCGCATTCTCTTTTGTCTCGTCAACGTCAAGAATTTCGAGCTGAGCTGCAGGGTACTTGCTTCAAGCCGCAAACGATGATCCAGGTTTTCTAAAAAAGGTAATAACTGAAGATAAGTCATGACCCTGAAACAAAGCCAAGTCTTCCCAACAGTCGGTTGGCGTGATAAAGGATAATGGATAGTGGTACCTCTCTGACAGACATCGCGTAGTCCGTTCTTAAAATTTTCATATTTTCTTTCTGCTTTAATTCTGTCGAAAACACCTTTTGTTCTCTTCCCCTCCTACAGGATATTATCCTAACCTCCTGCAAGATATTATACTCTAATATACGGTTTTAGCATCCTACTACCTCTCCACATTTCTTTCATCCACTTTTTCTGTGTTATTCAGATTTCGTCGCAACTTACTGCACTCCCACTGTATTTGAAACTTTGTCGTTATAGTTTTATTCTCTGCCCAACTTATTTTCCCCATTCTCCCCCAGTTTCCAAAAGGTAATCTTTGCTTATCCTGTAACCTAAAAAAACAGGTTTTGGATCCATGTAGCGATACGCTACATAATAGTATATCTTGGCAAACGGTAAGTCAAGTTCGTAACTTCGGGAGGAGAAATATTGATTGAATGAATTGTTTTTTGCACCATTATTAAGTATTTAAAGGTTCGAAATTTTTATACATATTAGCCAATAAAATTTTCTGTTCCTTGTTGATACAGGATTTATACTTAGTTCCATCAGTTTCCAATCCTTTTTTTTACCCCGCGACCCATCAACGACGGTAACATCGTACACTGTGCTAGAAATATTCAATTTGTGTTATTTCCAAAAGGCGAAATTAGAATCAGGATTTAATATTTATGCACCGTATGCAGTGAGATTTCAATGCATCGAAAGTTCACCTACGAAACTACTTTTGGATGCCCTCGAGGAGACCAATCATCAATTTGACGATTATATTTACATTCTGCATGCAATACGAGAAGGAATTCTTCTACTGAGTACACATTCCATTCAATAAAGTGTTTATTTCCTCGTCTGACACGTCGCGGTGGCACTGAAAAGATAACGTCTATGGGCCCGGATAGGCAATTCGAAATGCGATGCTGACTTTTCAGTGTTTCCATACAAAGTGAAATCAGTCTTAAACATAGTACGATGCGCATTTATGGCATTATTAAATAAGTAAGTTAGATGAATTATTGTGATGCGGCTGCTGTTAGCCCTTATCAGTCAATCAACAAATAAGTAGTGCAGAATAAGTAGTCCATAAGTGCAGAAAAGTTTAACCCCAGTATCATTAGAATACACCTGCATATATTACAAAGCAAAAGGTAAATGATTAAAAAACATGTCAGCGATTAAGTTATACATGCATTACAATAAAAGGTAAACAATATTCATTTTAGCTTGAAAATTATTCTGAAAATTTTGCAAGGCGCATCTTCCTGAAAAATAACCACCAATATCAGCACATCTTAGTTCGGAAGATAGTTCAAGGTTCCTCTAACAAATTCAGTAGCTCAAAAAATTTTAATCGATTTATTAATTTAGTGGAATGATTTGACTGGCTATAACTCGTAAAGAAATGTAATGCTCAGCAATAGAAAGATAGGCAGCTGGATAAGCGCGTATAAAATGACCTTTTTAAATTCACTTTTAAATAAACACTCATTTTTCTCTCTATGAAAGCTATCTTTTATCTATATTGTATTTATTTAGATATACATATTTATATATGTCCTCTTCTTATTTACGTTGAATGGTGACATTTATGTTGTTCAGCACTTCCCAATAATTTATTGGAATATTCTCTTAAAAGTAGGAAATTACCCTTATGCATCTCTATTTCTTCTACTTAGATCTTCACCTGCCTAGCGTTTAGGTCATCTGATGAAGCTTTTGTGTCCACATCATGGATAACACGGTAAACCTCTGCATCGTCGGAAAATAAACGTATGTTACTAGTGACTACGGAGTCAATGTCGTTAACGTAAAGTAAGAATAAAAGAGGTCCGATGACACTTCTCTGGGGAACACAGGAAGTAACTTCTACTGCATTGGAGCTAACTCCATCTATCGCAAGTCTTTAAACCCGACCATTCAGAAAGTTTTTAACCCAACCCGGATATTTTTATCTATGCCATATGCAAAATAGTTTAATGATTATTAGAGTAAACTATATGATATACATGCACGTTATAACCACAATTACATTGCGATACAACACTGATACACTGTACAATGCATGAATATCATATGATCAAATGCTAGTATTTTTATTGCTATGCATGTACTGTTATTGACAGATGTGGTTACTGTTGGGATTGGGTGTTTGAAGAGAAATTTGTGTGAGTGAACTTCATTGATACAAATAATCGTGCGGCATAATCTAAAAGTGGTCCCATTGGGGTTAAGTCTTCCACTGAGTGATTGCGATAAGGAAGAAACTCTCGAGTTCTTCTCCAAATCGTCACAACAGATGGACTGGTGCGGGGAGAAACCCGACAGACAAGGTGTTTAGTTAGCCGAATATCCATGGTTTAAATGCAATGCCAAATTTTTAAATGCCTAGGAACCCATTAAATATCCCGCAAGATGCCCATAGGTGTGAGGAGCTGGCTTGATCCGATCCCTAGAAGCATGTCCCTCACTAACATTAGGCTGCCATTTTGAAGATTTTCGGTAATACTATGCGAATTTTGCCTTTTAAAATGTAACTTTTCGTTGACGTCTCAAATAATATGATGGAGGTTGAGAGTTAATTACGAGGCACAATTATGCGCTCGGTGAAACTGCAAAACGTATTGATACGGAAAATAAGGTTAGGGGAATTTAAGTGATTGAAGATAGTACGAGAGTAGTTTTTTCAATAAAAGAAATAAAATAGGGGGGCGCGAGGAGAGAAACTTGCGAGAAATGCACGAGGCAGGTATGAGGGCGCTTTCGGGCATCGTGTATGATTAAATTGGTCGAACAAATTTTTGTACCCTTTCGATAATTCCGGTTTTTTCATAGATTCCCTGACTTATTCTTTTCCCTCACACATTTTAAGTTCCCGGATATTTTCCTGAACAATCATATGATATAAGGCCACCGATTGAATACCAAAATTCAAAGAAATTGTTTTAAACGTTTTGAAACAAGGTTCTCAACGCCATTGGCCACCGTAGGCTGTTTAAAATTGATAAAAATGATTAGCGAGTCTGTTCCGGGCCAAAAGACTAGCATTTTACCAAGAAATGTGTCCAATTTTGCTTAGTTTCCCATATAATCGGAACCAAAGAACGATATAAAAATTGTTAGATTAGCAAAAACTTAAAACTAGTCTTCATGTTTGCTTTCTCCACAATAAAGTTATTGCGATTTTTCGGGAGATTTTTACAAACTTTTGTTGATAAATAGATTGAACTTGGACATTTTTTTAGACAGCCATCTTTAAAATCGTTAATCATACAATTTTTTATTAGTATGTTTTCAAATTTAGCATCGGCGTACTCACTCGGACTCCTGGATATATTTGTTTGTTTTTCGCAAAGTCAGATTTAGTTTCAATACTTTGGCAGCACCTTTTATTTTTATCATTTCAGTAGTAGTAGTAGTAGATTTTAGGGGAGGCGACCGACAGCTAAGGTTATTTGCGCCATAGGGGATGGACAGGAAAGGATGAAGGGAGGAGAGAAACCCGGCGTCGGCATTAGCCTGCTCTTTACGAAAGGCGCCAAGGGGTCCGCAGATTAACGTCCGATCCGACGGACGGCGTACTCACTCAACGTGCCCTCCAGAAAGCACCTCAAGTAGGGATCGAGATACCTCTGAAAAATATTCAACACCGCCGGGATTTGAACCCGCGCCCTCAGGGTGGGAAGCCAGTACGTTAGCCCCCGCACCATCTCGATCCCCTTATCATTTCAGATGCACTTCTCTCACCCTTTTTGTTGGGCCTTAATCGAGACTTCGATTAAAGCTGGGCAGAAAGCTTGCACAGAATGCATGTGTACCGCGAGATGCAGTTTCACTAATTAAGAACACTATTTATGAGATTATTCATTTAAGGGCAGAAAAGTCAGCAATAAGAGTTTTAGCTGCATTGCAACTTTTGCAAAATATGACATTCATGTAATCTTTTTATTTCAGGATTTGGGTTCAATCTGCGAATGGACCATGAAGTTGGGGTAAACGTCACACTAAAACGTTGAAATGTTTGGCTCTTGCTCTGATACTCACCTATGAGATTATACACTTTTTCCTATCTCTCTACATCCTCAACTCCCATTATTCCGATTTATGAAGTAAATTTTTCTGCTAGAATGCATGCGTGTAGTTTCGGAATCATGAGCCTATATGATAGCATTTTATGAAATATTATTTGAAAATTGTTTTTATTTAGTAATCTACCTTTTAAGGCAGGTTTTGGGTGGACACGGAATTTAAAGTGCTATAATCCTTAGCTCGACTAAGATGACAACCTGAAACCCCACACCACATTAAACTGTTGTTTATTTCGGCATATGTTCTACCTCTGTATTCCATCCAGCATTACAAGGTCTGTCCCAAAAGTAGGAGGAATCAGTTGATTAAAAAAACGTTCTTGCCAGAATTGATGCATTTACTCAAAAGTCCTCAAAGTAGCACCTTTGTGCGTCCAAAAACCGCTGACAGCGGGTTTTCCTTATCTCGTACACCTTGTGGAAGGCGATGCCCGAAATGCTGCTAAGCTCCCTCGTCACGTTCTGTTGTAACGCTCCAACCGAGCCGTGGTGACGTCCTTTCAGCACGACTTTGAGGCGGAGAAGAGGAAGAAGTCTGGTGGGTCGGAGTCTTGGCTGTAGGATGGCTGAGGCAGGGTCGAGAAGCTCTATGCAGATCCACCTTCGATTTTCCTTTTGTTCCTCCGTGAGCACTCACGGCACCAACTTCGCAAACACCTCATGACCATGTGTTCATTCACAAGTCGATACACATCACTTCTAGGGATGCCAAGTTCATTAGATAGCATGCGAACACTTAATCTGCGATCTCTGTCCAACAAAGCCTACACTCTCGCAAGATTGTCGTCAGTTTATGAGGTTAAAGGGCGTCCTGAACCTCCGGCATCTTCAAAATCTTCTCTACTCTCCAGATCCAACTTGTCTCACTCAGAAACACCCGCTCTACCCATGTCGTTACCACCATAAGCTGCCTTGAGCATGCCATGAGTCTCTTTTCCAGTTTTGCACAGTTTCACGCAAAATTTGATGACGTAAGCTTTTCCAATAACCATTTCTTGACGGAACGTAACGATGTCACCTTATAGAGGTTTCGCAAGCGAACGATCCGCACTCCGCCAAGGCTGGGAACCGTCACTAGCCTCCAGCCTTTCCTGAGACTCCCCTCCCTCGAAAACAGTCAGAGAAACCGTCGCCCGTCCGTCCGTATATCCGGGAAAAAATAACTCATTATACTTTAGGGATAAACTCCTATCCTTTTCCTAACGTCTCCGCTCTATCACAGTCTCCTGCACTCCAACACCTATCAAAATACATTCCTTCCTCCTTTGTATTTTTCCCATCAATCGAATCTCTTCATTTACCATGCCTAGTACCTCTTCGTTTGTTTTCTTTTCCGTCCAATTTACTTTTTCATCCCTCTCCAAACCCATATCTCAAAAGCTTCCAATCTACTCCGATCATCTAACTTCATTGACAATGTTTCTGCGCCGTTCAAAACCACGTTCCATTTTAAAGATTTAATTAGTATTTTTTCATCATTCTCACTCAGCATCCCTGTCATTAACTTTAATTTAATTGGCAAATTATTGTATTTATTTTATTAACAAGTGTTTACATTTATATATCTTTTATGTGTATTCGTTAAAATTTTGTATTTTAATAAAAAAATTTATTAGGCATAGTTAGAGATACTTTAAAAGAGTATTTTTACATTAGTTTGTGTTGATTAAAACACGAAATCAACTTGGTGTCGGTGAGAGTGTGAGAATTATCGGTAATTACGGCATAGGTGCTATTTTGGCAGTTTTCAAAGTTTATCGATGATTCTTACATTTATTTTTTAAGTATTCCTTACCTTTCAAACTATGTATTGTTCGCTATCATAGTCGATGTAGGAGTGAAGTGCTATGAAAAATCGTAGGCAATGCGAAAGACTGAACCCATTGTCGCGGAGGTGTCTCTTTCCTCCTTTTGTGTATCGAATTGTTTGAGGCGTTATGTGAAAAATATGGCTGAGTAATAAAAGTGTAAATTTCCTGAGTTCTGTGATTTCAGCTTGCGTTGATAATTCGTTCCGTTGCCTTGACTCGCATGTCACGTGGTTCAACACTAATCACAGCTATTAGCACATTCTGCGGGTGTGCATAGAACGCGGCCATTTTAACGGCAATGTCCATCACACCCTCATCGTGTAGCTTCATGTACCTTGTTCATTTAATAATGCCATAAATGCGCATCTGACCATTTTTCGAAATTCTAAAAACTATTATCAAGACCGTGTGAGGTATAGTTTGTTATCCCCTTTTTCAATAATAGTTTTTCCATTTTTTACCATTTTACACCATTATTTCCGACGAAATGAAGTGCCATAAGTATTTTCTCGCTCTCAAACCCCTACACTTAACTGGCATTTTTAAACTCATCATTATCATTCCGAGGATTGGTTTCTAGCGTCTTACCAAACTGTCCTGTTCCCTGCCAATCTCATCATTCCTCTATAGATCCTGGCAATGGAATTTCCCGTCAAATACTTCTCGTAATTCGTCCTAAGCCTTACTCTTTAATTCATCTCCATTTTTCATTCAAATATGATCATCAGTAAACTATCATCCCTCAGGATATGTCCAATCAATTTCCCCCTGCTTGTATCATCCATAGACGTCTCTCTTCAGGTTCTCTTCGAGTACTTCTTCATTCGTCATCTGTCTATCCATTTCATTTTCAATAATTTCCTGTTGCAGCAAACTTTCATTGCCTCCAAGCTTACTTTCCCCGCTCTTCCTATCATCCAAATCTCACATCCGTAGAAAATTCAAGTTCATGCATAATTAACTATTAACGAGTCTTCCTTATGCCCATGACATTACTGTTTGCCGTTAGCAGTTCTTCTAATAGAAGAAAGCCTTCCCCTCCAGTATTCCGACTGTATCCCTCCTCTTCCATCACTAGTGATCTTGCCGCCTAAGTAGCAACATTCTTTCACTTGTTTAAGTGTCTTTCCCAAGTTTTACTTGTAGATTTTTTCTATACTTCGACAGCAGACCATTGCCTACATTTTAAACTTGTTTATGTTAAGGTTGTACTTTTTTATCCTCTCTCCATATTTGCTAGTGTCATTGCAAGGGTTTTTTTTCTCTCTGCCAGGATATCCGTAAATCGCAGCATACTTATCCTTTCTACTTAAAATTGCCCACCACCTTATCATTCCTTTGATCTCGAACATTGCCTTCTAAATAGATAAATTAAATGTCAATGGCGATAATTGCCAACTGTATCTTACTTTTTTCTTTATTTTAGCATCTTTTCTGCTTTAACTGCATCTAATCACTACTGCCTGATCTCAATATAGTATACATCAGGGGTGTTTCAAGCTCCTGTCGTCGTATTTCATTCCAATTTCCTTTAGGATTATAGCATCATATTTCAGTCTACGATGTCAAAGGTTTTTTTTCTAAATCTCTGCTTCCCTGGCTAGCCATAAATTTAGTACCTCTTTACATTTAATGGTATTTTCCACCATAGACCATAGATGTTATATTTCTAATGTTTTTCTTTCCTGGCCTCCTACAACGATTGCACTTTAGTGTCCCAGCATAGTTAGATTTTCTTCTACCTTTACATTTTTTTATTAAGCCGGCGTTATCATCTTTTTTAAGCTGATTACTCAAACTATGTGGATTCATGCCCTCCCTAAACGTCACCTGATGGCATGGTTAATAGAGTGGACTGAATAAAGGCTTAATCTTCTAATACAAGAGGGTCAGCAGTAATGCAGTGTAACTTTTTTGATGACTATAAAAGAGGTTAAAGTTAATTATTTCATCACATGATATTAACTACTGGCCTTGAACATCTCAATAACTCATTTCGATGGCACTGCTTTAAACTGCGTACTGCACAAATTTTCGAAACAGTCATTGAAAATATTGTCAAGAGGAAAGTCACCCCTATGTTAAGAATTCACCTGATACGTTTTAGGGAGGTATTTGTTTAAATGTGCGATTGTTTATAAATTCAAAAATATATGTTCATGTGTGAGTGAACATTAATGCATGAAAAGATGGCGTCCTAACACCCCACTTCATACAATCTTACGGTAATTTTGGGGTTATAGGTTATACGAGTATAACCTTCTGATATAGCGCTTATGCTGACTCTTAAATTTATACATATCCTCACCACGTTTCCTTGGCTCTACTAAAAATCATTTGATTGTTCTTCATAGTTTTTAATGTAATTCCTTTTATTCTTCTCCAAAATTCCGAGCTAACTTTAACCTATTTATTTTTCACCTCCTTCGTAACTGTTTGCTGTGATTATGACTACTGAATTCCCTTCGTTTTAACCTTTCTTATCGTTTCCTCAGCAATTCTTGCTATTTCATTATGAAGTTCTGCCCGCCATTCTCCAAGAACTTCGCCAACGTGTCAAGTTCAACAATATTTTTAGATATTAAGTAATTTTTGGTAATACTTCCTCTTTACCCAAATTAAATCTTCAGCATTCTGTTAAAATCCTTTTGACTCTTTGATTTCATTTCATAAAACTAATTCACGATTTGATAATATTATGGCCCAATAGTATTGATGGAGTCAAAGGATGCTGCTTCCACTCCATATTTATTTAACTCATTTTGTTAGCATTGTTTGCGAATCCCAGGTTGATGTCCGTGTCTTCTCGGGAAAAATGGGAATATTTTGTTTGGATTAACCCTGAAAGTTCACCAGTTTACATTTTGTGGCTACCTTACACCATTTTCAGGCAAGGAGAGAAAAAACTTTATTCGCTACATTTGGGAAAGTACATAATGGAATTAGAAACGCGAATACGAATCTTCCTGACGGAGGCACGTTTTCGTTCTCCACGCGAAGGTTAATGAAAACTTTATCCATGCTCTTCAAACTTCACACCGCAGAACCAAATGCGACTCGATTCCAGGCGATACAGCGAATTATTTGAGTAGAATCGTAAACTCCGTGATCCAATACTAATTTACAATGGAAAATTATTTCATGGGTAGTGATGGCTATAACACGCAAATAGACACTTGACCTCGCATCAGGTTTGCAGTCATTTTAGCGGTGAGGTCTGAATAGTGCTAGCCGACTCCAGTAAAGAGTTACTTTCTTCTTTTCCTTAATTCTTCAATCGTTTTGTCGGTTGGAACTATAGACCCTTCATCTCTTCAGGTCTTAGCATTATTTTTTCATCCCCCAGTGTTTCCTAGGTCTACGCTTCCCATTTTTATTTCTGTCCTCACTTTAATTAGAGAGTTGAACAAAACGGTTTAGTCTCAGAACTTAATTCATTATTTCATTATTCATTTTCATTATTTTTTTATCAGCATCCTTTCCTTTTTTCCTTAAATTCTTCTCCACTGACAGGGATGGCCAAAATATACTGATATATCGTTGTTTTTTTGTACAATGCATTATAAAAATACCGAAAAAATCCTCGATACAATCGGTAGAAAAATACTTTTCTAAATTTTTCAATCAATATATTTAAGGTGAAATAGGATTTTTACCATAAGTAGTGACTAGTTTAACTAAAAATTAAGACTTAGAATATGTTTTTTAAAAACTACCGTTTGTTTTTCTCGCTTCCACTCCACCACCTCACTGCCTAGGACCATTGGGAATGGGCAGGAAACGAAACTCCCCCTTCCGAGCTAGAGTGAAAGGAATCCTTGGTTTGCGTGATGTTTTGATAGTTAATACCTATTGTTAGATTGCATTCCAAACTTCTTTTCGCTGTTGAGCGATATTTTATTGTGCTTTGATTATTTTGCACGTGAGTTTACTAAGGGAAAGGAAATCTTATTTACAGGATGAGTTCGAAAACTCCATTCAAATCTCCAGTGTGGTAGTGCTAAAAAACATCACAGGATTGTAAATAGGCTACAAATTTTGTATGAAAGCACATACGTCCTGATTTGGTGCTCAACTGGTTTGATTTTTCAATTGCAATGTAAGCATAGGCACTGGCAGTGATAATTATTATGCATAGGTACAAGTTTCATAGTAAAAGCATGTGTTGAAATCCCTCAGACTATATGACAAAGGCAATGTCTGTTCATCCTATATGCAATCGAAATATTTGGCCAATTATGCAAAAAGTCAAATAAAAAATTAAAAAAAAGGGGATTGCGGGGAGAGAAAATTGCGAGAAATGCACGAGGCAGGTACGAGGGCGCTTTCGGGCATCGTGTATGATTAAATTGGTCGAACAAATTTTTGGGCCCTTTCGATAATTCCGTTTTTTTCACAGAGTCCCAGACTTATTCTTTTCTCTCATACATTTTAAGTTCCCGGGTACTTTCCTGAACAATGATATGATATGAGGCCACCGATTGAATACCAAAATTCAAAGAAATTGTTTTAAACGTTTTGAAACAACGTTCTCAACGCCATTAGTTTCCATAGGCTGTTAAATATGCCTTTGTTCAATACAGTTTTTGTTTTACAAACAGTCATATGAGTTTTTTCGTTTATAAATTACCTCATTGTCGTTGCTTAATGTCTTGTCATAACATTACCCGAGAAATCTGGTCGCCAACTCCTCCAGTGAGGGAGATACAGCTGAAGGGAGGAGTAAGGAAGGAGGAGAGCTGAGATTAAAGGGAGAGGGAAGTATATAGAGAGGGGTGAGAGGGTTAAAAGATGAACGTTTGGTGAGGGAGCCGGAGAGGAATGTTGTTAATAAGAAATATTTTATCCAGTAAGTCAAAAGGATTTGAAAAGTGATGTGCACACCTGTCCAAATGTACTCGTAGTTCATAGAACTGATGTGACTGCAGAGGGAGGAAATTATTATTAAGGCCTCATAATAAATAAATGAAAGGACTAACTTTGTTAGTCCTTTCATTTATTTATATTGAATATTTATATTAACAAAGTTAGTCCTTTCATTTATTTATGATGAATCGGTTCCATAAAGTTACGCCAGAAACCATTAATTATATAAAGGCCTCAATATCCAGACAAAAACATCCTTTAACCATATTAGAACATATAAGAACAACTCAATCTTTGTCTGTTTATCTATTTCCTTTAATTTCACCCAAAATCTGATCCGATATTATTTTCTTTCATTCGCCTCGTTTTCCCAACATTGTCTCCTTAGTCATCGTCTTCAGCATTCCACTGCTTCGCAATATCTGCCACACCCACTTGTCCCGCCTCCTTCGAATTTTTCCCAACAACCTTCTCTCTTTCCCTAACACACTCAGAACTTCTTGGTTTGTTTTCCCCTATCCTCATTTTATTTTTTCACTCTTCTCTAAACCCACATCCCCTAGTTTTCCAATCTACACTTAATCTCCTTTCGACCGTTTTCGAGTCATACTACGCTCCTTATCAAAGTTGTCATAAGTATTTTCTCTATATCTATAGTAAATGTGTTTGTCTTCAGCTCCAGCCTCTCTATACAAGGTTATTTACACAATGCAATTCTTTTTTAATGTCCTTACCACTTTGCTCACCTTATAACACACTTCCTAAATAGACGAACATTTCCTTCACATTTCTGCATAGCGCTTACGCCATGTCTTTATACTTTCTTCCCCTAATCCTGTGTTTACTGACCTTTTACTTCCTTTTCCTTTCCCTTTCAATCTTCCATTTCATATTCTCTGTAATATATAGTTTCTTAAACGTTTTCTTATTTATCTTTCCTATGGTCTCGTTTGCAGCCATATTCATCCCTTGCTCATGATATTCCCATCTTTCTTCTACTGTACTCGCCTCGTCACCCTCTCTTGTTATCAACTGCCTCCTGGTACTCATTCCATTTCGCCCCTGTCAATTCTTCTACAATCCATTTTCTTTTACTCCTTTCCGATTTAATTTTCATAAATTTGACATTGTAATGGACACTAAATTGTGATCCGAGTCCGTATCTGCTCCCGGAAAATTGTGAATTTATCACTCTATTCCTGAATGAATGTCTGATTTACATCTATCGCGATGTTTAAACTAAGCGTTAGTTTTAATTAAGCCATTTCTCTGACAAAGGTCTATTGATTTCTACACCGATAACATTTATCTCTCCGAAAACTGTACTCTCATACCTCACTCCAGTCTCTCCCGCTGTCTACCACCAAATTGTTTTCTTCCAGGGAAAATGATTTTTTCCTCTAATTGACCATACGAGGGGGACCCAAAATTAACAGGAATGTTGTTATAGATTCTTTAGTTCTCAATATATTTACATTAAAATTTTGTCCACCTTCAAAGTATTCCCCACTGACCACAATGCACTTCTCCAAACGATGCTTCAATTGTTCCAAACATTTCGGAAATTCATTTATCGGGATGTCCTTTAGGCCTTCTAGCGATTTTTGTTTTACCTCCTCCTCAGTGTCAAAACGCTTTCCTTTCATGTCCCTTTTGAGTCTGGGGAACAAAAAGAAGTCACAGGGCGCTAAATCCGGTGCGTAGGGGGGGGGGTTGACAATCGATGTCATGCCGTTTTTTGTCAAAAACTGCATCACGAAGAGGGCGGTATGAGCCGGCGAGTGAGATGGCGAGGGACAAATTTGGCTGCAACCCTTTTCATATGAAAATCTTCAGATAGAATCCTCTGAATTGAACTCCACGACACTCAAGACATATCATAGAGTTGATCAATGGTTCTGCGACAGTCTTCACGAATGAGGGCATTGATTTTGTCGACGTTTTCTTCAGTTCTTGATGTTGAAGGGCGGCCTGATCGGGGTTGGTCTTCAATTGTCATTTCACCAATTTTAAAACGTGTAAACCACTCGTAGACTCTGATTTTGCTTAGGACAGCTTCCCCATAAGCAGTCTTGAGCATTACAATAGTTTCCGCGGCCGATTTCCCCAACAGGAAACAAAATTTCACTGCAGCGCGTTGCTCTTGATAATCCGCCATCACGTTTTTCGCCGAAATGAAAAAAAGTTGTTTCACTGAAACAGCTCTCGCAAACGGACCAATCCAGTCACAGCGACGGCGCTGCGCATACTGAAGGAGGTGGCGTGAGCCTGATGTACGACCGGCCGAACAAAGGGCCCCACTCTCGCTCCCCACCGCGGCCCAATTCCCGTTACTTTTGGGTCCACCCTCGTTTACTTTGTTTACTTCTTCCTCGCTATGACTACTTGTCGACATGACCATCCGGATTACCACTAATTTGGCCGGGTCTGAGTTTATTTTTACTTTATACATTTTATCACTTACCTTTTCCACGTTGACTGTTTCCTACCCTTCTCAGTTTCTCTTCAGTACCATGACTATCTTACGTTGACCTTCAGCTCCACAGTTATATATTACTCTGTAAACAACGATCCAGTTATCCCTGCTATCTTTTCATCTCACAACGCATGGGCTAAATATGTACATTTCCCCTTTCTATCTCTTGTTCGATGTTTTCTAACTTCCCTGTCCTCAGCATCACCCTAGTATTCCAGGTCACTGTTATAACTGTGGCGGTTCTCTTCTGTGATTTATTTAGTTCTGTTTTCCGTTCGGCTGTGCAAGGATTTCGTATTATGACGACCGAGGAAGCCTTGCTTCCCCGCTGTCGGGTAAATTTCGATGGAGTCCTGTAGTTGCCAGGACTTTGTCAAATTTATGTCCATGAGAGGCTTATGGGATTGCCTTCATCAATAGTGCTTTGAATGTGATACAACCACTAAAATGGTAGCTCAACTGGGACCAGACGCTTTTGTAGCCATCTCACTCAGGAACAGGCGCTGCACGGTTCACCTTTCGTCTGGTTCCCACTCTTCGACGTATGACATGAGTAAGTGACTGATATCCGGGAGCAATTATTACTTAGGCCAGCACAGTTCTATGGGTCATCGGAACACGTAAGCCTTTCCACCATATTCAAGGTTTTAGTCTACGTGGAAGGGTGGGGTGGATTGGCCCATGTAAAAATCCAGGCAGAGTGAAAATATAAGGTAATATATTACGTTGCCTTAGGTGAAGGAAGAATCCGGAAGGGAAGGGAGAAATTTGAGAAGGTACTGTTGGGGAAGGGAATACGTGACGAGTATGGAACAGGTTTTGCATCTCGCGCAGGTGTATGAAGTCGACGGGATTTTGGGAATTGGTAGAGATTTAGAAAGAGGCCTGGTGATGGTTAAGAATATTTTAAAGATGCGCGTGACAGTAGACCGGAGGGACTTAAGTTGCTAAGGGTGGTCGGGAAAAAATCACTTATGGTGATTTTAAGGGATTTTTTACGTAAAGGAAATTGGCTTTTGCGATCGGAAGATGTGTCATAATTGCTGTTGTGGGAAATTTTGGGGTGATAAGTGTTTGAGAGCTTTTTGTTTGGAAGCGAGCGTGGGCAAGCAGGTCAGTAGATAGAGGCATGACGTCTTTTAAGGTATTTGTTTAGAGAGTCAGGGCAATTAAAAATGCGGCGTACAAGCTTAGAGAGTGTGTAGGGGATAGACTGTTATTGTGCAGAGGATTGAAACTACTGAGTGGAGACATTTTTGTTGGTTTGTGGGTTTAATATGAACTGCGGTGTGAACTTTCTTGTCAAGGAGGGAAACATTAAGGAAAATAATTTGAGAAGCTTTGGTGGAGACGAGAATTAATTTCTTAAACAAGAAGAAGAACCTGCATCAAGTCTAATTTTTAATCGGTAGGATTCCAGTACTGGAAAGGAATGCCCAATGTTCCACTTCCTTTAAAAGCAACTGAAGTTCTCTCTTGCTCTTCAGAATGCTTAAATTCCTATAAAGCTTGAGCTTACTATTTCTACGTAAATTAAACATCTTTTTTCTTCTCTTACTCTTTGATGCAGTACATAGGAAGAAAATTAGCTTTAAGTCTTTGGAATCCTATGTATTTTACTGTTTCATCACCATTACTTTAAGTGAACGCCTAATTTTATTATTTGAAGCTTTATTAATTTTTTATCTACTATATTTTCGTTAGTAAAAAAGTTTTCTGGTAAATTAATGAAAATGATATTCAAATGGCATACATCTAAATAAAGTTTTATGTAAATCCTAAATATAAATTATTTGCACAGTTTGACTGTTAAGTTGGCACACTTCCGTCAAATCTAGAATATTTGCCCATTTTAGACAAAAAGAACAGTTTTCTACAATGAAATTTGATTGAATTTTAGTTTTAGAATGGAGGGTGTAAATTATGTTTGTGCCTATCTCTACCTGAACGAGTTAAGCACACAATGAAACCACTGTCTTTTAGAGGTCATGGAAATTAATCGTAAGGTAAGCATTAGATTTAATTCATGTCAGTCTCTAATTTCATGCTGTTCGATCAAATTGAGATTTTATTCCATATTTTCGTGTAAGGTAACGTCCATTTTTATCTTGTTTTCTTATTTATGGTTTTATACAACAAACTGCTGTCTAAAAGTGATCGATTGTCCTGCCATTTGACTATATGCAATGAAAATTAAGCATCAGAGAAGAATTTTGCCGCGTAAATGTTTTCAGGAAACCCTGAATATATTTTACCGATTCCTGCGAAATAATTATCAATAGAAAAGTAGGTAGTTACAAGTTTACCACATTCCTTACGATTTAAGCTGACGGCCCGGAAGAGGAGAATGCCGTTGCATTTAACAATTCTCGCGATCTTCCAATGAGAGGGGGAAGAGTGAGGAAGGCCAAACCCACTGACACTCTGTTATTAAAATCTCGGTATTCTCGTTTCCCTTTAAACAGAAGGGTCCAGCAGAGTGGGGAATCGACCGCCTGGCTCCCCTTCCCCCCCGCGGTCTACTTTTCTCTTTAAAATTTTGGGAACAAACCCTTCCCAAACGATAGAGCTCTGTACTGAGGCAGCGTAGAAAATAGGGAATAGGTCGCCTTTTACCACTCAAACAGTTTGAGTAACTCGTAGTATACATTTAAACGGTAACAGCGCCAAAATTTTTCCGCTACATGAAACAACATCATTTCAAAATACCACATTAAACGACTGGTAAATTCTGGAAATTGTATCATTGAATTGAATATATTGGTGCACCTACTTAGAGCTACAATTAAAGATCCCCAATTATTTCGAAGGCGAAAGCGTAAATGGGCGTGAAACTGGAACGTGGAATGAAATTATTAAATGCTCTTTATTGCCAAGCCTAAGATACCTCAAACCTTAATTCATACGAGAATTGATTGATGACGCATTCTCACATGACAAAGAATTAATGAATGAACAAGATGGAGTAATTGGTCACTGAAAATCCCCGGAGCAAATTCGTCACTAGTTGGTGCGTCAATTAATCTACCATGGTAATTTATACGTTTCCCAAAACGGTCGGGCCACTTGCATTCAAAGGTAGCATAAAATTCGGGTAATTTCTAATCTTTATGAAATTACGCCGACATTTTGGGCTGACTCTAAGACTTCCTATGGCCAGAGAGACGGAGCAATGCACTTGGTAAGTGTACACATATATTTTACGGCGGGAGGATTTACTCAAAGGCGTAGCGACGAATTTTCTAGCGTGATATGACGATGGCCGTACGACGATGAAATATTTATGAGGAAAAACACAAACTAGGGCGCATAGTGTTGAGGGCTAAAAACTTCCAGACACTCGGGTCCTGTAGACGAGAAAAGAAGTATTATTCTCCCAGTCGTGAATGGGTATGTGTGCTTCTATCTCGCAATCAGCCCACACAGTACATAAAAGATTCTTTTTAGGAGGCTTGGCTCCATCTCCCGTCTATGACTCAGGGCGAAATCGCCATCGCGGGGAGAGGGGTAGGTGATGAACCCCCGTTTGGGAGGTCGACAACCATTCAGAATCATGAAGAATAATTTGCGGCCATCACATCGATAATGGGACGATAGATACGTATGTAATAGGTCGATGCGTTTGACACCAGCGAGCGAGCAGCGTGACCCACGAATCTGGAGCAACGTCTCAATCAGACCTCCACGCAATTCTGTAATCAAACCACATACAGACCGAAGAATGAAATTCGAGGCATTCATTGCTTAATGAAATAAATAAATTCGTGAGAAACTAATCACCACTCCGTTGTGGA
Organism: Hetaerina americana; assembly: GCF_022747635.1. Lineage (NCBI taxonomy): Eukaryota > Metazoa > Arthropoda > Insecta > Odonata > Calopterygidae > Hetaerina > Hetaerina americana. The sequence continues at coordinate 95,099,028 of NW_027286874.1, forward strand.
TCAAGTAAAACAGAAATGGTTTTAGCTCATATCTGTGGAGTGGAAATTGGATATTGATAGGTCTAGTGTCTCAGAGACTTCAATGGCCAGATGTCATAATTACCTGGGTTTAAATGGGTACGATGTACACCGACTGCATTCGGTTGGCTAAACAAAGAGAGCATAGTATTCCAGTCTCTCGGTTCAGATTACTGTTTCCAGAATCCAAGAATAAGAAGGATTTAACGGAATACATGGAGTACGTCACAGATGAAAGTATTATTACAGAAGTAGTGGTCTTCCAGGTTAGAGTAAGTTTTCGATAGACCCAGACACTACACACCACATAACCTCTGATTAACACGACACGATATCCTTATTCCTCATACTACATATTGCATATAACGCTTTCTTTAGGTCTGCAAACTTTCTACCTTCCTTTATTCCGCCCAAAATGCCGCTTAATCTCCACTTCGCTTGCCCAGATTTCTTCCCGATATTTACACTCTTCAGGTGAGATATCATGTAATTAATTCCCGGTATTTTGAAATTAGTTTTGTTGAGTGTGGGATTTAGAGAAAGTATGCGATGGGGTCAAAAGTTATAGTTGCAGGCTATTGACTCTAATTTTTGTCTTGGCATTTTTTATTTATTTTTAAACGTATAAGATTTCCATTATCCTTGTGGCAAGGATAGCATTCTATGAGAGTTAATGTAGGCATTAGGAATTATGCCGGTTTCATTAGCCATGATATGTAACTAGTTTCATAAAAATCAAGGAAAAGATAATTTAAACTACAATAAGGGGACAACGATATTTGACATTTAGCAGCCATAATTTGTTTTTCAGGTTAATTGTAACATGCTTTAAAGGCAATATATAATTTATCACTACATTAAAACATTGCTCAATTTTTAATTTCAAGAAGGAAATAATGGACAAATTTTTCGAATTTGGTACTACGAAATCAAAGATAGCGTCGATAAAAAAATCTACTCTTACTTCCTTCTCTTCTGAAAACAACATTAGGTGAATGAAATTTTGCTTAAGGTCACTCGATGCATAATTAAGCCGAACATCTTTCGAGATGACGTCCTTTCGATGAGGAAAATATTTAGGAACCCAATTTGTGAGTTCGAAAATGCTTCATTTTTTATTTACTTTCTCGGACTCGGACACGCATTGAAACAATTAGCGAATTACGAAAAACCATAAGAAATCCGAGAAAGGGTTGGAATCCCATTCGCTCCCTCCTTCCCCTCCCCATCTAAGTGCCTTTACGGAATGTCGATCCCCTTCCAATAGCAAAAGTTTTGAATAATTTAGCCTTGAATTGTTTTTTAATCCAGCGGTCAAGGATTGCAGAATTTCCTTGAAATTCGGAGTCAGAGGGTACCGTCGCATTGCTAGCCAATTTTGCAGTTTTAGCACCCCCCAAGTATGAAAACCTAACAGATGATTACGACAATTTCGTGATTAAACATGGCTTGTGGTAGTCATGAAGTAAAATGGGTAATTATGATCCTTTCGCTCTCTTTTACGGTTCACGTTGCAGTCCGCCGCTTAATACCTCGTCACAAAATTGGTTTTATGTAAATTTTAAGTTCACCGACGATGCATAAGATGCCGATGTTGATTCTTGAAAGCGAGTACATTTTATTTTTACATTATATAAGGGATCGGGAATAGTTACCATAGATTTTGTTAATAAAACTATATTTATAAATAATTAGTTTCCCCATATGCCAAAAATGTATCAGTATTTCCTCAAACCCCCTGTCTGGAATATCGAAATTCATGTTTAAATCCAGGTTAAGTTAAATAATTTTTTCAAGGCTGATTTCTGCACACTACTGTTACTCGAAAATCATAATCTAGCGCGCCTGACGGGTTCTGTATACTAAGTTTTGCAACGGTAATTGCCTACACGTTTTTTTTGGACGGATGGAACTGTATACAATTTTATGTGTGAAGAAGAAAACGTTTTATGAATGAATTTATTGCTAGTGTATAGCACCAGTAGGAAGTCATAATTATGATCCGCAAATTTTCAATGAATACAAATGCTTACCAGAACGCGAAGAATTACCGAAAAAAGCTGGTAATATACTGGTACAGCTGCATTAGTATATTTCACGTGACAGTGGCGTGATAGTACTAACATTAGTTTCAACTAACCAAGAAAACCGTTGCTTATCTTTGTAGCGAAGTATCTACCTATTCCATTTCTTTTTTGGGTAATTATATTCTAAAGTCTCAATGACTAACTTCCGAGGTTTTCCCGAAGTCTAGGAGGTAGTTCCTGTTTCTAATGATACCTGAAAGAAGTTGAGTAAAAATGACGGTACAAGTTTTAGTAATTTTTTGGAACACCCATTCCTCAAGTCGCACACAGCGAGTCTCCTCTCTACTTTAGAGTAGGTTGAATTTTTCTTAGGTCTTCGTAGGGTAGCTCTAAGGGTCAAAGAGTAAATTTGAAATTATTATTTTTGATAATGTTATAACTTTACGTGAATTTGCGTGGATTTTCTGGAAAAATTTGATGATTTGATATTACTTCAACTAAATTGCATTTAAGAGTCTAGATCGCGTGCGTTCAATTGAAAATAAAGCGCGAAAAGTAGCGGAAACATAGGGCTTGTTAAACTAAAGAAATTACAATCTGCTCTCCTCGGCGTCTCGCCGTGTATACCCCTAGTGAGTTGTTATTTTTCAGGAACTTGAGAGATATTATGGGGAAATGAATAGCCGAATTATGTGGAATTTGTCAAATGGCACCGACTTGAATTTGCGATGGATAGATCTGCGAAATGAGTTCATCAACTTCCATCTTCTTTTCGAATATTCTCTCTACAGCTGAAACCCTTTCTCCCCCGGGACACCCCACGTCACTACATCTAGCACCGCGTCTCACGTATCCACCTTCTTTTTGCCTCTCGCTGTCTGTATGATCTCCTCTTACGAGAGCAGCCTTACGCAGCAACAATTTATAAGCCGAAGGGAATAGCTAATCATTGTAAAATTTTGCTGTTAAAAGTGGGGATGGAAGGAAAGAATTGCAAAAATATTGATTATTAACAAATACGTAAATGCTTGAATCAATCACGAAGTTATTTTTAATATCACTTTTCGAAGCGAAAGATGTGGTTACTCGCTCGCAAGCTTCGTACATCATCGTTCTATTTTTTTTAGGCAAGATAACTTAACAACCGGAAGGCCATTGCTTGAAAAGTTTTGAATGTTAGAATTGGCACACGTTTTGAGAATTTTCAGTAAATTTCTAGAAAAGCGATTGTTCTTGAATCTGGAAATATCATCGCCCGTAACTTTTACCGTTAAAGTTGTAATTAGCAACGCTTAAGAGAGCCATGATAATAGGTCTTTTTTCGCGATAATACTTATAAGTTACTTCTAAGATACAATGGTAAATGTATGATACACGCCCAATGCCAGTAATTAACGTCTGAAGAATGAATTCTTAGATTCAAAATGGCGGAAATAGCTACATTTTCAAAGAGCGTACACACGCATTCGACATTTAGCGAGTTTCATGTTGTCATTTAGCGCCATTCATAGCTATTCAAGCTTTTCAAAATGTCCTTTGGTGGTTCTTAATACTGCCACGTCTGATAGAACTCATATCCGCTGATATAAAACGGCTATACATTTGGTATATTGAATAATTAATGCATACTCTTTTGGCGGCCTCGGCCTCCACAGGACGGGGAAAATGGAAGCAGTTCGATTGCCCTGTCCTCTTTCTCTGAAATTGAAAAACGACAAGGGAAGTTTTTTGTTCGACAAATTTTTACGACGTTTAAAAATTAGCATTTTATGTACGAATATACTACATAGTTTTGTTTTTCTTTTTCTACTCAAAGTTTAAGTTATTATAATCGCCAAACAGTGAGTCAATCGCTCAACTCAAGGAGAAGAAATATTACTAGGTATTTTGCATTTAAAAATTTATTTTCTCCAGTCTTTAATCATAGACACCTGATTTCAGCAAGAAAATTGAACATTGACGAAAAATATCGCCTTAACAAATTATTTATTATTTTCTATTAGCCTTATCCCGACTATGATTTGACAGAAAAAAATTGAGTTAAAAGATCAGGGACGGAAATTACTTACTTGCGTACTTTCCACCGTTTGTTGAAAATTTTACATTATTTTAACTGAAAGAGTTACATCGTTTTCCAATAATAGTTTTGGATCACTGCTCCTAAAATTGCATCTGCGAAGTGAGCTCCAACCTGACAATCTCGACTTGTTCACTCATGTTTGTGTTACCATTTGTGAAGCAGCATCCTTTTTCTCACTTTCGAACGCAAGGACCTTGATGAATGAATGAACTAATGATTTTAATGTACGCACGAAATAAAACGACTCCTTAAGCGCTTACTTTCATTCTGGCGGAGGTTGGTCGATCTAAAAGTCTGAGCAGGATCAAATTTCTCAAATAATGTACTGTAGAAATGTTGAAGCGTACCGACTTTTATATGCATTGAAAATGCGACTTTCAATTTCTATTGAAATTATATTGCTAGGTAAATGCTCTGGTTAATTGGTCGTCATCACTTATTTTCTTGAAGTCACCTTTGGATATTCAACACCAATGACCGTTATAGTTGGAAAAGCTATCGCGCGTATGCTCCATACCAGTAAACCTTTGGGCAAGTACCCAATTTAGCACCATAGAAGAATTAAATATTACTGTTATTTGTTTCATGAACTATACGTGGGGGTTCGAGATGGTGCGGGGGCTAACGTACTGGCTTCCCACCCTGAGGGCGCGGGTTCAAATCCCGGCGGTGTTGAATATTTTTCAGAGGTATCTCGATCCCTACTTGAGGTGCTTTCTGGAGGGCACTTTGAGTGAGTACGCCGTCCGTCGGATGGGACGTTAAACTGCGGACCCCTTGGCACCTTTCGTAAAGAATAGGCTAATGCCGATGCCGGGTTTCTCTCCACCCTTCATCCTTTCCTGTCCATCCCCAATGGCGCAAATGACCTTAGCTGTCGGTCGCCTCCCCTCAAAACTACTACTATGAACCATATGTTTATTTAAACCCACCACCTAGCAACGACCTAATGTTTCCAATATCGCCTAATATTTGCAATATTTTAATCTGCGACGCATTCAATCTTTTCTCGGGCCTTATGGTTTAAGACCGGATTTGCGTAAATCTTGTTGGCCAACATGGGGTGTACGACACAGGACATTGCGCATTTAGGAAATGAGTTGAAAAAACATTTTCACCCGACGTATCATGAAGAAGATTATCAAGGGAACGTAAAGAATATGGTCACCTTTGAAATTCACATGCTGACTTGGTTCCTTGGAGTAATGAATTTCCTTCAGTGAGCAGTACAGGGGTACAGAATTCTTACAGTACATGGGGGTTGGTAAAACTGGTGGATTTGAATTCCCGCCGACGCTGGAAAGAAAAATAATATTCGGATAGTATAATGAGAAAACCTCGAGAAGCGACGGGAGTCAAGTTCCCTTCGCAATCTCGCTTTTAATTGGATCCTCCAGTGGACTTTGAAACGGAAGATGAAAGTATTTCTTCATTCCGCCGTCGGTGGAATTAGAAATTCTTTGACTTTGATGGGCTGAGCAAGGAGCACGAGCCTTCGCGTAGGCTTCCTCCCCTCCTCGAAACAAGCCTCGACTCCAGATGGTGTGGTCCACATGAACGCGAATTCCTTCCAACAAATGCACCCTTCCACGTTCGGTACGTCTCACATACATAATTCTCCATCAACCTTGTCCCTCCTGGTGATCAATGAATGTCAGCAGCATCGGAAATCCCCCGTTTTTTGTTGCCATAAGTCACGCCGTTAAAATGTGGGAGAAGAGATGGGAGATTTACATGGGACTTCAGATAAATTACGGTCGGATTGCGGGATAACGTGCTCTCGAAGTGAGGACGTGGTCGAGAGATCACCGATGGTGAACACACGAGGCCAGGCGGGGGGTGGTGGGGTTCAGTGGGGAGAGAGAGGGGTAAGAATGGGGTGCACGAAGGTGGCGCAGGTTGGGGATGGCGAGGCGGGATAGTGGAAAATAGGAGGGACGAGGGAGGGGGATAACCGAGATATTCGGGGAGAGCCGGTGAGGTGGGGAGGGAGCACTGTGGGAAGAGGAGGGAACTGACGCGGAGGGGCGACGGGAGGTGGCGGCGGCGGCTCCGAGTGTGGACCACTGCGGAACATTGGGGGTGGAAGGGGGGAGAGGAAGGCACGGAGTGGTCGGGTGGGGAGGGAATGCGAAGAGGAGCGGTGGGGGAGACCTACATTGTATGTAGAGAAGGGGATAAAGGGGGAGGGGGGGCTAAGGCGATTGGTTCCCGTGTGCTGAGGTGGGCGGGAGAGGTGGAGAAGGAAGACGGGTGGAGGAGGAGGAGGAGGAAGGAGTTTGGGGGGATCGGGATGGCAGCGGAGCCCCACATCTATGACCGACTAACTGTTTGACTTACTGACAGACTTTTCGGAGGCGAGGGGTATGGGGGAGCGGCCGAGAGTGGGGGCGAGAAAGTAGGCGAAGCGGGCCGGAGGAAGGAGGGGGGGTCGGGGAGGGGAAAGTAGGGGATTGGAGGGGGGGACGCAGCGTTCGGGGACACCTATCTGCCGCCGCTCCCCCACCCTTCTCAACGGCCTCCCGGGCCGTTCCCCTCTCCGCCGAAACACGGGGCGAAGCCCGGCCGCGGCCGGCGTCCCTTCCGCGCTCTTTCCCGCTCTCAGGAAACACTCCACCCCCTGCGACCTTTCCGACCCCACCCGCGCGCGACTGGGATCCTCCACAAACACACACACACAGACCAACTCCTTACGCTCCTCCCAACACCATGCCCTGGCTTTCCACCTTCCCCCCCCCAGGACTCGAACCCCTCCCCACTCCCTACAACCTTTTCCCTCCCACACCTCCTCTTGTGGTCCCCATCGGCCTGGCGAGGGACGGCCCAAACCAAGAAGGAACGCCGTCCGCAGACGTCGGTCCTCACAAGAGTAGGGCGAGAGGAGATAGAGAGAGAGGTGCAAGGAAGCGGCAAGAAGCGGGAGACTGAGGTAAGAGGAGAGAGAGGGAGATCGCCGACACCTGTGATTGCGTGTGTGTGGGTGAGCTAGTGAGTGAGTGAGTGGCAGAGCGGTTTAAGAGGGGAGAACGGGGGGGGATAGCTGCGAGAGAGAGTGGGAGGGTCGGAGGGAGGGAGCGGCGCCTGAGAGATCGCAGTAGTCGCGTGGTGAGGGAGGAATAGATAGCGAGAGAGAGAGGGAAGCAAGGAGTGCGAAGGCCGCAGTAGAGGGCGACCTCGAGCCACGGATCCTCCACCTCCCCTGCCACCCGCCTGTGCAGCCACACCCACGGTGTTCTCAGCGCCCAGACTTCTCTGGGACGGTTCGCATCTCGATCTCCGTCCAGCAGATTGCCCTCGGAGACCGCGGAACGGTGTCTCTTCCCTCTTGGATACCAACGACGACGGCGGGTCTCGAAAAACCTGCCCGGACTTACCTTCGCGGAAGGATATCTCTCGCCCGCTCTTTCCTTCCAGACTTTTTCCTTCTGCGGCGGCTTCTGGGGACTATTCCCTCTGCTGAATCCCATCCAACGCTCGTCCCTCTTCGTTAGCGAGAGAGGTTTAGACCCCACCCAGAAAGACGGTGTTCGTAGGGGGCCGATAACATTCACCTGATCGACCGGAAGGCCCGGCGTCCAGAGCCAACGAGGGACGGGGTTTGCCCAATAGGGAGCGGGCAGCGGCGTAGCGGTCGCTTGGAGGAGGCGCAAGGGTGTTCTCTTCCCCCGTTCGGATTGCTCTCATTAAGTCCCACGGCAGGCGGTGGAGAACATCTCGCAGGCGAGACCTCCCGTCGCTCCCGAGGAAACCAGCCAGTCGAGCCTTCGTGTGGCTCTCGAGGCTCCTCCCGCGTTCTAGAGGAGGGGCCATGAAGATGCCCGGGGAAGGCTTCAAGTCCTGCGGCGACTCCTCATCCACGTCCTCCTCCTCCTCTTCGTCCTCCACGTCTTCCACCTTCGGGGGCGGCGGACCTGGCGGCGGGCAGTACAGCAAGTGCCAGACCTCCTCGTCGTCATCGTACGGGGGCGGGTCGTCTTCGAAATCCGCGCCGCACCAGAGGCGAGTCCAAGTGACAGCCAAGGTGCTGTTCGGCTCCGTGAGCGCCATCTCGTGCATGAAGGCCGCGGAGCGAGGGCGGAAAAGGCCTCAGTGATTTGTGCGAAGCTAAGGAAAGGCACGTCCTTTCAGACGGTGAGTGTTTACGTCGGCACACCTTCATTGTGTTTCAATAATTCTTCGCCCCTGTGGAAACGGTATTCCTTCGGACGCCAATTGTATCATTGTCGTTAAGTTTGAATCATGTATGCCTAAACATTTGATTTCCCGCGAAAATTGGTCTGTCTGTTTGAAAGTTGGCAAGTTATTTTTTGCGGAACTGGTGGTAAATAAACTGGCTTAGGTTGAAGAGTATAGGGCTTAGCGGACGATGCGTCTTCAATTGTTCCCGCTCTTAAACTGAGAATATTAAGTAAGTTTTTTGACCAGCCATCGGATTAATCTTATAGCCTGAACAATACCAAAATATAACGTGGGAAAGTTTTTTAAAAGCTCATGATATAATCTATGTTAAGGCGAAGTATTTTCTCCTGTTAGATCGCATGTAGATTTGGAAGGAACCTGGCACGTGAGGTAAGCACGCGAAAATGACTTCCCCCAAGAAGCGGGGCATTTTGTTCCCTGGCGACTCAAAGTTGGAGAGAAAACGTCGTTGAAATAAACTCGGTTCCGCTTTTAGGAGAGAGTGTTGATTAAAAGTTGAGATTGGGACATTATGGGTTGCGTGTACTTCGTTGGCAGTGTCCAGCGACCTGCCAGACTCTACCTGAGCCATTATTATTCCTCCTGACAAACATTTTATGAATACGAGTAATTCATTTCTCAGATTTATTTATTCAGATGTAAATTATCATTGCCAAGAATTTTGCTGAATTAGATAGTACACATTACAAATTTTAAAATTTTCTATGAATAATATCAAATCGTCTCGAGGGAATCTCTTCATTGTTTCTTTTTTCACTGTTTTTCTTGTGATTTTTCTTGATGTTACCCCCATGAGAAAGAAGTGTCAGGGCCACAGATTTCTATGTTGACAATTACATTTTTGTCCTAATTTAGTATTTCTGCATTGAAGAAAGCAGAGAAAAAGTAGTGAGCATTGATACACCTCATCCCCATTTCTCCAGCCAAAAGTAACGCTAAGCTGAGATATAGTCCAACATTGAGTGATTTTCCATATCTCCTCATGATTATCGAAATTAAAATTCTTCAGTTTTGCTGGTGATAAATTAAAAAGCTTACGTAAGTTTTGAATTTTCAGAATTAGAGTTATGATAGAATATCAATGCAACGCATCATTCAGATATTGTTTTATTATTATTATTACACATTAATTATATACATTAGTTATTTGTTATATTTCATACTAAAAACTACGTTTAATACAAGTTAATGCGAATACAAATATACAATAATCGTTTAATACAAATTATACGAACTTATTCGAAGAATATATTTCATGTTTTAATTAAGTGATGGTGCTTTTTTTCTATGCATGACATTTATTAACTTATATTTAATACCTTTACAATTAGCCGAAAAATATTATTCTCTCATTGATCTTTTAAATATAAAGCTTAAAAACTCAATGCAACAGTTTCATAGTGTAAAAATCAGTCATGTTGACCCGGATGGTGAATGATTTTTACACTCTGAAATTGTTGCATTGCAATGCGCATTTAGCGGATGAATCAGTTAAAAGTTACTGTCGCGGCATCTCCCGCAGTTTCTTGGAATATAATAATTCAAAATTTAATGTAAAGCTATTGTCATACTACATTTTTTAAAAAATAATAGATAAGTAATATCGTGAATGGGATTTTCGAGTACTTGGCGTTTATTTGGTATATATTTTCCTGCGTTTGAATTTTTTTCCTTTCAACGTAAGCATTCTAAGCAAATAGAATTTAACCCTCGTATTCACAATCCTTCTCCAATGTGCCATTTGAGAAGTGCCTTATGCTCTTTTTATAAATAAATATTGCGATAAAAATATCGATATCAATAGATTTTTGTGTACGTATATATCAAAAATATATATTTGTGTATGTTTATGTAAAAAATGCGTTTACCTACGCAAAGTTTTCAGTGTGCATACACTAATTATTTTGGAAATGTTAAACTGTCTTCCTGAACCCAGTTTGGATTTTTTTTTAGCATTTCGGCATTTGATTTTCGTGTATCAATGAACCCTGCAAAATTGGTTCCTGTTTATGTGTGTGATAATGTTCCCAAGAGCCATGGAAAATTCCGTGCTCACAAATGACTAATCGTAGCCTTTTTATATCCCTCCACAACCTCCTTCCACCCCATTCTCCCTCCCAACAGATCCGCGATAACTCCCGCTTGTGGGTCCGTTTCGACGGACACGATTCCTGGCCTCATCGAAGAGCAGTGATGCCTAGTGCAAAGTTAGCGATGCTCGAAACCATGAAATTATTGTGTCAGAAGTCAGCAGCTTAAGTGTTCTGAAATCAGCCAAACATAATTGCCCTCTGTGGTGTGGTAGCTTTCTTTCCCTCCCAATTTCTCTCTGAAACTCTCATGAGTAATGCATGGCGTCACTAATGATGGTGATTGACCCGCTTCATCTATGATCACTTAATAGCATGCGATTCGAATCTCTCATTTAAGAAATAAAATATGCTGATTCAATCCTGAGTGATATTTATACAAGTTTACACATAATATGTTTCAGTATATAGTTTTGCCTTGCACTGTTTGACCTGTGTGACTTTTATAACTCATAGTCATTGATATCCAAAAGCAATTTTCTAGGCACTTGTGTAGTTATGTACATTTATCATTTCATTATATTGGACACGCGCTTCATCAATATGTACTGATTGCGAACTAGGATTCTCTGAAGAATAAATTGCTCCTCGCAGTTAACTTTTTAAAGACGTATTCGTAAAAGGAGTAGGTATCAATGTTAACGTAATTTTTTAATTTGTCTTAAACCCTTGAACTAATACATTTATCATTTTAAGTGTAACCACCCTCTTGATAGTGAGGTATTGGTTTTGGTTGCAATGCAAATAGACTTGAAGAGTTGTCCGTGATTGATTTCCTGATGTTGCTTAACTTCCTGTTTCATTTTGGTGTTCAAAAGTATACCTCTCAATCAATTCGAAGAGGTTTCTGAACATCCGTATGCCAAATATGGGCATTTGACGTCACCTTTACTTGACTGAAATGGGAAACATGCCAATAGATTTTGGGGGAATATTTTTTACAGAAAACTACCTGAAAATGCCTTAAATGCCTTAACTCCCAATGACGAAGCAGCTTAGTTTTTCCGTCAAAGGTGCGCGTGTAGCTTGTCAAAATCACAATCTCTTCAGAAATTCTCTTCTTATCCGTAATACGTTTTGTTTTATAATAAATTATAATTCTCTTTCACTTGTAAGAAATGAATCAATAATTGTGTCACGTTAAGAATTCTTCCGTTGGGAACAAGGCAAGAAAAGATGTGGTGAATACCATATTTAGCCGCATGGCCATATTAATATTCCTTGCGAAATCAAATATCTCGTATGTAAATGCTCACACACGATTCTATTTGGATTTTTCCAGAATACTACATTTTGTACACGACGGAATTTGTCTGGGCAGTATTCAGATTATGCATTTTCTGCCTGTGTTTCTGATTGTAATATGATTTTTCTGCTAATAAGAAAAAATTTCGTCAGAATAATTCTCCATTTTTTGCGAATATAAATTTCGGCAATCACTATTATTGCAATATTTATTCTAAGACAGAAATCGCTATTTTTTAAATTAAGTTTAATGAAACGAACATTGATATTCGAGCAGGTCGTGCAGCTGGAGTTTGATGTGGTTTGACGTTGGATTTACACATGAAATACTAGTGAGGAGTAATACAAAAAATTAAGCAACACGAATCCTCACCTTTATGTGCTCTTATGAATGTTGATAAAAATTATAAAAAATGCAGGTAAACAAGAATTTTATAATGGATATATCGTTAATTAGTGTCATTCACTTTTTCATGCAAATATATTCGGGAAAATGTTTCAAATGAAGCAAAAATACCCAAGTCGTTAACCAAAACAGATTTCATTTAATTAAGTTGTCACAAATAATTTAAAAAGTGTTTTGCTATTGTTGAATGCTACTAATTATATTATTGAAGCATTTGCAAGGAAATAGTCTTTCAGTTCCATCGACAATTTTCATGAGAAACTGAAAAAGTGTATCGATCAGAATTTTTTCCGATGCTAAAAGTCCCCTTTGATATATTAAGATACTCGTCATTTCTTCGTTGTTTGAGACACCGTATATGCAACTTATTTAATAAAAGACTTTTTGAAAAATTAATTTTCCTTGCCTCAAAAGCGTTATTTCCGTTGCTCTACAATGTTTTAATAAACATTTATTTTGGGCCTCTAACTCCCTATTGTGTATAATCGTATACCTTTTCTTAAAAATGGACAAAGGAGTTTATGTTTCTGCGCGTTTTAAATTGATAGGGTTCTTAAGTAATGGGTCGCGGAGCGAACGTTTTAAGGCCACAGAAGAGGAAAAAATAATAGAAAAGTAAAGAATGAGGAAAAAACTGGAATACATTTCTGGCAAGGCTGGTGGTGGCCGTGCCAGGAGTGAACTCTTCCACCCCTACTCACCAAGCGCTAGCTCTGGTTTTTACGACTGTTGGCACAGTTTGGTGTCAAAACTTGTTGTTTTATGATGCTTCTGGTTAAATGCAAAATTCAGTGGTGAACGTTAATAAATTTACTATCGGTGGTTCTTGAATGTTTGAGTACTTAACGTATTTTAAGACCTAAGATGCTGCGTATTTGGGCGAAGTTTCCCGCAAGTCCTTTAATCTTCTACTTTAATGATATTTTTTTTCCGAGGGAATAAGATGGGATCAAAGGTTTCGTGCGCCTATTAGCTATATGACTAAATGTCACATTTAAAATAGCCCATTCTCCGTTTTATTTTTAAAGACAGCGTCCGAAAGAAAAGGATCTAAGGTGTGTCTGCCGCAGAGGTCTTCTTTTACAAAAGACGCAAAAATTCCTTGTATTCGTGGAAGCAGAAAGGAAGGCAGGCCTTCAATTGCTTTCCGTGGTCGTCCTCTAGGTCGCGTAAAAGGAAGAAAATATCCTCGATGAAAACAAGCAGTGTATGGGAGTTAGGGACTCGTTGTATACATCCTGTGTAAAAGGTAAACACGGGGAGGGGGTAAAAAGAACCTGGGAACTTTGGCCTCATATCCGCACTCTGGAGGGAAAGGCGCGAAGACGGAAAGCAGATGCCGAGATTATTAATTCGCAGAGTACGGATGGGAGATGACGGTGGGAATCGTGGGTATCTGCAGCCGAACTTCCTCACTCTCTTCGCCCCGAAATTGATGATCTCCTCACATAAAACAGAGCAATGCTTTTGCTGCGGGGAAATCGTTCAGAGCATTTAATGGAACTTCGCGAATATTTTGAAAATTATCATTTTTGCTCTTTCAACCTCCACCTAATGTTTCAGCTAATTGTGGCAATATCATTTGTAAATTAATTAATATTCAATTGCCTCTTCCTATCGCGATATTAAATAAGCAGATGGCTCAACACAAAATAAATGTTCAGGTTATTTAATCCTCTAATTAGTTAAAAATCTTGTGCTTTAGTATTTTTGGTAATGTTATCTAACACAGTTTATTTCAGTGTTAATGTTATTAGTATATCTGAGGTGTTACAGTACGACCTTTCTGCTTTCTCAATGTATTTGATTGAATATTTGATAAACATTTTGACCCCGTGACCACGCGCTGATTTATTTTTTAACGATATGATTACTCCATGAGAGTAGAGTATCTCTTTGACATATAAAGGGAGGGTGTCCCAAGAATCACCTCACCGGAACTTTTGTGTTATCTTATCTTAATCTGGCTTTCAGGATATTTTATGTTCTAATCTAAAAGTAATACGGTGAAAACCATTAGGATTTGAGCCATCAAAATTGTCAATTCTCAGCCTAAAAACTTCAACCTGTGAAGCTTATTATGTACTTAGTCAGGTATTGCAAGTTATTTTTGTCATTGAAGAAAAATGAATCATTTCGTTTCCTGTGCATGGCACATACAAATAATTTTAAAATTGAGTGTGAAATGAAATTAGGTAATAAGTAGAACCTATAACAAATATTTAGTTGAATTTTAATTTTTTTAGTCGAATTCACTCCTAATTGAGTAGCTAAACTTATATTGAGTATGTAAACTAATATTTTTCAAGGTCCGGTAATTGATGCTATTCACCAGAACCTTTTCCTAATCGTATAGGTGTCAATTTATAGGTCACTTTTCACGGCATGACACAACGTCCACGTCAGAAGACTCCAGCCTACGATATTTGAGATAGCGAGCAAGAGTCGGTATTACTATTTTGATACAATTTAAGCAGTCATATATTATCACTTATCAACCATATATTGCGAAAACATAGGGTTATCTGCACAGCATTATCTGCATTGAATATTTTATCGTAACGTTGGTGTGATAAGTAAAGTCACTTCTTATTAACCCAGGGCGCATGAAATGGCTGGCCCAGAAAAAGTGGCTGGATGGACCTTTCTCCTTACTACCTATCCTTATATACTGTCCTATCCTGAGTAAATATCACACCCACGGATTATCAGAATCATAAATTTGGTTTATCTCAGGGTGTCTTTTGGGATTTAGATTTGAACTTAGGCCCCTCCCTTCCAATCAAAAGTAGTCTGTTGTGTAATCACCCCCTGTCACACACCCTAGCGGTGGTTTGCAGGGGACTACTATGCAATGTAATGCAGCAGTCGAGTGCTGTACCCACTGATTTAACTGCGGGACGCCATGAATGCGAGAAGTTTGTTGGAAGGAATTGAGTGGGTTTCCATAAGTTTTGTTTGATATTGTCTCACAATGGCAACTGAAAAACATGTGCAAAAGATAAATTCAGACAGTAATGTTTTTGAAAAATGTTTAACAATCTTCGTACATTAGAATAACAGCCAATGTATTTTTTGATGCGGGGTTTGAATATGCGCATGCGCCAAACAGAAATCCTGAAAGGTCTAGCCGTTAATAACTTATGGAAACTCCCATTTTAGATTTTTTAAAGGCGATTTTAAATAAGCTACCAAAAAGCTAAAAGCCAATCTGGTGATAGCTATGGAATATGTTAAATTTAGGAATTGTAGATGATCTAAATACAAATTCCTCTTTTGTTTTTAATTATTCAAATGCCTTTACTACTATACTACGTTCCCTGCGTAAAAAATGCGGGCATCATCATAGTTCCAAGAGAATTCGATTATAAAATAAGTTGCGAAAGAGCTTTCTGATAAATATTTTCACAATTATCGCGTTCAATTCACCTTAACGTTGATGTTACAGAGTATATGTATCGAACTATGTAGTATTGGCAATGGAAGTGAAATTAATGGAAAATTGTGAATGCACAGCTGGGAAAATCTATGACACAAGGAAATATTGTACATTGAGATGGTCGTTCAGAAATTTTGTGGAGGACTATTACCAGCCTTTGCGGCCAACAGAGAATGTTACCCTTCGATAATGTCTTATTCTTTAATATGCAAACTCCATTAATATCTAAACCAATTATTTCTAAAATCTTTCATCTTGTTAAGTGGCTTCATTTAACTTTTCCCTCTCTACATTATAGAATAACATTCACCCACTCTTTTGGATGCTGTTACAGCTATTCATTTAATGAAGATCTTCGTCGAATCCTCCATGCATTAAAATGTTTGATGGTAATATTTCCAGGTATACAGTTCGTTGACAGCAGTCGCAGTTGGTACGTTGTTGTATCCATATTTTAACTCAACGGTTTCATAATTTCGTATCAAAAATATGAAACCTTAGATACAGATGCCAAATATTACGTTATCAAATGGTCGCAATCGTTAAAAAAAGTATTCTCCAAATGAGCCTGCCGAAAGATTGCTTGTCCCAGTTCAGCGTACCCGGAGAGACAGCTTCACGTGAGACATGAGGAAGGCTCTTTGCGAATATTTTCTTTATGCTGCTGTGCAAGGGGAAGAAAAGTGACGTACGATAAAGAAAAGAATTCATGTTGGAAAGCTTCAGTAAAAATTATGACTAGTCGAATAGATGTTTCAGTTCGGTATCGTAAACCTTGTTCCAGCCCAGGCAAAAGAAACCGAGTTCTCAGCTTCCGAGTCCCGTGCGGTCATTCATGTTTATAGATGCCATTCAACGAGGCAACGCATACATTAAACACCGCCTGCGGATGGAGGTCGCTCCGCAATCTCCCATTATTTATCGAATCCTGCTCCCGTAACGCCCGCCGTCATCCGAAAATTCAGATATTCCGTAAAACTTCCGCCTTGGATTTAATTTGCCGCGGGGGTTATGTCCTCTCCCTTTCAGCACGTTTGTATATCTCCTGTCACCAAATATGTATTCCAATCTATAATGGAGTTAAATGAAGGATAGGTTAAATAAATTACATGTTTTCTTAATTCGTCGTACTTGAACAAAGTAAAATTAAAAATATTCTTTAGGTACGTTAATACTTGCCAAGGGAATTCCTTTCGAAATTAAGATTGCAGTGAGTTTAATATTGAACACTTTCCATTTTGACGATAAATTGTATTTACTGTAGGCACTGCAGTCCTTAATTTGAAAATAAATATGTAAATTGTAATTGGAAATTAACTTAATGCCCTAAATTAGAAATAAACATAATATAATTAGATAAATGGGTTTTAATTCAGTGCATTAAGTATTAAAATCTTTATTAATTTTTCCCTCCAATTTCTAATATATGCTCACAGCTGTGGAGAATTTGATGACTGAACCACTTCCAAAAGGTTTTTAAAACTGGATGACGACTTAATTTTGTCCTTAAAAGCATTCCTTTGCTTATAGATAGCTACAGGAATTAAATTTTGACATCCTTGGAGTTGGAATGACAGTATTTGATCTATTTATTCTTGGGCGATTTGATGGAACTGAAGCTAAACTTGGATATGAATACTGAATTCCCCTGGAAATAACTAGACGACAATTTTTTTTCAAGTCTTTGGTATGGATGGCATTTCTATACTCTCGCGAGTTACTGGAAATAATGGGCAGGGATCTTACAAATTTTTTATCAATTATTTTTATTTAACATTGAGTACCAGTACATTGAGGTATCTGATGCCAGATAAATGAATATTTCGAATTTTAACGCGTTTTATAGATATTAACTGCTGAAAGTTCACGTTTTCATTAAAATGTAAGTAAAGTTTTATTAATTAGAGGGTGAGTTAGTGTTACTTGACGTTTTTGGTTCGAGGAGTAGAAATAAACTTTCTAGTCACGCTTACTCACCTCGTAGTAGAAGGAATTAAATTGATCCTCATAAGATATGTGGGTAACACAGCGGAACTTAAATTTATATTGTCTGCTTATTAAACTTTTAAAGGAAAAGCTTAGCTTTGGTTTCCACGTAGCATTTATTTAGCACAGCATTGTGTTTTGCTAAATAAATTTTATAGGGAAAACAAAGTTATCTTTTTTTTAATGTAAGATTTTACCGGAGTTACAGCGGATACAGTTGACCCGATTAAGAAAATAGATTAAATACGTTTTAGAGTGCAGCACTGATTCCATGACATGCAGTTAGTACCATCACCCTCGCGGACCATTAGTAAAAAATTGGTTTGAAACAGCATTCAACTAATTTCTTTTATCAGCCAACCTCTTGCATACGCATTCATTCTCTGTAAGGCCTACCATTATTTGTTTCCCCTATCTCAGTGATCAAAGCCCCAAGGTCTTCTCATCCACTTTGCCATCGACGACCGTGGCCAAGCGGTTGGCTTAATAATTATAAAATAGTTATGGACCCTTTCACAAGTTGGTTAAAGCATGTATGTAACCCTCCATTGAATGTTTTTGAACTATTATCAATGTGTCCACCGCTTTATTTATGTTGAGTCTGAATGTGAATGAAAACGCAGGATTAGAACGGTATATTTTGCCTTTTCAAAAACTAAATTTAAGGTTAATTTTCTGTATGAGGAATGTAAAGTGAGCGAGCGCAACGTCAGTAAATACGGAAGCTTACAGCATAAACTTCTCCAAAGTGAAGCTACATGAACTTCATTTTTTTATTGACATATTCTTCCTCACATATCTACTTGTTTTGTAAATGTATGTAGGCTGTTCCATCACTGTAATGAACGTGTGTCAGTGGCTGTGTAGATGTATTCCGACAACCTTTTATTACAGGCTCGTTGGATAATTATCCTATTTGTACAATAGAAATATGTGGAAAAGCCTCATCAGTTGAATAGTTGCGCTCGAAAATGCCGCTCCCTGAAGGAATCATCGAACGTTTCAAAGTTCATTAGCTTTTGCAAAATATTGGATGTGTTCGTTTTCATCTCTCGGCTAACCATTTCAATTTTCTTTTTTCTTCCCTAGTCGCTCTCCTACAACTTCGATGCCCCCCTTTCCGTCTGAATATCGCTCCCCTCGTCTGCCCGTTCTCCCAAGTTCAGTATGCCTTTCCTTCCCCCTTTTCCCGCCCATCCTCCCCCCACCAAAAATCTCCGTCGGCGCAAGGGAATCCGGAAAGCGCGGTCCTCTCAGGGCGTCAGCAGAGAGCCTCGCCCCCGGCATCTCCTATCCCCTTCCCGTTCCCCTATAAATCCCTAACCCCATCCTTGAGTCCCTCCCGTCCCTGCTGCCCCTACCCCTTGTCCTCACCTGGATACTATTTTTGGTGGCGACAACGGCGGAAGCAGGGACACGGCGGACTGAATGGGGGGATGGGAACGTGAGAGAGGAGGAGAAGGGGGGGCTAAACGATTCGGAACTACAACGTTCCCCTCCTCTTAGCACAAAAAATAAAGAAATTGAAAATAATCTGCTCAATCTCAGCGGTTAAACAATATCACTATAAATACGCGCCATCGTCCCTCCCACAGTCGTGCATCCGACCTCTTAATCATTCAGTCTCTCTCTTCCACATGTTCCCTCGGATGCCTTCTCTCCCCTCCTGCGACGCGGCCCTCATCTTCCCGCACCCCTCCTCTCGCGAACCTCATCCACTCTCCAACCATCCATCAAGGGTCAAAAGACCTTCAGGAGTCGCACGCTGGGGATTCCCGCTCCGATCATTGAACACCTTCACCCATTTCGTCCCGCCCCCCCAACCCCCAAACTTTTCCCTGGTGGTCAATAAGAGTCGTTTGTGTGTGCAATTGGAACGGTTGCATTTAGTGGAGCATTACCAGTGATCCTCTTCAAGGTTTCGCAATTGGTGTTCTCTCTCCTTCGACTAAGTACTGCTTTTCCTTTTAATTATCCCGGGAGTTGGTAAACTATTTAGACGGGAAAGGTGGATGGTGCGACCTTGAGGGAAAAGAGAGAGAGAGAGGGTCGATTTAAGAGTAACGTTTGGGGAAGCGGGGGATTAAGTTGGATTGGACGACCCTCGGTGGTAGATTTATTCCGGCTAGCCCAGGCGTTTGGGGCGTTACGGGGTCGATTCTATTGTGAAACGTCGTCTCCCCGCAGCTTCGGACGGTGCCTGTCTCAGAGGGTCGCGAAATAGGTGGGAGGAAGGAGACTTCGTGACCCTCCCTCCTTCCCGACTCCCCATGCCCTCCCCTTCCCCCCGGCAGTCGCCTCGGACCACCCCGAACCCGAGTTTTCCACTCTTCCCCCTCGGCGTCCCTGGAACGGAAGGGATCTGATGGTGGGGTGAGGCGACTTAATTGGCATTTCGTGCATTAGCGACATGCGTGCGAGGTCGCCTGAGCAAAATAAAGAAATGATACGGAGGGGGGAAGGGGGAGAAAGGGAGTGTGGCGAGGGAGGTAGGGAAATGGGAAGATTGAAATTTTTCTGTTCCGTTGTCATTTCGGGACGGAATTTCTCGAAAGGCTTGGCATGAGGTGAAATTGTCCTAATCGTGAAACGAAAACGGTTGGACGTCGCTTTTATCTTCCTCGTCTTTTTACGCTCTTTTTGTTGTAAGGGACCCAGGGGATCGGTGGCGTGTGTCGAGTGCTGGTGGGGTAGAAGGAAGAGGGAATGTCACTCCGAAATCCTCGGCGCTTTCGTTTTCATTTTTCCAAAATTCTCATGATATTTTTATTGAGCCCAGCAAACGGTTTTCTTATTCTATCCATTTTACTACCCGTGTTCAACAGGATATTGAGAAGGGGCACACGCTAAGTTAAAATTTGTTTTCCCGTTTTATGCAGCAATTTACAGTGGTGATGTGATGGCTTATGCTGATCATTTTAACTGTGATAATTAAATGACAGAGGCTAAAAATAATGATTTCTGCATTAATGGGTATGAAATAAGTTTCCCCATCTTCACTGCTTGTCTTCATTTGAAATCGTAGCATTCCACAATTAATTGCATGCAAATGTTCGTTTCAAGTTATTTAAACAAATGCAAGGACAAATGAATGAGGTAAATGATAAATCTTATAATTATTATGTTAGCATTTTTGTCACGAATATATTCCCTCAGGACTCAAATTTGAATTTAGTGTAAATCAAAGTTAATTAATATCACAGAACAGAACAGTAAGAACCTGAATTCAGTTTCAGCAAAAATCAATGTATATTACTTGGTTGAAAGCATAATTAAACTAAATAAAACGGCGCAGATATTCATTAATTTACATGTCATACATACATTGATTTTTGGTATACTATTGAAATTTGAAATTCGTTGATTTTCCATGGAAGATTCACGATCAAGAAATAAGCGAATGAATTTTATTCTATTTTTAAATTTAAATCAAAATTATCTCAGCAATATAACAAATAATCATTTATATGATTCTCACGGTGTCACCTATCACAAAATAGCCTTTTAATTGACGAAAAGAAAGGAATTATTGCATTACGAAGTAACTCTCATCTCATTTTAATAGTATATCAATATCCATGGAATATTTTATTTGATTTGGTAAGCCGATTTCTACTAATAATATCCGAGATATAATAACTATTTGGCATAAGTTAATTAGAAGATAAATTTGGTGAAATAGATTTTTAAAAAGTCGTTTGGTGTTGTGTGCTAACTTTGGATGAGTATTGGTGTGCAGCATCACCAAGTAGTCATTGTATCAACACCAAGGGAACAGTTTATTTTCCTAGGATGGGACCGGAAAAACCCCTTGGGGCATTTGTTTTTCGTCATAAGGTAAAGGCGTTCATTGTTTTTAGATTTCATTAATTTATTGCATGGCACGGATAATTTTTCGGTGGTTAATAAGGGTGAAATATTTCCTCCCTAATAAAAATTCTAAATATCTCTAAGACCAGCTTTTTAAGTTGATCTGTCGGAATTCTCAAGCTAAATGTCATGATTTTCCATCATGACATTTACCTTTGTTAATTCTGTAGATCAGATCAGGTACCGCTAGAATGCTTCACAATGTTATGGATTGTATTGTTAATATTTTATGATTTGCGGATAGTAAAGCTAGAGTGGAACTTGAAACATATTTTTGGATACAATAGATTTGATTCTAAACATAGACATGCTAGTCATGTGCATAAAGAGACTCTTTGAAGGTAAACTTACGCATATTACTTATGCTCCCTCCACACGCCCTTACGGCGGCTCGCGGGGCATTATGGAAATGTAGATAAACATTGGAATTTATAATATTCTATAATTAAGACTGTAATCTATAATGCCTAAGTTTGTTGATTCTATTGACTGACCATTGATTTCAAATCAGTTGATGAGGCATGCTAATAATAATATTTTTTTCGCGAAAATTTACCGTTAAAATTTTCTTCCTCCACCTTATACGTAAGTCAGTAACCGATAGCAGTACGTCGATAGAAAATGAATCTTCCTCGCCGTATCTTGTCTAAGTTTAAGTGTTATTTCGTTTCACAAGTTTCTACGAATTAATACGGTTTTTAATTAATGGAAATATAGTTTTATATATACTTTTTGAATTAGTTATAGAATGACGTGCTAGTGATGGGCATTCATTTTAATGCATTGGTTTACAGGAGTCAACACCATTTAGGTGCATTGTAAGTATTTTTCAAATCACGAATAAAAATTAAGAACGCCATTTTAAACGTAGAATGCAAAACATATTTGAAAGTAATTCTCATGCATCTTTAGAAAATAAATTAATCTATTTGGATTAAGTTACATGGTTTTTCGTTATTAGGGTTTTGTGGAGAAAATGTACCCTTTTTCTCCCTAAATCAATCGATTAAAAATTACTTTTAATATATTGTGAAAGTTTCATCCCAATTCATGTAGATTAGATCAACGGCTTGCGTCTTGTTCAACGATTTCGTAATTTTGTCCCTTTCTCCTCCGTTTTTCACTTACCTCTTTTCATTAAAATTAGACCTGTTCGGTAGGCTTAAAAAAATATTGTATGTAGACGTTTCTCCCGGGCCAAAAGTATGAGAATGCTATTCGGATGAAATCAACGTTCCCTTGCCTTGATTGCAGCGAAGCCGTGGCCCACTGTACACCGTCTCAGGGAAGTTTCCGTTTTTGGAACGGAATGCGTAAACAGTCAACTCCCATGCATGGACGCACGCAAGGCCGTCAGAGCGGCCGTTTACTCTCCGCTGGGCACCGGACAGCCTGAGACTCTTCCGTCGACACCTGGCGCTTTTACTCAATGCCCGCCGTCGCTTTCCGCTCGTCCACGGCGCGAAACTTTTCGAGAGCGGTTTGCGTCAAACGAAATGCAAGGAAAGGCATCGAGGCGGGGAATTCCCCTCTTCCCCTTCCCGATCCGCCCCATACATGTTGTGGCTGTTTTCACAACGAGAGAGAGCCGACGACTCCTCCTCCACCTCTTCCCCCCAGGACCTCCTCCTTCATTCCTTCGTAGAAACTCCTCTTATGTTTTGACTCCCTTGCGGATGCGAATCGGTCGCATTCGGATGTTTTCTCCTCGGTTTCTCAACAGCATAGCGTGCCAAGAGAAATCTTCCACATTGCACCCTCCCTCCCCCACCCCCTCGTCTCTCTCTCACCCCGCATGGATCTCGCTCCCTTCCTCCGCGGACTCTCCCCCTCCGCCCAGGCTGCCACAGTCGAAGAGTAATGCCTCCGTCTCCGGTCGGTTGTAATTTTTCTTCTCGTGAAGAATGGGACGCGTAGAAAAATAATAATGTGGACAGGGAAAAAGGGGAGTAGTGAGAGAGGGGAAAATCCGGAGAGGGAGAAGAGAAGGGAGTGAGGTCTAGCGGATGGGAAGAGTGAGGAGGTGTCTGAAGGGCTGTCGTCATTTTATGCTGATTTAAAAGGGGAAATACAGATTCCGCCAGCATTTACAGTGCAATAATTGAAACGAGCTCCACCCGATCCCCGTACATAATTTTTTATCCTTTCCTAAAAATAGCATAGATTTGTATGATTTTTAATACATTTTAATAAGAGCATAAATTTGTGGACCCAAATTGATTGCATGTATTTTTATATTTTCATTCAATTTGAAGTTATTCTCAAAATCATGCTTATATTTTGCGCTTCGACTATGTAAATACGACGGTAAGAATATTTTTTCGTAATTATTAATTTTCTAGATGATAGTTTGGGCACAAAACTATATTTGTAGGTTTTTGATTCCTGCCGTGTGTTGATGTTAGTAATTTTAGTTCGTATACTTGTATAGAAGTAATTCTAATCCTTAACTAGTTGTAATTCTAGTCCCTTCAAATGTCCTGAGATACCTGTAAGTTCAGGGGCACTCCGTGATTATATAGCGTGGTTTTCTGTAAAAAGACATCATTAACCTATTTTCTTCTTCCATTCCATTCCAAAGTCCAATGGCGTACTCTTTTGCATCATTATTTTTTAGGCAGATTTAACGAATTATGTTCGATTTTTTAGGTGAAGAGAATGATTTTTTTCGAAGAATCGATTCATTTAATTTCTTATTCCAATTTCTTAACTCTCCCTCTGAGCGATCACAGAAATGTTAACTGATATTTTACGTATTTTAAGTTCTAGAAACTGAGCCATATTTTTTCTAGAAACAGAACCATAATTTTCTATTTGTTGTACAGGTTTTAGCAATATAATCATTTAATTTCATAATTTTTCATTTTGGCTCAAAGCAGAAGATCTGACTAGGCCTGTGCACAAAGTAAAATTTTCGATCAGTTCATGGAAGAAAACTGACCGACATTTAATCGTTTCGACTTCATCAAAACACTGAAAGCTTTCCATTAAATCGAATTTCAACCCAACCTATGCTTCTGACGACTATCAGTATTTTTGAAACAATGCAATATTTTTCAAAAATCGCCAATGATCAAGTTCGATGTTCAGCCTGAAGATATTATTACTCTCCTATCTCCATTAGTTAAATGGGTAACCAAATTTTTATGAGGTGAAACCTAATAAAAATCTTGAGAAATTGATTGCTGGGCCACCCATGAGGGAATGTGGTGACCAGGGGGTTGTAATGATCAAGGTCCTTAGGCAGCTCTAACCAGAAGCCCTGCCTCGAAATCCATCGATATGTCACAAGTTTGATCTGCAGCCTTGCGTGGAGCTTTGTGAGAGTCATGGGATTATAAAATGTGTAATAAAATGGGAAAATAAAATGAGAATATCATAGATAGGGACTGGGCCTCGAGGAAGCTATATGTACATTTTTAAATAATTACACCACTGAAGACTATCGGTTGATCGAGTCCATACACGATCACATGTACTTCATACACATTTTGGAGATATAAAGTATTACGTCCGTGTAGGAATTATCTGAAAGCAATAGATGACTCATTGCCAGAGAGAAAACTTTGATTCTAGAACATATCGCCTCGTGTATATGGTACCATACATTTTTGTATCATTTTAAGGTTTATTCGATGAAGCAATAATGAAATCATTGTCATAAAATGTCATTGACTCTTCGCTGAAACAGCCACGCACCGTAAACAAATGAAAAAGGAAAATTAGCTTGTTTTCTCGGAAAGTATGTATAGGGAATTAATAATATGCATGGCGAATCTTATTTTGAATTTCTCTGGCGTTATATCATCGTTATCGTTCATGTAAGCAAAATTTTTGGTTAGTTCGTTTCAGCCTATATTGGGAATCTCATATTTCCGTCGTACTTTGGACTATTCTAGTCATCTGCAATTTGTAAAGATGTGGAAATCCCCTGTTCCTTAATGGAACGTACTAAATCAAAGTGGAACGTTAGGTAATATATCTTAAGAAGTATTTTCCGAAATCGCTGAACTAGATTGAAAATCATTGGGTTCGGATACGGGCAATATAAACTCGTGTTGTAAAAACAACTAGCTGTAGTCAAGATTCGAAGTCGGAATTTTAATGGCTGTATTAAAATAGAAAGAGAACTATTATGACTCCCGTGAAATTCCAACTAGTACCTTTTCCTCTCTTGAAATCGACAATAATATTATTTTCAAAGCATTAGTTTTGACTATCGCATACGCAAAATTATTCCCCATATATGTCTATTTTCAATTATTTGGTATCGTAAACGTTCATATACTTAAATAAAATACATGGGGTGAGAAATTAACAATAAACTCCATTTGCATACGACAAATGTTCGATAAAATATATGAGTTCCTGTATATGTCGCATTTGCGAAGTGTACTCCTGTATTCCTTTCTATGGATGGATGGATGTATTGATATCGTTAAAGAGAGTTACAAAAAATTATTTACACCTATGGAAAAGTTAAATGTCAGTTCTATATTGTCTCTGGGTATGTCTTTTGATGAAGCAGTATGGATATTTAATAGAAATACTTCTTTAAAAACAACTAGATTTGAGAGCGTTTTGTTGCTAGCTCTCAACGTGATCTTCTTCGGGTTTTTTCTGTTAATTTTTCAGCAAAAATAATTTTTATTCCATCTATGGTTCACAAATAGCCTTCGCTCTATTAGATTATCTTCCATGATTCCATGTACATGTATATATCCTTTCCATGAACATTAGTTTATCCAAAATATGGTACTCAGCCATAACATTTGAATATATCGGTTTATCTAAATATTTCCCTGGGAAAAATAATTCTACCGTAATGCGACTGTTCACAGAGCACTTATAAATTGGCATCATTTTAGAGGGTTTAGTTGAGCGAAGATTTACGAGGCAAAATAAAAGTTATTTTTGCAGGGCAATTAACTGAAAAAACCGTGGAGTTTTGTTTATTTTAGAGTAAGACTTGTCTCTTGAAAGTTGATAATTTTCCAAATGGTGAAAATCCAGCGTTATATAATAGGAAAATATTCAGTTGATATTGTGGCTAGTAAGATGACTGATGATATCACGGAAGAATATATTTTTAGCTAATAAACTTCAATTAGAGTACGGATAATATCGTGAAATTTTTATGCATGTGACTTTGTTTTTTATGCATACAATTTCTTTTTGTATTTGTAACACAGCGTAACTAAAGAAAACAGTGATTACGTTCCTTAAAACTACAATCAATAGCAAACTTAAGTCGGAGTGTCCAGTTGGTAAGACGATATATCGGACATTGGAATGTATCCGAAGTGGAGAGAACCGCCGTCTCATTACGGTCGGAAGTATTCTGGAAGCTTCCTTGCCAATGCAATACTTTAATTAACTCCACTTAAACTGTGGGCATTTCCTGAATCTAAATATTTTTAGATTGGAATCTTTACTGTGTTCACAACAATTCATTATAACCGAAAACGAAAAATTAGATTCCTTAAATCATACCCGAGCAAAGATACTTCAGGTAGCAACATATGGGTAGAGAACCACACTTTTAAATGATGTCATTAGAAAACAATACTGCATTGTACTCGTATTGAACTTACGATTGATACAATAATCTGTTGAAAAGAAAAGCGATATTTGACGTGATATTTTTATGATACTTCAAGGTAAACTTTTAATTACGTTTTGGGATAATGATAAATATTTTCGGCACTTATGAATGTGTTCCTATTTTTAGCCGAACCCTTGACATGAGACAATATATTCTATTATTTACTTTCCGTAATCGCCAAAAATACTCCTGCAGTGTCGTAAACGGGAAGATTTGTAATGTTAGGGGAGAGACTGCCTAATCCCAAGCGTGCTTGCCACGACATCATAGCTTTCACGTGAAGTTCTACGAGGAGAAATGAGGGAGAGGTTGGAAGTGGATTGGTCGCTGATTGCGTTTCATTTACTGCCGAGAAAATCGGACCACCGCCCTCTCCTTTACTGTTTGTGTCTGGCGGGGGTCAGGAGATTGACTGTCTGAGCTTTGTGCCTTTGTTTTAAGTTGTATTATGTTAAGATACAAAAAAATCCCTTTTTTCGTCTAGATTTAATTATATACTTTTGTCTGCTGGACTCCACCGTTAGTCTCTACACACGTATCGTATCACTGGAGATCAGAATAATCCTGTTCTCATCGGGTTCCCCAGTGGCCGTACAACAAGAGTTAGCTCAGCATAAGAGACGTAACTCGAGCCCGCGACCTTAAGGTTAGGAGGCTACCGTGCACCAAATTCTCAACCGGGCTGATCGCTATAGTATATTTTAAATTGAAAATTAATTCTTGTTTTAATTTCATCCGGGTGGGACTGCAGAATATCCTCATCACCTAGAGAGTGATTTCTAATTGTTGTTTCTGTCTTGAGTGGACCTTGTTGGGATTTAGTGAGTCCGTCGCAAATCATTCTGGAGCGAACGGAATGAAAATAGGGAGGAGGGAGGTATGCATAGAATGTGAATACGATGGTGGCTTGAGCGTAAACAGCCCTTAAGCACTTGAACAGGCATATGACGTCACAGTAAACACATTGAGAAGAAGCGTCAATATGTAGCATAATGATATAACGCGAAAAATAGGGGCATGCACTTAAAATTTGCTCTCCCTAGGGCTCTCTGCTTCTCTTATGGGGTAATCCCCCGCATGGAGCTATGCATATGATGAAGTATTCTTGATGTGTATTTTTTTCTAATGCATGTGTTATATTTTAAGGAATTCGGACTAAAATCGATTATGCTTTTAGTTTGGAAAATTATTCTTCTAATTATCGAGAAGATTCTAATGGCATCCGCCGTCTTACGTTGAAAGGGGTGAATGAACGGGCGGACGGGTGATTAACGACTCGAGGAAACTTTAGCATAAATATAGGGTTGTTGTAATATATTTAGCTAAATTTTATGGCGGAATGAAGTGTATTCTCGGAATATACCTTTTTCAGTTCTGTTAGATGCACAGGCTCGTTTTCTCCTCGTCCCTTAGTTGGAAGTAAAAAGGTTAACATGGGGTTCATTTTCTTCCGGCAGCTTTCTAATTTTTATCACCGCTGAACAAAGTAAAGAACGCCTAAATGTGGTCCGAGTTAATCAAAATTCTCCAAGGGAAAAACATTCTCGAAAAATTTCTCTCGTTTATGCCTCTCCATCGTGGAGCGCCGGTTAGGGAAAGGAGGCAAAGGAAGACCGGTGATTGATAGTGATTTTTGTCACGCCGAGAGGAAAGGTAAAGGGTGGAAAGCAGCGGAGGGAGTGGAGGAATTGGCAGCCAGGGAAATAGCGAAGGGGGAAGGGAGTGTCTGGGGGGGTGGGTGGCGGAAAAGGGTTCAGGAGGAGGATCAGAGAAAGAGGGAGAGAGCGGGAGGAATTCTAGTTTGGAAGCGAGGATAGACGGGTAGGAGGCGTCAGGGGGAGTGGAAGTAAAGAGGGAAAAAGGAATCCGGTGCGGAGGAAGAAAGTGGTGGGGGAGAGGAGGAGAGAGAGAGAGAGAGAGAGTCGAGACCGAGAAAAATGAGGAGAGGAAAAATTGGAAAGAGTGCAGGGGGGATATTGGGGGGGGGGGTATTTGACGCCTGCTTTCGCCGCATGCTCGGGTCACACATTTCCAACAGGGGATGTATGATAATGCGATAAATCGATTGCTGTGTGCGACATTCGTGCGCTATCGAACTGCGCTATCGCCGCTAAGAAATGCAATGCATTTACCTCTTGTGGTATTTTTCATTTTGAAAATCTACCCTGGTTATAAATAAATATCGAGTTGATGAATAACAATATTAATAAATCCACTATGCGAACATGGCATCGTGCTCATTGTAGGAAATGGAATCGTCCAAGTCATCTTAATTTATTTGCATGGAAGCGTAGGAAGAGGGATGATAATCGACTTTGTCAGTGCTTCCATATTGCACAGCCACAAGTTAAAATGAATGCGTAATGTTATGTTTGGTTGCATTCTATTTATCTATTTCATATCAGTATGTTGACTCTTTTGCGATACTCAATTCGTGTATCAATGCGACGTTCCTAGTGCAACATCAACTCTTGGCTCCGATGCTGAGGAATGGGTAAGCTCATTATGCGACGAACATCTTTTCTCCTCTCGATGCTCACATGACGACGGCGGGATTAGAGCAAGTGAAATGGTTGCAGATGGGGAGGTGTGGGGTTGGACGTAAGAAGTACGTGGCCGTGTTGTTTGCTTGTGAAGGAAGATGGAGGGACTGACATTTGTGGGCAGGGAAGTGCATGAGGAAAAAAGGCGTAATTAAGGAGACTTGGTGGAGATGGAAGGGGTTAAGAGCGAGGGAGGTGGAGGGTGGGGGGTGGAAGAGTACTCTCTCGGTCGAGAGTGGGATGAGCGCGTAATTGTGCGACGAATGCCATTATTTCTGGATGCTGTCGAGAGACGGGTTTTGCAATAGCATGAGTAAGGGAATACGGCAAGGGGGAGGGGGGTCAGGGAAGGACGTGCGAGGGGTGGGGGAGGTGTCGAGGGGAACGGGGAGAGGAATGAGGTGGAGTAGATGTGGGTAACTTGGCGTTGAGTGGAGGGCCATGACGTCAGGGTAACATGACATGGACTTATTGTTATTGATGGGAGCGTAAAGAACTCTCGCAAGCAATCATCGTTCTCAGGTAGCGATATTTCCCTCATCCCCGAGGAAGAATCACCGAAGGACGTGAGCACTAAAGAGCATCTTTAAGCACCAACGCCTACGAGAGGGTTGACCGGAGAATGAATTATTCCTTGATGTTTTCAGGCCTCGTCAATCGAAAATGTTCACATCAAGCAAAAATATAACCTCCGGGAATCAATTTGGTAACTGTTGGCCGTCAAATTAATTGCTGAAGTACAGGGTGCGGACCTCAATCATTCCGAAAAATGTGCGTGCATTGCGAGTTTCGAAATATAACTAGGGTGGTGCGTTATTTTTCTTGGTTGCAACTACGTAAATAGGTAGTTAATGTGGAGGTCATGAAAGGACGGAGGTAAAAAAGTGGAAAAACAGCATAACAATGAGATGTGAGAAGGCTGACTGTGCGGATATTTAGAGTAATATTTTACCGCGCAGCTCTTTATTTGTGGGCATGCTTATGGATATATGCTTGGCGAGTCGCCAAATATACGTGTACATTTGGTGAGAGAGGCTCTTTGGAATCATTTCCAAACCTTGGCGAGGGAGAACTAGTCCTTCAACCTATCGAGGAATCCATTGAGAAAATCAGCTAAGGCTCAAACCACAAAAAATATGTTATTCTTGTTTTTCTGTTGAATGAACTGATACAACTATTCAAAAATTAGAAGTATCATCATTTTTCTTATACTTGATATATCGGTTTGAATTGGTCTCGACTTCTTGTTTCATGCTTTTTTATAAATTGTTCTTTCATCTTCATTCTTTAAAGTTTGTCTTTCAAAATTTGTGATCCAATGCCGAAAAGACTAAATCACAGTTATGTACATTTTTTGATATATATTTTTCCTGAATAATGTGTTACGTTCGCATATGTTGTAAGTAATTGTATTTCAACAGGTTCTAAATGTAAGGTTCATTTTTCAAACTCCAGTATTTGTTTCGATATATGAGTGGGCGAGATAAAATTTCAATATAAGGTATGCCGTCTTATTTAAGGAGAGTTTAACTTCAGTCCATTTGGCGCGAATGCGCATACATTATTTACCAGATATATCCCCTCTGCATTGCAGTGCCACCAACAAAAATGAATGACTGCCCTGTTCATTCCAAATAGATATTTAATAGAACACTTTTAATGCATTTATGAAAAAATTGCTAGAAACCCAGTTTCCATCGGCCATAATTCTCAGTACATTAAGGACGACGCATGCTGCTACAAAGCCAAATCGCTAACCTAGGTCTAATGCTTTAATCACAAGAAAATATTTCTATTGAAAAAGCTGCGGCTATTGACGGACATATCTTGAATATACATTGTCCATCTCGACTCCACCGCGGCGGTTCGCCTTGAAATTTGATATATAGCGGTGGGGAATGTCAATTGAGCAAGACGAGTAGGTGACGTACGGCGATTCCGAAAGAATTCATTAGCGGAGAGAATGCACGAGCGAGACGGGAATCCAATCCTTGCTTTCATGCTTGAGGAATAGCGGAATTATGCATTCCGGGGTCAGTATGCAGCCAGCGTCACTCGATTGGAACCGCTGAAGTATATTTCCCTGAGGGTTTTGTCATTTCTAGCTCAGCGGCTTAGAAATTGGCAGACTCACGACGTTTGTTCATTTAAATGAAGACGAAACTTTTGTCTTCAGTTTTGGTCTTTTTGAAATTTCCCTCATCTCATGTTCTCACTTTTATACTGTAGAATCTCTTGTTGATGGCCGCGGAGTATTGAATAATATTTAAAGTTCTAGTTAGAATCCGATTCTCGGTTTGATTTATTTTAGTTTCCTTCCAAGTTAAAATAATTTTTTCTTGCTGTGCGAATCTCCCCGCATTTCGGGAGATTCGCACATCAAAACCTCATTGGAGTCCTGTAGTGAAGAAGAATATTTGGAGACTTGAGAAGACCTTTCAAGTCAACTTTAGTAGTCAATTACCGAATTAATGACTTGTTTAAATGAACTCATTAAAAATTCTCCCTCGTTAAGGAAACCCCCGGTGGAAATTATAGTGTCGTTTTTGTGATAAATTTAGCAGCTGTAGTCTTATCATTGGCATTTTTAAGTGTCAAAGGACAAAAGTGAGGATGTGGCAAAGGTGGCAGCAGTGACACTACGAGGTATGTAATAGAGAGCTCCAAAAGACATTTCCGGCCCTTTTTCTCTGTCCTGATTAAGCGCGCCGACGGGTTGACGCTTTAATTCGAAGCGTGATTCTTTGCCGTGCCGCCAATGGCAAATTACCAACTCTCTCCACGGAAGACGCCTCACTTCGAAGGAAATGAAATTCCTCTACGGATGACATTATATACTACAGCTTCGCCTATTCCTTAAAATGAAAATATCGGTCATTTAGTTACCCTTTAGACCTAACCCAGACCATCGACAAAACGATTGCGTACAACCTTTCCAGCAATTGAATTCCAATATTAGTTCATTCTTGTAAGCCAGTCGGTAAAAACAGCGGCTTAAACCTTTTCGTTTGAAAATCGAAGCTAATAAATAGGCATTGCCTTTTTCGAGTAAAGTTTTGACAAATAAATTACTTGCACATTTTCAGAAGTTACATTTTTCAACTTTTTTAGGAATCTTTACTTCGCATGCGGAATCATTTTGAGGTTGTCATTCTTCGAAATATTGTCCCATTTAAGCTAGTTTCCATAAGCTTGAGCCAGGCCTTTTCGGAAACGTATACATTTCTCGAGCTAAGGCAAGTTTATTGGTTTAACCACCTCTCATTTCTTTTGGGATTGTAATCTTTTAGAGCTGGTCACGTTACCAATTTGGATGATTCCTTATGGAGTCGCGAGTTCCTTCTCAGGGAGGATTGAAGTCGGGATTTACTAAACTGCTCGCGCGAGATTCACGCTGGAGATAAGCGATAGGTATAATGGCCTTAAGCTCACATGGCGACACGCGGGGTTGGTCGCCATTAGTCAGCGAAACGGATTGTCACGCGACGGAGGTGTGTGTACCATTTGAAATCCGGATCGCGTGCCCCGAGATTATATGAGCAGTGACTTACCAATTATGCGCAGCCTTAGAATTAAGTCCGAAATAGTTTCAGGGGACATTTCCAAAATGAATATTTACCCTTCCGTGGGTATTTCTTTTACGGTCGTATTTTCTCCTCCTTTTCAGTCCGTCTCTCAAAATGGCCTTTCCCTCATCGGGACATCTTTGTGTTACCCTTTATGATATTTTTCATGGTGGAATAAGTTATCATGGGGAGGGGGATATGAAACTCAACTTGATTTTATATGCGCCAAGGGTAACCTCATTGAGAGTAATGGTTTTCAGCAACCTTCGGTGTTACTTCACATGCCAAGTATGTTAATTAAAGTGACTAAGCTTCCGCATGGGTTGTGTGTTTTGTGAAAACATACCTAAGTTAGCCTCTTTGAAAGAGTTTTAAAGTTTTACTAACATCGGGGTCTTGATGAAATCCTTCGCGTGTTCGATTTTATTGTACAGCTCACCTAGGAAATATAAAAGAAACTTTTTTCATATTTTTTTATAATCTCACAAGTCATCAAGTGTCGTTTTTTTATTTAAGGAAAAAGAAGTATCGAATCAGGTATTTTATCTAGCCAATAAAATTATACAGTTACTATTACGTCAATGTTGACTTGACAATAAGGAATGTACAAGTTGTCAAATTTATAAAAGGTATTTCATGCCATTTGTGAAGAAATATTGAATATCCTTTGTATGAGTTGGTATAATTATGTACGTATATGATTAGATAGATAGATAGATAGAGGTCTTTATTTGGGCGAAATTGAGACCAAATGGTCCCTGAGGTAGAAGTAGAATTCGAACCTGAAGCATCGGCCACTGCTTAATTATTCAAATAGAATTTTTTAATTAAAAGAGTGTTTTATCCCGATCTGAAAGAAGAATTGGTGTGCGGATCATTTGAAAATTAACTGAATTTTGGAAACTTCGGCACGCACAAATTCTGAAAAAAAAAGTTTTGAGTCCTGAAGCATTAAACTATTTTGTGGACCGAAAACATTAATATGTATATTATGTAAACTGAGCTCCTAGAGGCAACATTGCAACGAAGTTAAGTTCTGTGTCAGTGTGAATTATAATTTTCTAAAAGAGAATGTCGTAAGATATCCGAAAGAGAGTTAGGCATTATCTTAGGAAAAAATTTTGCAAAAAGTTCACTCGTCCATCTAGGAAAATACATACTAGGTCGGTATACCCGTGGGAATGATTTGCGGCCTCTTGAACTAATGCGCACCAAACGGCTGCGCCCACCGCAAAAGCTTTCATAGTCACCGGAGTTGTCACTGCGCCGCTTCCTTTTAAATGACGCGGGAAACATGTTGCGCGACAGATCCAGGTTGTTTCCGCCTCTCAAAGGCGAGAGATCCGATGGTTGTCACCGTCTCGTCTCCAAGTGTCTCGTTAACTGTTTACGCGCTCCTCTGCACGGACCTCAATCTCCTCTAAGGTGAGGTAAGTGAGGTTTTATAGCGCGGATGGAGGCGTTCCTCAATCCTCCCACCCCAATCCGACATTTCTCTTCCAGTGCATCGTTTTTTGCGCGCGATCTACGCTCGGCCTACTGAGAAATGGTTGGCCGGGCGACGAACGAAGGGGAGGGGGCGGCCTAGGAGGAGGAGTGAAGGGAAGGGGGCGTGGAAGGAGGGTGGGGGTGGAGGGAGATGGTCGGGAGGCGAATTAACCCACTGGCCCCGACTCGGCGAAGCCGAGCGGCGTGCTAAGAACGGTGCCAGGATAGAGCGAGGAGCGCTCCGCGGGGGAGGGACGAAGAGTTACGGGGGTGTGGGAATTAGCCGCGGGATGAAGGATGGAAGGTGTGGGTTGAAGATGGAGTGGAGAGGGTGAAAGGTAAAGCGGGGAACATCCCAAGGGCCGAGGTGGTGACGTCGGCGATGTGGGAGCAAAGGCTTTTGTGTGTGGTTTTGTGTCTGTGAACGAGCTCACTACGACTAGAGGAGAGATGGAGCTCATTATACTCTCCTCCGCTGGGAGAGACAGAAAAGGGCCCGCATTAGCGTATCTACCCATGAAAGAGCGCGCTGAGTTCTCATTTTTTTCTTGTTGCAAAATTTTGTAACACAAACAGGCACGCGGAAGGGAGCGTTCGTGACCCCCGCTTTAGCTCTTGCTATCCCTCACCAACCAACGCATCCTTCCCTACCCCCTTCCTTCCCCCAACCCGCAACCGTCCTTTCTCCCTCCTCTTCTTGCCTTTTAACTCTGTTCTTTCAAAAGGTTACCAAAAAGAGTCGCGAAGCGGAAGCAATTCGGGGGACGAGACAGCGGTGCAAAGGTTAGGGTATAAAGGGCACTTCAAGCATTGACTCTCTCTCATTGGTCTCTTTAGGTAATCTTATGGAGTGCCTGAGTGGGAAAAAATTCAATCGGGCTTCCTCGAGCTGTGTGCACATATCATATTAATGAATAGCGCAGACACAAATGGGATATTTCTCGAGAAGTTGGAGTATTTTTGTTGATGGCTTTCGAAATTTTGTTTGAGTTCTTTGCGGATGGAAAGATGTCCCTGGAATAGAAATTGCACTTCGATTATCATTTTACGCTTACTAGGTTTTGACGATAAATAATCTTTAATAGAGTTTACTTTCCATTTTTACGCATAACGTATTGAAATGGCAGGCTTCCATCTCTACCTGTATGCTTTTGAACTGTGATATTTTGATATGTGAAGTCTTAGCTTCATTCGTGTCGCGGGGTCAGGGGGTAGTTTTCATACTGGGAAGAGCACTAATATTATGTAAATGTCAATGGAACCTGTGTTATATTGGCTTGAGTGAAGGGCAAATTTCGAAGTTTATTTCGCGGCATTAAATGCAGCACTGTTGGGATAGATATTTGGTTTGGTAACATTAAGTATGATCTTCTGGAAAATTCTCCTTTTGCCTCCTGCGTTTACAAATTAAGTTCTGAGCTTTGTGGAAGTTAATTTCGCAAATAAGTCTCAAGTATATCGATACCTATTTTTTCGTCATTAACAGTCTCATACATTTTATTTTGCTGGGTTTATGTGCGTTTTGAATTAATTAACGTGCGCTTCATTTTACATTTGAAAAATCGCCGCTCAAACAAATATTTTATCGTCAGCAGTTTTTGTGTTTTAGAATTTTATTAAAATGTCTCCGTGTGAGCTTTATTCTCGTGAACGATTTTGCTGCAAGTAGAATTAAGTTCGTCAGATGCCAAAAAGTACTTTCAAAATCGAATTCTTTTAAGAAATATTCTACCGGGTTAGGATAGGCTTTTGGCACTATATAGTGCTGTTACTCTCGAATTGATCATGGAACCAACCACCATCGGCCGTACCTATTATCATTTGGGCCTTTGCCAGTCATGTTTACCAGACACAGTTTTCTTATTAATTTTTTTATTATTATTAAATTAAATTAAATTAATGACACATCCAATTTTACGTTATTGAGTCTTGCGTCACCTACCACTTTTCTTTTAGGCAACTATATTTCTGAGACTATTTTTCTCCACTAGAACCCGATTTCAAGTCGATGGAATCCCTTGTAAATGCAAAAAGTCTACATTTAATACGCCTAATATTTGTGAAATAAATAATAAATGCGGTCGTTGAAGATTTTTACCTCAATGTACAATATTTAGGTCCGTAAACCCTTCATCATATTTAATCCTTTGAACTAAATACTCTCGATGAATTATGCTCTTAATTTAATTTCGCCTTTTTTGAGGTCCCATGAACACACACACACACACACACACACACACACACATATATATATATATATATATATATATATATATATATGTATATGTATATGTATATGTATATAGCATGAGAAAATTATCATATCAGTGATGACTAGATTTGAGAATGTGATGGCTCTGTAAGAGAAAAGAAATGAGTGGAGAGATATCATCCAGATGCTCTGAATACGATCATATGAATCCGTAAATTGAAGGCGTTGGTGGAGAGCACCATTTTCTTTCTCTGTATTTCCCTCTCTCCGTAAAAGCGCTGACATGAGGGTTGTTGTTTTAGCAGGCAAACAAATCTTCTCTCCCTTGGCGGGTGCTAGCAAATACGTCGCAAGCTCGAGGAAGTAGTACAGTCGGGTCAAATGTGCTATTCTCGTAATGATCGATGAGCAACTTTTTTGCAATGAGTTAATTATGGTATAATAATGCGCTGTTTTTTAATGCTGCCTGAACCTTCTAAGTAATCACCATTTTATTGTCAGGACAAGCAAATATTTGCTCATAATTTTAATTAAATATTTGGATCAATGTGTAACCATAATTGTAATTATAGTTTGACAACCTTTTTTTTCGAAATAATTAGGCAATCATTTTGGGATACAAAGTCATGTAGCCATGATTCATCAAAGCATTTAAATCCGCTTTGAAGAATGAAGGTTGATGAGGTGAATCCCTACACTGTGGCGAAATATTTCATCACCCTCTGAAACAAAGCATCCATTATATAGAGAAGAGACGTACGTGTACTCTTGGCTGGAAGGTTGCACTCAGTGTGTTTCTAAAACAAACATGTTGGCTTACCCCATCTGTAAAACAAAATAATGGCGGATAAATTATTGCTGGGTATAGTGCCAATATTACGTGCTCGTATTCAACTATGAACAAAATATTGAGATGGGATTTTTAACGCTAAGAACTATTGATTTCATCAAGGAAAATTTAGAGCAGTAACAATGGAAGTGAATTACCTTTCTGTTTTTTTAGGTATTTTATCGGACTGTTGCATTAATTTGCAATATGTTCAAATTATTATACAAAATCATTATTTTCTATTTTTGTTTGTATTCTCTAGGAAAACGCTGATAAAAGATAAATTATCCAAATAGATTATATTATCAAGTAAATAATTGACTATTATTAAGATGCTTAGTCGTAACTACTAGTGTAATGGAGGTGACGCATGCGTCGTTCATCTAAGTTTCGAAAATATTGGCAATTTAAAATAGTTTGAGACTTTGAGAAGGGTATGTTAGGTTTATGTATCGTCTAATTCTCAGTTTTAATGCGAAGAAAACAATCTATGGCAGCACATTAAGAAATCGGGAGGTAGTATATTATTTCACTGTTTCATTAATATGGCATACAAATATGCTGAAAAATCATTGAAAAGGGTACTTTTGCTACGAGTTGAACTACAATGTGTAATTAAAAATATTCTGAAATGACTGTACTAAAGAACATTTTTAATTTATCGGTTTGTTCATAAAATATTTTCCCTGAAGTTTTGTGTAAAACCTTGAATTTTTGTGTAACTTGAGGTTGTTCAGGATTGGTAAATATTACCCACTAATGAAACTTATAATACAGCTTACGAGTCCAGCACTGCTTAATATTTAAAATTCCTACTGAAACCAAAAACCTATGGTAGGCTTTGTATTAAAATACTGGATGAAATATTTACTATTATTCAGTTCAATTAATAATGGGTACTCCAACTAGGTATAGTTGTTACATATTTGAGAAATTCTAAGCACAGAAATGTTAATAAAATCTCGGCAGGACAAAAAGAGTCGCGGTATTCCTCATTCCAGCTATTTTACTAAATCTCAGTAAAGAAAAACCGATACAGAATATCAAAAATCATTAATAACAGTTATTTCTAAAGGTGGAACATTGCATTGAGAAGATATAATTGAAAAATCCAAGCTTTATATTGATTGATTTTAGGCAATGGAAATTTTATTTTTAACTTCTCGTAAATTACATTTTAGGGATTTAGTTAAATATGAGATATTAGTTAAGATGTTATTCACCTTCTAAATCCGGACGATAAGCAATTCCTTTTTCAAGCGAAGAGGAAAGTGGTTAGGATTGATTTACGTTTGCAAACTAAATTGTGCATTAAGGTATGAGAGGTGACGTGTTCATTCGGCGATGGATATTATTAATTAATCTTAAGTTATTTCCAATCGTAGAAGTGTAGATAAAATTAAATGTTAACTACAGATTGTTCACCGTGACTACAGGTGATTACAAATACGATGGCTTGATGTACAGGTATTCTGTCTTTAAAATGTGTAACAATTTCTCTTTTGTAAGGAAGTCGAAGGATTATTAGAGAAAATGTTTAAATTATCGCAAAAACGATGCAGATGTACATTAATAAAAATGAGTAATTTGTGAATTAAATATTATCTAAATACATTCAATATTTATTGTAATTGGTCTGATTTTATTGGCGGCAGTATTGATGGAGGCATTGTAAAGAAAATCTAAAATCGAGATAAAATTATGAAGGGGTTTTGCTTGACGAGGCATTGCATTAATCGATGGAATTATCCCATTTACATCCACATAAGACTCTGCACACTACTGCGGGCGTATGGCAGGGAATTAATTTAAGGGCTCCGCCTCCATCGCCCACCAATCGGGTGAACCGCCTCTAATTTCCATCAACTTTGATGCATTTATTAGCATCCATTATTCTTCATTTGCATTTATCCGATGTTTCATTCTTGCAATGCATAGTTTGAATATTTTACGCGAATACTTTGCTGAAATAATTTATTTAACTCAGTATTACTCAGTCAACTTATTTTTTTAATTTTTAATAAAACCATATGACCATTGCGGTTTTCGAGCACTTAGTCAAACGAGAGTCTTATCGTTTTCTAAATATTTTCATGAAATGTTTTTCTTTCACATCACATTTAGATAGAATAAGAGACCCACAGACTCGTCGGAATTATTTTTTTTAACGTACATGATGGAAAAGATCGAGTTTTCCTCACTCGACTGCTTTGGCGGAAAATATGCACCATTATGAACAAAAAGGAATCATTTCCCCCGAGGGGCCCGTCGTTGCTCTATTTCTGAAAATAATCGCATGCCAAAATATAAATATCCTCACCCACGCTTCTATTTACGGCAGGCATTTTGCAACGATAACCTTCCCAAACTCATTTGCGCGCCCAAACTACCCTCAGAGAAAACGACTAAATTTTGAACGCGCATTTAGCGAGCGTCGTACGTTTCTGCAATGAACTTCCTCCGGATGGAGGGTCGGCTGGGTGGAGGCACTCCCTTTCCCTCCCCCTCTCTGTGATCCCGACCGCTCTCTGTCCCCCGCGGTCGTCACGTGGACGCAGTCCATAGGGAGACTCGAATGTGCGGAACGATCAGGCCATTACAGAAGAGGAAGAGCAATCGCTTCGGGCGGATGAAGAAAAAGGACTCGGAGAACATTGGCGCCGAAGCGTCGGCGTCATAACATTCCCGTGTGCCTGCGTGCGAAATGTGCGTGTGTTTTCGCGTCGTTACTCTGTCCTTTTCCTCCTGCTCGTGACTCTCCCCAATGTTCGGGGTTCCCGCTTTTTCTCCTCTCCGGATCCGTTGCGGCAAATGAAGGCGGAAAAAAGCGAAGAAAAAATGGTGGTCCTTTCAAACGGACAGTAAGACAGGGATGACTATCGAGGGTGGGCAGTATAGAAACACCGACGGTTTGTCTCTAGTCGCACGAAGCAGTTGACTGGGCTGGTCAATTTATGTCGACTTGGAACAAGAGCGATTATACCTGGACCTAAGGAGTCGGTGTTCGATGTCCATTATCATGATCGTTGTCATCTATCGTCGATACAAAATAATTCAATATTGGTCCACTAAAAACAGTTTCTTTTTCATATACAAGAGCAATTTTGCATAAAAAATGTAATGTAATATTTTGGGGCTACAATTATGCATTAAATAGCGTTTTCTAGCATTTCTCATTGTTCTGTTTGACAAATCAGACGGAGAATGGGAAGAGACGAATTCGTATTCGACCCAAGTCAAGTGATTTTTTCCTAAGAGAATAGCCACAAAATATAGGAAACTCTATGCAACTTATCTCTTTGATATTTGTTTGAAAACGTATGTACAATTTTATACCTTTGGTCTTGGGTACATAGTGCGCATGCGTGGTCATTTCTCTGTGGCATCTATCGAGAAGGAATTTCTAAAAGACATTTTAAAAGTATGTTTTTCTGGTCAATTAGATTTATTCACCTGGTAAGTTTTAATCAGTATTAATGTCGTATATTTCTTTCCTATATATTTCTAAAAGCGCATTTCCCCTAACCACGAACAGGCCAGGCTGTATTTAGGAGTGGGGAAGGCTGTGAACTTACTGGTAGTTGTAGCCCAGAGAGAGAGAGAGAAGCTGTAATAATGGTAAATTCATGAAGAATGAGAAGTTTGTGGCACGGAATGATTTTGGATTTTTTACCACATTAATGACTTATCTCCGTGAAGCTTGTTTATTTTTCAATGTAGTTTTTGTATTTTAAATTTCTTCCTTAATTCCAAACTAATGGACTGGGTTCAGCGATGTTCCAATGTCTTAATCCCATATTGAAAATTAGATTCCTTCAGGCCTGGGAAATACCCGTCTACTTCGGCTGTTAGTTCTTTGTTTGAAGAGAATCTCCCTCAACCGAGGAAACTTTTGAGTTTAAGGAAGAGATGGAAAATCTGATGGAGCCAAATCATACGTATAAGGAGGGTGTAGCAACAATTCGTATCGTAGCTCACGTATTTTTGTCATGGCAAAGACACTTGTGTGTTGACGTGCATTGTCCTAATGAAAAATGACTGTCTTCCTTGCCAAACCTGGCCGTTTTTCGTATATCTTTTGCTTTAGTTGAACCAGGAAGTTAGTGTATTATGTTCCAGTAATTATTTGATCAGTGGCAAGATTATCTATCACCAGAATCCCTTTCGCATCCTAGAAAACTGAAGCCATCAACTTTCCGGCCGACCATATTGCCTTTGCTTTCTTTGGCGGTGGTGAATCAGCATTTTTCCTCTGCTTTGACTGTTTTCATATCTCTGAGGTATATTAGTGAACCAAAGTTTCGTCTGTGGTCACAAACCGGGGCAGAAAATTTTGTTAGTTGCTCTAAAAACGGGTCAAACATTGTTCCGAAGATTCCATGCTGATGTGTTTGTCGAGGTTAGCGGCGCCCATTTAGCAAATAATTTTGTCATATCCAATTTCACTGTTAAAATGTGATATACCCTTTCAGATAACATCCCTACAGCTTCAGCGATTTCTGGCACTTCCAGCCGGCGATTTTCCATGACCATTCTATGCACTAATGCAATATTTTCTGGGGTAGTGGCACATTTTGGCCGGCCACTACGCCGATCATCATCTAAGCTGTCCCAACAAAAGTTAAAGTCGTTTGTCCACTTGGAAACAGTTGAACATGAAGAAACAGAGTCCTACAGATTGTTCTGAAAGTCGGCATGAATTTCCTTTACTTTCATATCTTTTTTTACGATGCATTTAATCACTGTTCATATCTCAATTTTTTCCATCTTCACAAATCACTATACGGGAGTAACTACAGAGAGGTGTCCGCTCCACAGATATGTACTTCCCAGAGCACTGACGCGTTATATGTTAGTTCTTGAAGGATTACCTATTATTACAAGGGAAATTCGTTTAGCTAGCGCTGACATCTGGTGGTGATTCCGATAACCTTACTACCTACCCTCGTATCTCCTTAACAAATTATCATTGGCCATTATATTCATTTATATTATTCAAAAACAGACTGAAAAACCGAAATCTAGGGAAATGATTGGACGAGTACTAATTTACTGTCGTACATTTTTGTACTCTATGGTGTATTAATTGAAATGTAACTGATTATATATGGAATAATTTGAAAAAATTAAACAACCGCAGAAAAAATGTCGCACGACCGGACGGGTGGGTAATCAATTCGCCAATGATGCCAAATACGAGTGGCATTTGGCATCATTAGCGTCGCTGTGGTGTAAGCCTTATTTCCGAATATATTGTTTAGTAGAAGTTGAAATGGTATTGGAAAAATACGCCACGCAAATAGGATATTGAAAAGAAGTTTGCAGCAGAATTGAATTAATCCGGTGCAATTAGCGTATTTATATGCCTCCATAAAGCGAAATCCTTTATCCCCAAAAACGGCCATTTTTTATAATTATTTGGCTAGAACTTAAATTTTTCCTAGGCGATAGCCCTGACAACATAAAATTTGAGTCTTATCGTAGGGTAACGGTTGGCAACAACATTATCAGTCGTCATAAATGCAGTTCAGTTAAATTGACTGAACCTTAACTGAATGAAAAACAGTAATGGCGAAGGCAACTCTGTCTTTTGGAGCAGAAAATCCAAATGAACGCAAAATATTTGGCAGTCGGCGGTGATCAAATATATTTTTTGATTTCCATGAAAAATATCATTGAATGGATCTTCGATGTTCCACCATCTCATCACCGTTTTCCTTCCTGAGGAGGAAAGAGTGGTGCGCAATGTGTTATTCTCTCCCACTCATGCGAGGATTAAGGACACGCGCACAAAGCCTCTCGCGCCTAGCCTTGGTGCGCCGCAGGCGAGTGGGAGTGCTAAGCACTCGGCGCGGAGTGCTCCCCGGGGATGGCGACAGTCACCGTTGCGAGGGTGGCGGCGGAGTCGAGGGGAAGGGGAGAAACATTAAAGAGGTTAAACCATAAGTTCGTGGGAAGGAAGGATACCTTTCTCAAGATCCTAGGACAAGACTAACCCTCTGGGCAGCCATGTACG
Organism: Hetaerina americana; assembly: GCF_022747635.1. Classification (NCBI taxonomy): domain Eukaryota; kingdom Metazoa; phylum Arthropoda; class Insecta; order Odonata; family Calopterygidae; genus Hetaerina; species Hetaerina americana. Next base: position 95,142,648 of record NW_027286874.1, read on the forward strand.
GTATACAAGCAAAGTGAATGCCAAGCGATCAATCAAAGAAACTGTTAGAATGGATGCCACCCTCGGTTTATTTTTTTCTATGCGCCTTTAAGTGAACGTAACTATTTGTGTTAAAATAAATAGTTTAAATATTCCTTGCAATATTATTTAACTTACGTTCACCCGAACAAAACATATTTTATTATTATGCCCATAAATCTATATAATTATAATTGTGGATGCTTGATAGTAAGGTAGTCTCAGCTCATTTCAGCTCTTGAGTGTTATGGAGGGTAGGCATCAAAATGATAAATTTTTGCTTCAAATTTTTCAAATACCCCAAGAGATAGAAAATGTTGTTGTGATTGGCGCATTCAAAGGATAAAAATTCCAAAATTGCAGTTGCTATATATTATACGTAGACTCTGATACTTTTTAATTTATTCATTCACAGTTTTAACCAAACCGCGATTTCCGTACTTCGATACTTGTTCTATGATACCTAGCCTATCTATTACCACCACATTTAGGGTTTATCATTAAATTCTGTTGATTCCACAACCTTATTACTATGCAATTTAAAAAGTGATATGCCATTAAATAAAATGTTAATACGATTTGAGATTAAAATGGGCTGAATCACCGAAAGCGTTTCTGATTTTATGTATCGGTTTAACCCACAGCAGACGCCTTCACGACTCAAGGCAACAGTTACCAGCCTCCAGTTGTGACCCATATTGAGATCACAGGGGATCTTCGGCAGGGACGGAGAGAGACTTCGGAGGAGTGTTTTCTCGACCGCTTTATCTCCGGCCTTTGCTTCTTTGGTGAGCATCACTGATTTCTGAGCAACACGTCACTCGCTTGCTCCACTCTCCTTGGTCGGAGGGAATAAATTTCAGGTGTGTATAATTTGATTTACCTTTTTGTTCCTCAAACCGAAATTTATGTTCCAATCAGGGATGTAGCCAGGATTTTGTTTTGGAAGGAGTCCAATTCCCAAGCCCCTAATCTAATGTAACAAATGTTTAATTACAATTATTATCGGTTAAATTAATAGGTCAATACTCAGTCTGTACACTAGTGTGTTTTTAGCAAAATTAACCATGCCAAATGATGCAACCGGAGCCTATCGTTTCCACAGGATATTTCGGGGGAAGGGTTATAGACCCCCTAAAACTTCCCCTGGCCACCTTCCTGGTTTGGCTTTGAAGAAAAAAGAACCTCAATTTACTAAAAAAAAACATTTTCATTGAGATGAATGAGTTACTTTTATATTAACTTAAGATCGTCAAATACAATTTGAAGTGCTTAAACGGATTTACGCTAGAAATGTTCAGCATGTATGCGTGCTAAATGGGCTCGGAGAGTCATTAAATGCTAGGATGAACGTAAATGAAACGCTAGGGATGTCCATTTGATAGAGCTATCATGGACTACCGAGGAAATTACTGTTTTTCCTAAACCATCAGTGCCACTGGAAATTCAATGAAAAGCTATACCACTGCCAAATGATGCCAAGCTGATGTATTAAAATCCATGCTTATGGTTATTTCATACATTTGCAGAACTACTACTCGTAATTTACCTCATGAAACATAATAATGATAGAAGGAACTTTAAGTTTTTATTGTCAATCAGTGTAACCCAATATTTGAACGAAGTTGGTGGGCAGGAATGTGGCCGCTTCGATTTTATTCCTATTGTATGGATCGTAACATTGTCGTACGAAAACGAAATCTTTATTTCGTATATAACTGGCATTTTTATTGCACCGGATAATCTAAGAGATCTAGCTTTCGCCGCTTCGTTCAGTCTCTAGGTCTAGAGTACGTCATATTATGCACAATTTCTCGACGTGCGAAATACATTTGCTCCGCTTGGCTATTCCATTTGGCCAAATTATTGCCGTGTTATATAAGGTTCTACCAAAAAGAAAGCTCTACTAATATTCAGATTCCGACGGTAATTGTGACGGTGAAACTGCAATGGTGTGCATAATTATTCCCCTTTGAAAGAGTAGACGATTTGGAGTGAACATCAGGGCATTATTTTTATCCATTAAAACAGAGAAGTGTGTGAAGGATCGCTTTGGTGATTTACATTCTGTCGCTGGCGTCACGGAATGAAGATGGCGCTGCTTCTCGCGGGGGAATATGCAACCTAACCGCGCCACCGCTAATGAACAACTCGGAGGAATGTGGCTGAGTGAAGGGAGGAGGGAGGAAGGGATCCTGGGGGACTGGCGGCGTCGCAAGGGACACGTGGATTTGGTTTCTCTGGCCAAGGGGGACGAGAAGGGTGGGGCGGCGAGCCTCTCGGCAGGAGTGGGGCGGGGAGTGCCGACTGAAAGATGTGGGGGATAGGAATGGGTGGTGCTTAAAAAAGCACCGGCATTTTCGCATGAGCATTTAAAATCAATTATAGCACCCACTCGGCTCTATCCCAGAAAATACTGAAATAACTTCGTAGATATTGAGACAGTAGGTACCTAATGTAATATCATGATTTTTTAATATTTACTGGAAGGTTTAATTTGTAAGAACAATTCTCAGAAATGTCTGCTCCATAAAGTCATACAGTCCAAAGAATTCTATGTATTGGCTGAAATTAATTTATTATCAAGTTTTTATCAAATATTTTGCAATGCATGAAATAATAAAGACATTATTCTAATGGCCATTAGCAATAGGCTCTAGATTAATAGTGAGCGGAAGAAATGTATTATAAGTAATATATTATATTTTTATAGCAGGTCTTTTCCTTCTGCTAATCACGATCAAATACTATATCATCTCTTCAATAATTATAATTGAGTTTTAAAAGTCTAATTAATTAGTCAATAGTGCAGTTTTAGCAGTAACACCTTCAGTATCACAATTTTTAAAAAAATGCTGGCAGCAAGGACCGTAGTGGTAATATAAACGTAATACCGTTAGTATAGAATCCTGGTATTTTTTCCATCCCTCAGTGTGGGGAGATTTCGAGTCTGATGAGGTGGAGAGTTAATCTCGGGGATTATCAAAGCGTTCTCTCCTCGGTGAGAGGGAGTGGAGGGTATCGAATGGAGCCGGTTGTAAAATGGAGCATAGCCGCGTCCCCATTCTCTCGTGAGGAGGTAAGCGCGGGAGGTCCCTCCCCTCTCCCATGCCTCTCCGCTCAAGGGAGGGAGGTGGCAAGCGAGGAACTGAAGGGCGCGTGGGAGGCTGGCGTGGGCGCGCGCCGGGGGGGGGGGGAGGCATGCAAATTCCCTCACCCGCACCCCTCGGCGAGAGCGGGAAGGAAGTGACATTCTCAACACTACCTTGAGAAAATTCTCGATTTTTCGATTTCAGTAATTTTTCAGCACCTGCCAGCTCTCTGCCACTCGTTTTCGCAGCCAAAACTGACTGTCGGCTTAGCAAAATTCCAAAAAAATGGTTTCAGTGCAAACCAATGGACGATAAATTGAAATTCCACAATTGAATTTTCCAGTGTTTTGTAACAAATCGATAATCGATCTCAGTGCGGCCAGTGAGACGGGATATTTGGGAAAAAACTCTTGAATCATTTAATTTATTTGAAAATTTAGAAAGAATAGAGTAATCCCTAAAAAATGTTTGGAAGTTGATGTCAGAATTAGGAATTCTTGATGAGAATGATGATCCTTGTAGCTATGAGATTAGTTCGTGATGCTGCAGATCATCGCAAAGGCAAGTCCTGGCGAAAAACTTAACTGTATGGCTGTCATGAAAATAAGTCCGTTGTTTAGGGAGGGGGAGATACGGAAGGTGGTCTGGGTCACTGGACTTCCATGAGCTATTCTTCTGCTGAGGACATTTAAATAAATAATCACTGAGGCTGGATGATATTACAAATATATCTTTAATAATAATTGGGAGGGGTGCGATAATCCAATGGGTAAAGCACTGAACTACTGACCGGATTCTTGCACACTGCTCTAGACATCCTCAGCCTCACCCAAGCTGTGTGATTTTACGGGAACCAGATCTTCCTGGGAAACCACAGGCGGCATAGGGAACAAAGAACTTGCCCTCCTATTCTGATTTGTGAATTTAACGCGGTGTTAGACTTAGTTCTAGGTGAGCTCTACCCTCACCTGTCAATGAGTTTCAGGTCGTCAACTGTAGGTTGGAGAAGATAAGTGGGTTAGAAAATCTAACTTTTTAATCTTATTTACGATTATCGTCCAAATTTTGGAAGACAATTCGTCAATACATCATAATTTTTATTTTTCATATTCCCTATTATATTTGGAAAAACTGGCTCAATGAAGAAAAACTATAATTTCGAAAATCAAGGGATAATCCATGTCCTGAACTTGGTTTTTTTCCTACTGAGTCGGTCTTATTATGCACTTAAGTATGACACAGGCCATCCAATGATGCTATTAAGTGGAAACAGAGCGATAATATTTGATTAGTATTTCTTTTAAAAAACAATTTCATAGCATAACTTTTGCTTCTTAGAGTGTTGTCGAAATTTTATCCACGTACTCACGTGCTGAATAAGAGAACGTTTTGAGAACAAAAATTAGCAAGCACACAAACAGCTTATGTAGTCGCTACCTTAGTTAATTAATGATTTCTCACGCTCACTGAGCCCGAAAAGAATCATGCCAATTTATCACTGCTTTAATGGCTGAGGGAGGATCCAATCTTGAAGCCTTACTATTATAACTTTATCACGAAGTTGATTGGGCGTGCAAATATGTTTTAATGGTGCGTATAATATGTTTACCTATAACTACCTGAGACCATTTTACAGGTGGCTTTAGGAGATTTCTGGGTAATTAGTGCAGGCAGTGAGGATGACAGTTATTAGCCTAAAATATGACGATTTAAGTCGCCGAGGGTAAAAAGCATAGTCCTTAGCAGCGTAAGCCGTGCGTCTAGCAATTAAAAATGTATCCACGAAGAAGCCTCGAACGGAGGAGATGTGTGTTTGAAGGGCAGGGCCCTGGATATTCCTATGTCCAGCAGAAGTGACAGTTTGAAATAGAATTCCCATATTTCACATTTCCGAAAGGGATTGCGAATGGATTGGCTGTATTATTATGGCGTCAGTTAAGCGACGGCGTTATGTATATATATATGCCATGCCGGAGGATTGCCACAATGGAAATTTCAAAATTCAACCGCTTAAAATAAACATCAACGCCATGATACTCTTGTCGCCTTTTTAAGCCTTAAAGACTTTCAAGTGGCTATTATTGTTGGAGTTCTGCTCGACCTTTGTTTTCTTTGTTGTCTGCTGGCATGCACATTGACATTACGAGACCCTTAATGAACAACGTTAATATTTATCCTCTGCCCGATAAACAGGCGTAATCATTATGCTCGGTGAGACAAGTGACAATGAGAGATACGCGAAGGGTCATCTGTTGAAAATTTACATTTGTAGGTATAAATGCTGCATGAATAACGAAACAACTCGGAAAGAAATTTAATCGATGCCTCGACAGCCTGAGTCACTCTATATTCCAACGCCATCAATAATAGTCATTTACGATAATCTGCCGCTTAAATCACCAATTATTAATGCGCAAATCTTCTAACTGATGGTCGCAAATGATCCATCAGTAATTTAGTTTCCTGTGCACCATCGCAAATTTTTCACATGTCTCCAAGCCATAGATTGCTGAGTTCTAAGTCTCCCGGAAGAGAGACGTTCAAAGGCTGGGGAAACTAGAATAAATGAGGGCGAAGTGTAAGATTTGTGAATCCGAGCTAGCAACGTGAATTGGTGCCAAAAGAAGGAATAAAAAAGTGTCAGAGAGGAAGAAAATTTGTTGCAAGGGAGGAGAATGATACTAAAAGAAAATGTTGGCTGCCTTAAGAATTTCAGCCAAATGTTAGCTGTATGAGCTCCCAACTTTTGGAGCTCTTTGGTGAAAGAACAACGCTAATGTGCCAATTAAAGCCTGTCGTAATCATTCGCATTCACAGTATATCTAATTTATTAAGCAACTTATTATGCAATGACGTTAATTTATGGCCAGTTCGTTTACACTTTCGTGTTCTGAGAACATTTTGAAAAGAACACAGTCGAGCTTCCATAACTAATAACTAAGTCGAATTTTTTGAAAACTCGAGTCGAAATAAATTCCATCGTTCTTCTTTGCATTTTAAACGGCGTATTTTTTCTGGAACTCGATTTTTTTGAAAAATGAGTTTTCTCCCAATGACCTCAAACTACTTATGATAACTAGAAGTGAAGTTCCTGCAGAGAAAATAACAAAATCAAGAAATGTCAAGAATAAAGAGTAATGACCGATTATTTTAAAGCTAAAAATTTGTTAAGTTCATTGCAAACATTTCAATATATGGTAAATTTTTATCGAATTGTTGGTATTTCCAGTTGGTCCGCATGAATTTTTTGCTTTTACTGACCATGATTAAATATAGCGAGTGCTTTCGAAGATGAACTTAATTTTTTTCCATTAATTTTATTCAAGTACTCATTCTGTATTTTTCTATGTACCAGAGAGCTAACTTCAATCAAAATATTTCTATTCTACATGTTGCCTATGCTATTCTTGCATAAATTAACAGTAATGATCAGAAAGATGTACCCTTTTCCTAACTCAAAGTTATACCGCTCGAAACTTTTTTCTACTCGGTTGGCACTTCGATGTATTAAACTTCGATTGTTTTCCTCCATAATGTTAGAAGGATTTCAAGGCATTGAGCTCACCTAAATCAGAGCTAATATATGCTAAGTGATACATAAGAACTTTAAATGAGAAAGTCACGAGGCTAGGCCTTCGGAAACCACCATCCTAATGCCCTCAGTAAATATTTTTAAAAGGAAAACTCTATGATGGTGATATTGACCGCATTGTAGGAGAAAAAATGGCAATAAATTTTATAAAACCTTCTTTGGTCGAATGTATCTCGTTTCCACCACTTGTTTGGCATCTATTGTCTACTTTGTTCAGCACCAACGGCGAAAACACTTGCAACAATTTAGGAAGAATTGCTAATGGACTCCTCTAAGCTCTGGGACTTTGCCTCTGGGAATCCTTTAAGGTCATCTTTCAATAATGGATGCCACATATCTACCAGAATTTTTCATTGATACGTATTAATATTGAGATGGGATGCAGACATAGACATCTACATTACTTGACATCCTCTTTTCCGACGTTTCTCACCGCGGGAGAGAGTACCAGGAAGGAAGTGGTGGTAATTTTATAGAGAAGAAAATGATATGTTTACCTGAAAAATGCGTATATCGATTATTACCTATCTTTAATAGCACGTGACATAGTCGAAGGTGATTGATACTAATCGTGACGCATTATCGTGAATTGTTCAAAACCCGAATTTGGGTAGTTTTTTTGAAAATATAAGAACCGTTATTATCTCTTCCCCATTCAATGGAATTTATTCCAAACCTGAAAGTCTACGGCTGGTAGTCGTCGAATGTTCAACGTGTTCCGTTATTTATAAATTTATAATGGAATACCAACGGTATGGAATATTCCAATTGACTGGGAGAGACCTTTTTCTTTAAAAACATATTTGACAATTTAGTCATTGAAAAGAATTTATCATGCATCTTATCTAGTGATGAAGTCACACAAAGTACCTTTTTATATCAATTTTATTACGATTGTCCATTCCTCTGACATTTTTTTAACTTTGCAAAATTTTACGTTGAAACCACATCATTATGTATCGATATATATGTAATATTATCAACGCACTGTGATCGAAATGTCCTTACATTCTATTTGCAATAAGAAAAAAACGAAAGAAAATCAATCTTCGGCTCTACTTCTTTCGTGTAATTATATACGACGAGTATATGCATATCTTTATAAAATTTATTGTTACTATCTATACGGTTGACGAGATGGAAAGGGTATCTGGCGGGGAGGGGAGAAGGAGGGCATTGAAATGCATCTCCCCCTCCTTGGGGGGGGAGAGGGGGTAAGGGGAAGGGTGGGAATGATTTGTTGAGGAGCGTTGTGAGGATGTCGGTCGGCGGAGTGCCGGGAGAGAGAGAGTCGCAGACGCTCGTCTCGTCTCTTCGGACGGACCGCGAGGGAGTGGAGCGAGGGGGAGGGCGGGCGGCTCGCGTGGGGGTGGGGCGGGGGTGGAAGGGCGACGGAGGGATGACGGCAGAGTGCAGCGGCGGCTAGCTGGGCGGAGAGTGGGGGGAGGGGAGATGTGGAAGGGGGAGGTGGAGAGGGGAAGGGAAAAGGTGGGGGGGGGGCGAGGAGCGAAAGAGCCCGGCGTGTTTCTGCATGGCGTGTGTCAGGTTGACCACGCGGTTAATACGCGGATGGAATACGCCTTTACCCTACCTCCCCCCCGCCCGATAACTCCCCCCCTTGTGGTCCCTCCTTCCCCCAATCCCAATATCTTTCACCCCACAACCCCCTCAGCTCCCCACGCACGACCGCCTACGTCCAAGGCGAAACATCCCCTTTCCGCTGACCTCGCAACCCCCTCCAACCTCTCCGGCGCCGCCTGCCGCGAGGGAAAATGAAGCGGGGGAGGTTCTTTATAGTTCCACTGTTCTTGGTTCTCTCGCTTTATAAGGCCGGGAAGGGGGACCGGAAAAAAAGGAATAAACATCCGTTTGCGAATGGAATTACTCCCCCCTTGCCCCTTTGTCTTTTAAGCCTTCTCACATCCCACCATCAGCAGCCTTCCCCTACTCCCCCTTCCCTCGCCCACTGCTCTCCTGGAGAGGGGATAAGCGAAAGTGAAACGTACCCGTGTGATTTAACAGCAGGCAAAACAAGAGTTTTCTTGCGTGTTAGCTAATTCCGTGTCGAAGGCGCTTTCTATTTTATGCTTGGCAAAGTGGTTTTCTAGGGGCGAGCAACGAAATAAATGAATCGGAAGACCGCAGAATGTTAACGCTGCAACGGACCAAAAATATGCCAGTGTGCGTCAAAGAAAGCTATTTTTGGACCGAAGCTAATTTTACTGCAAGGAAAGACGTATATATATGTGTTATTTTTGTTGTTCTTCTAGCCAGAAACTGTGTCAAAACAACTACACCTAAAATAAATGTTTACCGTTTTTTCGAAGTGATGACGCGCTTTCTTTGTTCTTTTTTATACGTAGCCAGAGTGAAGTGGCGACCGGTAGAGGTAACCATTTTTATTCTGCCAAAGAGTCTGCATTTACAGGTAGTACTAGTCTACTGTAGATGCTGAATTTTACCAATGAGAGGCAGGCATTGAGGTAAAATGAAAATTAAATATTAAAGCAACGCTCTACGGATTACCTCCTGATCCACCTCAGTGCGATATGATCCTGGAGTAGATCAGAGTGATTCGTGGTTTACACCTGTATTAAGAGGACCGGGACCCAACAAGCATTTCTCGTAACTTTTTTATTTTTTCCAACGCAGCAGCTAAATCGAAAGCTCTCTTAAAACGCTCGTGAAGTTTATAATCAGATAATGAGTCGTTCCATGCCCGTTATTTCTTGCGATATTGCTGACTGGAAATGATCCACCCAGCTCAGTTCTGCTGATGAATGACACTGCTTCGATAAAAAAGACATTCAAAGTAATTCAAATCGAAAGCGATTTCCGATTTTAACGTAATTTCGATGGATTCATGGACTTATTTTTTCCAACCATCGACATTTGTGAGTAATAAACTACCACTTACTTTTGAGTATGAGGGATGCGTATGGTCACGTTATAACTCTTAGCATACGGAGAAATTAGTACAGTAGACGTTTGCCATTCACGCACTAAATGTGTCTAAAATGCAATACATCCACCATTTTACAAAATCTATCATCATAACAATTTGGTCAATATATTAAAATTCTTCTGGCGTTTTGAAGAAGAAGCATTCATATTCAGCATATAGATGTTCATTCTTCGTATTGCTTGGCAGTCAACCAAACGGTCCATGAATTTATATTGATGGGCGAAGCCTTTGGAAAGATTTATTGCAGATATTCTACTCTTTATTTATTTGATAATATTAGGTGTTGTATTAGCTTGAAAAGTGCATATGGTAATTTGGTATATTGTATAATAATTGTTCATGGACCTTTGAGGTTAACCAAATGAGTAGGTATGCAGCTACGAAAAACGAATCAGTTCCTGGATTTTTATGTTCACCAGTTATTTTTTAAGGATCTGTTTCTAAGGATTCAAAATACTACTAATAAACAGCAATCTACTAAACGCCGGTGTATCGATTGATAGCGGTATTTGCAAATTTCCTTCAGAAATAGTAAAGTTTATTCCTAACTGGAAGGTTAAAATTCGGGAATATAGTACAGTATGAGAATTTTGTTTATCAACGCCCTTAACAATGTCTTATGCATATTTTTTTATTTATATGGTGTTGTTCAGATTTAACTTTAACCGCTGAAACTGCTAACTTGCCATAGATGTATCCCCATTAAAAGGCATTTATTGTTGAATATTTTTCGCTGACTCCAAGTGAAACAAATCTCATCTCTGTAGAGAGTTATTCGTCTATTTTAAATTTCCTATAAAATCAATCAAGTCTAGCGATCCAAAATTGGAAAGAAATTCAAGAATATACTTGTATATCTATCACAGGTTCTGCGGCTTATCAAAGATTTTATTCTAGAACAAGGCCTGTCGAAAAAAATATAAAAACCAAATTAATGTGTTCATGCGTCCCATATACCAATAATTACTTATCGAAGGGATAGCATTTGATTTTGAACTGCGACCATCTTAACAGCCTCGAACATTTAATAAACATGGTTTTAAACGATTGTTATAAAAAGGCTTTAATTGTGGGTATGTCACGGATGATAATTTGTGGCTAAAAGTGATAGCCCTGATGATTTTTAGTGTTTCTCGAGACAGAATAGACAGTTATTGACAGTGATTCTTCCATAGAAACAGCTATCACAGCCAGTAACACCGAAAGCCACCCACGGTGCGATTCAATACTGTCCCTTCACCACATAATAAATTTTCATTGCGTGCCAAAAGCCTGAGTTGTTAATGTTACCTATAATTTATCCGCTCCCCTCCGCCCAAAATCTTGGCAATTCGGATGGTAGTTCGTGAGACGAGGACAGATCCGTGCGTCGTTCGTCTCATTCGTCGGGCTCGGCCCCTTGTTTAGTTGTCCCCCTCCCCCACCGCTCACCCCCCTCCCTCTCTCCTCCACACACACACACACATACATACATACACACTCGGGGCCGACCCCCTTCCAGGGCACCCTCCGCGGCATCAGTCCCCCTCCCACCCCGGAAGCAAGTGGCCCGGTCGTGCTTCGATTGGAACGCGAGGGCGGGTCACCGAGAGGGCGTGAGCCGCGTCGGCCCTGTGCCGTGGCCTCATTACCCTTCCCCCGCCAACCCACCTCGACCCCCTAACAACCCTCGCTCAACCTACTTCCAGCCTCCCCCCTCTCCCTCGGCAATATCAATTCTCCAATGGCCACAGGGTGTCGCGCAAAAACCTCACCCCCCTCCGCTCACGTTAACCACCACGCCCTTCCAGTCCCCAACCCTCTCAGTAACTTCTCTCCCGTCACACCTCCCAAATAATCTCAGCTCTCCATCCCGTCCCCCACCCCCTCGGGCGACCGACTCCTTTCTTTGACTGAAATTCCAGCCACCCACCCGAATTCCTGCTCCATTCTATCCCTTCTTTAACCCTCTCTCTCTCTCTATCTCTATTCGGCCCGTCCTCCCTCCGCCTCCTCCCCATCGCCCTCAGCTTCGTCGTTCAAGTTTATCTTCCTCCGCCCCTCTTTTATCGCTTCGCATCTCGGCCAACCTTCATTCTTTCGCTTCCCCTCGCCCGCCATCGCCTCCTCTATTCTTGTCCTGCTCCTCCTCCCTTTGTTCTTCTCTCTCTCACCTCCTCGTCCTTCTCATCTCTTCGGCGACACCGCTTCCCATTCATCCCTACCCTTTCCATATCGCCTGACGCCCATCCTCCGCCCTCTACAGCCACTTTGTTTTCATGCTGGTTCAGCACCTCCTCGGAATTCGGGGTCCCGAGAGAAGAATTCTCCGTGGCAAGAAGGGCGCTCTGGAATTTGACTTTGGTGCCTCAGGTTAATTCTGTTCCAATCCGCGGCGTGTGGAATAAATCGCACGGAGGCATAGGGGATATGATCTCGATTTATTGCGTATTAGAAATTGTTTACTTTTTGTGCTAAGTTTCGTATCGTATTTCAAATTAAAAAATGAGGAATTTTAATTTACTGAAGGTATCGCAAGCTTTTAGAGTGCTATCAATTATAATGTAATTGTTAACATTGAGTTTTAAAATTTTTGCATCAGTTGGAGAGTTGATTTCAAGACGCGTTCTATTCGCTCAGGGAAGGGAGCCGGTATTAATCACCGTGGTTTCTTGGTACACGGAAATCACACAGATTGGGTGTCCAGCGGAGTCGCTTAACTTTGAACCTGAGCCAACCAACTAATAAACGAAGGTTTCACCCGCTGCGTCTCGTCGTACATTCAATTTACAACGTGTCGTAAAATGTAATGTTTTCACACGAGATATAATTAGCACGGGACATAATAGCTAATAGGGCAGATTTAAGAATTGGAAGTTATTAATTCTCCAGCGCAAGGGTATTTGCCCGTGCCAAACCATTTGACTTAACCGGGATTTGAACCTGCTCCATCGGGCGAACTTGATAACGACCGCGGGTTACCATGATCGTTATCGACGAAAAACTATTTTCCTTTCCATTCTTCCAATTTCACGGTGTGCAAACAACATAAAGGATTTAGTTTCTGATTCACCGTTGGAGCTGGGTGGTAAGAACCGTAATCTCGAAATGTGTCGTGTTATCGGGAGTGATAGCGATAAACGGGCAATAAAAGACTCGCGGTCATGCCTCTAAACTTGCAATTGCCTATCGGCCAGGAATGATATCAGTTACAACACCAATCAATCTTTCTTCCATAGTAGACGATATTGCGCTTCCGAGGATGTCCGGCTTTTTTCCTAAGCCTCTCTCTCGTAAACCTACATTTAGTCTTTTATAGCCTACGTTTACTCGCACTCTAAGTGTGGCTTCCATTTGCTTTCTCTTCATTTCTTCGTAATCCTCGGATCTCCGTCCCTGCGGTACGAGATGTAGTCGCTTCTTCTATTTCAGTTCCTCCCCTTCTCCCCCCACCCCAATCCTCCCCCATGCAATTCCACCCGTGAAAGCTCAGCTGTGAGTTTCGTTTAGTTTTTTTTCTAATCTTTGCTCTCCGTGGCCTAGATGTGAATGTGGGTGAAACGTCCTGCACAGCTCTGCGGCGGCTATTGTTTCATGCCGTTGCGACTTTCCAGCACGGAGTGATTAAAGTTTTTTTTTGATGAGCGAAGGAGGATTGCTCAACTTCCTCGAAGATTAGTAAAACAAATCCCACTTCAAACGATCGCGGTATTTGCGAGGGCATAAATTTTCCTTTCGGCTAGCGCAGGAGGTCGTCAAACCCCAAACGCAGTTTTCGCTCACTTGGCGTGCGAGATTGTTTGGCCAGATCAACTTTTTCATCAGGTCACGCACATCGGAGGATGCCTAATTTGCTTGTCCCGCTTGTTGTCCTCCTCCTGACTCCGAAGCAAAAAATAATCCGCGGCCCAAGCGACGAAAATGCGAATTAAAACGTTTCGCCGTAACTCTCTATCGCCTCCCTCCACACCCCTTGCTTGTGTACTTACGTCCTCGCTCCCCTTCCCCATCCTGGCTACCCTCATCCGAGCCCACCCTGTGACGCCGTCTCACCGCTCGTCTCCCGCCCAAAACCGCCTCCACCCCCCTCCGCTCACCCGCGGAACCGTCTCGCTTACCCGTTCGCTTAGTCGCGTGGGATGTGGATCCTTAAGCCTCTCCGCTCCAGCAATAACTCCGGGGCTATATCCAGGGCTATATCCCATCCCAACAGCTCTTCCTCCGCTACTCCCGATGGACGATTGGACATGTTAATTGACACGACAGTGGCGCCTTCCATCCCTCCCCACCCCATCTTACCCCTCCCGGTGGCTCATTACGGGAGGAGTGGTTTCGGGTATCTCGCGTTCTTTTTTGACGTTCCTTCGAGGTGACACCGCCGCGACAGGCGGGGAGGGTGGGCGGGGCGTCAACTTCCTGGTCTATGAATAGTTGGCGCGTCGGTGGTCGGACGGATCGTTCTCCCCCCCTTTCCCCATCTCTCTCTCTCTCTCCACCTCTGTCTTCCCTCATCAGTCGGGTTTAATTGTCGCTCATCACGACAGGCAGATGATGGTTCGGCGCTTTGCTTTCCCGCGTTCTTCCCACAAAAATTCCGACCGTCGCGGGGACGGACGGGGCAGATTGCGGGCGGGAGTGTCGGTTTCGGGAGGGAACGATGTATTCTTGGCAAGGTGCGGAGATCCGAAAGTTAATAAATGCCCCGTGGGGGAGTGCCTACTGCCGCCTGAGGAGGTGGGGAAACTTTGGATGGGGTATTGGAGGGGGCGGGAGTGGAACGCCGTTCTTTGAGTAATGGCCGAGCTCTTAAGCGACGCGATGTTGCGAGAAATTAAGTTACCTATGTTTGCGTGTGCAAGGGAGGGAAATGAAGGAGGGGGATATGCGGGAGTTTGTCTCCATAATTCTTCCCACCATGCCTCCCCGAGAGCTTTTATATGTGGCAAATATTCTTTTTGGTAGAATTATATCCCAAGAGAGGTCTTTGCATCGTAAGATAAATCTAAAATCGTACGCTTTTAAAAAACCCAGAGAAGATATTTACCGTAATTTATAATTGATACCGAGTGCTTACAATGGAAAGGACTCCTTTGCTACTGTGGGCACATGGCTACCAATACTCCACTTCTTCTCTTTTGCAGAGAGTGAAATTCTGACGTGATTAAGTTAAGGCTCGCGAAAAAAATGACGTTAAAAAAAGCACTTGAATCGATGTGTGCTCCATGAAATGAGGCAGTGAGTTGAAAATTTAAGATTCCCAGTCGAGCTGCTTCAGACAAGGGGTCTTTGTGTGTGAATCTTGGAATATCCTCAACTAAATAATTTAACATGCTAATTTTTAAACAACGGGAGCATCACATACATTTTTGCTTTTTTAATTTAAGGCTCCTTTAGGAGATTCGAAACTCAGCTGAGAAAACACCACAGGTGTTTGTTCGAGGGACAAAGTGCTAAAAAAGTTGAAAACTCTCCAGAGGATTCTTGGCGTCTTCCACAAAGAGGTTAGGGAAGAGGAAGCTGTCAGTCTGTTGAGGGAAGTAAGATGATGGGAGTATATCAGAGGTATTTAGCCCCTCCCACTCGTCCTTCCTTCAACTCCTCCCCTATCGAGAAGGGCTTGAGTCGGAGGAACAGCTGAGAAACACTCGGCCCATCATTCATAAAACGATATCAAGTTCCTCGTCACGGAGACGATAAGTCGCCAGCCATTTGCGTCGTCACGGCGACTGAAATCACGGTAGCAGTTGAGAAATTGGTTCGGAAGTGAGCATTAGGCTATGGAGCTTGTTGTCCTTTCGACGCCTGCCTCAGGGATTGGCGATACCTGTTTTTTAGACCTCTGTCCTTCTGTTCATTCCGTTCCCGAGTTGAAGATATTTTGGCTTGGATTATTTATGACGAGAACTTCGAAAGCAATGCCGCAAAAACAACGACAGAATAGCTCACACTATAAATATGTGAGTTATTTTTTTGTCTCATCTTAAAATAAACAGCTCCGAAAGGGGATTGTATTATACTTCCTACCATTTGCTGTCGTTATTGAAGATGTTTTCTTACGCTAATCTAATTTCAGATGAATATGAAGCTGGAACATTATAGTCACATCAATCCTTTAAGTAATTGTACAGGATGCAATCATGAGTTGAGAGTACAGCAGAAACAAACGATTCAGTCTCTCATATTATCCCTTCGCACACATTTATACGATTGTATCATGACTTAAGAAATATGGACTACGCCTCTCTTTAATTTTTGTAGTTTGTGGGCTTATATATGCTCAAGATAAATTATGATGGTTTTTATGTACATATAATACGTACGAGGATGAGGTAAATGTATATATATATTCCGATATATTTTCTGAATTTTATGTTTAATCCCGATAAACTTTTGGGCGAATTGATAGTTGTTTTTCTGTCCAAGTGCAGTCTTTGAACAGAAATAACAGAGCGGGGAAATAAATGCCAGCTTTGAAGCTTTAGGGGTTTTATTCGGCAACCGCGGAATCCTCTAAAAGTGTTCCCAGTTGCTTCATTCACTAAGGAAAGAGCGGAACGAAAAAAAATAGATATACATTCAAACGCCATCCAAGAACTTGATTTATCTCGCGTTGGACTTATTTCCATCTGCAAAAAAAAACAATGCGCCTTTCCCCCTGTTTTAAATCCCGACACACTTAAAAAGAAGGACGAGCCGGTGAGCGGCGATTGCACTATTAAAATTGGTGGAAGTGGACGGAGCGACCCCAAATCACTTGCGTCATCGTTCCGAAGTAGGAATGAGACATTTCTGTGGTCCGAGGGTGCCACTCACCCCCTAAACCTTACCACTTACCATCCCTTCCCGGATAGGGCAATTAAGAAAAACCACCTTCCCCTCCTCCTTCCCTGAATATAACCGCTATTCCACCGAAGCCATCACGCCTTGGGATGACTAGACGACAAAAAGGAAAAGCCTCAGAAGAAAGCGTTGTTGTTGTACGCCTGGTTTTTGAGGCTCCTCTGGGGGAGGGTGTTGGAGATCGGAGTGGGCTAGCAGCAGTTTTTTTTGCCTTTGTTTCTAAGTGCGAGAGAGGAGAGATGTGGCAGTAAAGGCATTTAACGACGAGCCTTGGTGGAAATGAGAGTGTAAGGCTCGTCGTTGGAATCCTGGCAATAGGCTCGGCTCGAGCCGCCCCCCCTCTCCTCCCCTCCCCCTCGCACAAACCCCCCTCCCCCTTTCACGCTTTCCGCATAATTCCGGGAAGTCACGTGACATAACATTTTATCCAAGGGCTTAGGTGTTGTTTATTCAAGCGCCTCCCCAAAGAGCACTTTTAATGTCACGAGGTAAGCTTTCACCTTCCTTCCCTGTATGTAGTGTGTATTCTCACCGGAATCGAAACCAGAATCTTTCTGCAAGCTTTCCGAATTACGCTGCCTCCATTTGCTCAGTAATTCTGTCTCCTTAAACTTCGTGAGAGCACGAATAAACAGACTGGGGTCCTGCATGTGCATGTTTTCGAGTTAAATTTAGAGATTTAGTCAAGGTTACATTTCGTACTTTTTTTTCTCACGCTCAGAGCTAACCGGGTTCGTCGACCATGCTGACCGTAGCCTTTTTCCGCCTCCGCTGAAAATTATAAAGCCAATATTATTACCATTTCCGATACCTCTTTCCGATATCAAGCCTGTCAATTGGAGGCCGTTAGAATTAAAAGTGTGCCTCTTCTAACCTCTATAGATACACAGTAAATAATGAAGGATGACAGAGCAACTAGGAAATTGAAGGATTTTATTATTTTATTTACCCAAGTTCCTTGAAATTAATCTTAGAATACCTGATTGCTTTTGACAGAGGTGTAATATTTGATTGAAATTTGACGTAAAAGTCGTGTTTGACCATTTTGGTGTAGTAATTTTTGCCGTTGATTGACTTCCATTCTAGTACAATTGTACGCAGAATTGATGAGGGAAATGATTGCTTATGACGCTTAAAATCAATTTGGAGCCCATCATCTATGGCATTAAAAGGACTTATCTCGAGTGAAGTGACTTTTGCAAAATAAAACGGAATTTTGTATTGACATTGTTGAAATTTGCCTGCACAGCGTATGAGTACTATGAGACATGTAAATCGAATAGTCTCTAAATGTCACTTGTATGAGACACTACATGTGCGATCTTTGGTGTAATTTGGAAGTTTCGACTAACTCTATTGACAGGTTTGAAATAATTAAATTTAGTGTATTATCATTCCCGTACGTGTACTCGACCTACCAAATAATTGGAGTTATACTGAAATATGTATTCTCTTGCGTGATTTTAATTAATTAATGGCTCCGTATTTATTATAATTTTGCTGAACCCCTCAAGCGCTATCATAATCGAAAACACAAAGAATAGGAGATTCGACTTTCAATTTTCTAAACTAGTTTTCAGCTAAACGCTTGAATATTCCTGGATCCCATCCTTTTCCCAAGCAATTCACTGCCGTATAATTTGTAACTAGCAGGAATACGTACATTCACATAAAAAAGTCAAAAATAATCATTAATAATAATATTTGAGAATCGGAATGCTATGTTAGACATTTTACAACCAATTAATTACTTTCATGGGTTAAACTTGTTGTGACCCCATGGCCATACAGCATATTTGGCAATAAAATTGGGCGTTGAGCCGGATAAGAGATAGTAAAAAGAATTGACCACCGAAGGATCGAAATTTACAGCTGCCCTTGTTTTTCATTTCTGTCTTCCAAATTGTTTCACGGATTCAATAGAGATATGCTGGGCCGACCAGGCGAAGCGGGTATTGCTAACTAGCCATGTCTAGACGAAACTATAGGAGCCCGGACCGTTATCATTCCTAAAATATTAAAGCAATGCCATCATCGTTCCAACGGGGGCGTTGCGAAAGAATGGGCTTCAAGGCTCGAGAGTGGGTCGCTTCCAAACTGATGGCCATTTGTGCGAAGGCTGGGAAACTTGTACGTACGTGAGTAAATGCTGCTGAGGATCCGAACAAAAGTGGGAATACCTGTTTTCCCCTCGAAAGCTCAAGCGATATATTTCTTTCGG
This sequence comes from Hetaerina americana, assembly GCF_022747635.1. Lineage (NCBI taxonomy): Eukaryota > Metazoa > Arthropoda > Insecta > Odonata > Calopterygidae > Hetaerina > Hetaerina americana. The sequence goes on from NW_027286874.1 coordinate 95,161,355, forward strand.
AATTCTCGGAGACCTATCGCTCTCGGCAGGGCCTTACTTAGAAGCCTGACCGACCATTGATGTGCGAGTTGGTCGGTTAATTCTACGCGCCGGATTACATAATAGAGCAGCTTCCCCGGGCACTGCGGCGAGGTAAATTGGGTCACGGTGTGGCGACCGGCAAAGAAGCCACGACCCCCCAAAACCGCGTCCATCGTGAGGGTCTGGGTGGGTGGAGGAGGAAGTGCGGAGATAGAAAACGAATGCCTCCGCCTCCAATCACGTCATTTTTTATCTTATGTATTTGTAGTGTTATATCTTGTACATAAATTGAGAAAAATGAGCAAATTGTGCAGAATGCAGCTAAATGACGGCGGATTATTAAACAAGGAAATTGAGATTCGATGATGAAGAATATTTTGGGCATGAGCCTAGGAAGCCTAAATAAGTAATAATCATGATTACATTATGCGGCGAAAATTGTATTGAGATGGAAGGTCAAATTTTATTTCAATAGAAAGGGGAGGAAGAGAACATTTATGTTCCTAAAGAAATTGCGCGGTAGAGAAAAACCAGAATACAAAATTAAAATCCTATGAACATTTCAGTATGTAATGTCAGCACCTCATGGAATTACGTTAGTTAGTAGTAATAATCGTTAGTAACCAAACTGCTCTAAAGTTAACAAAAAAATCCGCAAGCCAGAAACATTAGAGCGTTTGAAGTATGGTAGATCAAATTAAAAATACAGATGAAGTGGATTTTATGTAGCATAAGTACACAGGACCGCGAAGCTAAAAGAATGCTCCTATTTTCAATCAGGAATGGACGCGCAATGACAAAGTGATGGACACTCGCAAAGAAATTAAACGTTGCAACAGTAATATGTTGTTATTTTTAGATCCACATTCGACAAAGATATATCCGCCCTAGCAATACCTGCGGAGGGTTATAATTCTACAGCAGATAGATAAAAAGCGAACTCATAAGCTGCACCTGAACGAAAGTTCACGTAAGAGAAATGTATGGAGAGGGGATAATAACAAATAAAATGCCTTCTCTCCAGAGGGTAAGATGGGGAAGAATGAAAAGAAATGGGCGAAATAATTCGCGTTTCCTCCGGAGACGACGGCGAAGGGGTTAGGGGAGCGATAGACTACCGGTTCCTCCGCCACGTTTTCGTCTGTGGGCGTCCCCCCTTCACCGCCTCTCCTCCCAATCCTCCCCCCTCCCAGACGACCTCCCCTCCTCCGCTCCCCATCCCCAAGCCCCTCCAAACCTTTCCCCCCCGATCTCACTCGCAACGGTGGGGTGGGTTGAGGGAAGCCGCTACACCCTCCCCCTCCCCACCAACACCAATCCTCGCTCGCTCAACTCACTCACACGCAACCACATGCTCTTCACTACCACGGCACCCTCACGGACACAACTGCCTCCCCTACCCCCGCCGCCCCTCGCCTAACCCCTCTCCGCAGCCGTCTTCGGGGCAGCAGCATCTCGTCTCCGACCATTTCCCCACATCCGATTGGCCGGGAGGACCCGGTGGCGTGGGCCGTGACCTTTTATAAACAACCACCGCCGGTGGAGTTGGTTGCGTACGGGGCCCTCCACCCCCGCCTCCACATAATCGGATAACGGGGGAGAGGCGCAGGGGGTGGGGAATCGAGCGGCGTGGAGGCTGCGGCGGCCTTCTCTGCCTCGGAGTTGTGTAGTCGTCGAGCGTGCTCCTCCGGCCTTGCGCGGGGGGGGCGTGAGTCCCATCCCTCTGCCGGACAGAGATCGCTCGGCAGCCTCCCGGCGCCGGCTCCAGGCTGGACTGGACACCCGTCTCGCGGTCACACTTCGTGTCGCCCGAGGGAAGGGTGGACTAAGTGTAAATTTCATTCCGAATTTTCTCCGATACGCATTTGGTCGTGTATTTGATGCGCACCGCAACACTAGATATCCTTTCCACCTTCCTGGATACAAGTATGAATAAAAATTCTCAGGAAGCAGTGGGTTTGCAACAAAGAGATGGCGAGTCTTAATCTGATTGTCATTCTTATCGGTTACTTCCTACACTTTCCACAAAATCGTACGTTCAGCGAGACTGGCTTTTCATTTTGAAGAATGCCTATGGTTATTCAATCAACAAGATGAGAGGAATAAGTCTCAGTTAAGGTGCAGCTAAATATTTATCAAGCATTTCAGTTTGACCGACGTAAATGAAAATACTTTGAACTTTACTCCCAATTAGTTCAAGTGTATTTGAGATTGCTCTTTGATAGAGTATGAGCATCCAACGTTATATTTTGTATTTTTCTGGGGAAATCAAATCCCTGGACAAATTCTTTTTACTCAATGAGTCCACGGAAAAAATTCATGATACTATCATTTTTTACACATGAGTTTTTTCTTATATTGAAGAGTCGTGGTGTTACTGGTTTTTCATTTACAAATCGAAATACGTAAACAAGCCGACAGCTCTTCGTAGAATGACTCCGTCGTTACGGGAGAACAGCAATCTCCACCTACCACTGAAATGTTTTTCGGCATCTCTTGTTGCATCAGATCCATTCAACGACAGAATTATTTGCCGGTGTAAACGTGGCTATAGACATGTATATTGGCTGCAGTATTCATAGTAAAGAAAGAACAGGAGTAAAGAAGATCTAAGTAAATAGCATGAGAAGACAAGGAATAGGAACAGCTGATATATATGTACACCATATCGGATTCTCGATGGTAAAACCGTTCGTTTTAACTTTTCCAATATTTTTCTTATAGATATTTTTTATGCCATGACTTCGTCTTGACTTTATTTATTATTCTAACTCTCGAAATACCTGCATGGTTCAAGCATACGATATTTAGGTTCACTTAAATGAAAATTAATTTTTTATCAAATTTTACTATCACCAGGTGTCTTTAACCACGAACACTTTTACACTAATATCTTCAAAATGTTTAAATCATTTATTTAATTTATGATAGTTTTTTACGTTTTGTTATAATGGTTGGTTCGATTCAATCAATGTATTGGTACTTATTGTAACAGTGTTGGAAATGGCCCTTTAAACTTTGTTTCATTACATAATTTAGCTTTTTATACGCCAATGTGTCCCCATAAATACTAGCACTCAGTTCTTCAAAGGGAGAGGATGGCCCCCCTACCCCGATGAGTGTATTTCCCACGCCGTTGGGCTTTGTATTGGTTGAACTCCACCATCGCCTATCAAACCGACCTTCGGGTTGATTATTGTGTTTATGGTGTACTCTATTCGTCGGTTCATTTCCGAAAATATATCATGTCTTTACTTTGATTTGGCTCTCCAATTCACATTCATTAAACTAGCTTGAATATATTGTTGGTTCATCCTTCGTATGTAGTTATGTACAATTCTTTACTAAAGTTCTGAACCTGAATGTGAATCATAGAAATAATTTAAATGGCTGATATCTAGTGGAAACTGGAAAAGGTGAATTGTCTGCTTATACTGCCCTCCACATTAAAAAAAGAGCTACTGGGTTCGGTGAATTTATACGTTGAGGTTTCATCCAATTCGAATCCGTTGAATTCAATGCTACTTTTGTAACAGAGATTACATCCGATTAGGCTATATTTTCTTTTGAAGGAAGAACATCTTTTTCTACGCTGCCTCTCTGAGACTGTCTGTGCCGATGTATCGTAACTTTCTACAGCTTACATATCTAAGTTAAAACCATTAAATTCCTCGACCCTCCCAAAACACAAATATTTAAATTTACAGGCAAACGTGTCTCTACTCCTAACAATTGTAGTTCCCTCATAAAAATTTTGCTAACTTCGCACTAAAGCCAAGAACAGCATTTGGAAGAAAAAATCACATCATTCCACATGATGACTCTAGATGCTGAAAGTAAATCGCGTCGTTTCCTACAAATTGCAATCCATTTCATATTTTTCTCGACAGTTTTCACCACCCCAAAAATAATTCCAACGTCAATCCGGTAGCATGTCCAACATTTCCCGTAATATTTGTCTTTACAGGTCTTCGAGATTTTCGACATTGGGTGGATCGTCGGCAGCGTGAGTTAAATTGGTTGAGGTCGTCGTAACTCCAAGGTGCGCGGGATATTTTTGAACGGAAACGGTACAATTATACAGTTCCCGTAGAGCTGTCCTCTCGAATCCACTTTGGGTTTCCAATTGAGCATCGCACTGTCTCGGGAGATCCAGTCCCGTCAGTGGCTTCAAGGCCACTTCCCTTGGAAGGAGATTCGACACCCCTCTCCCATTCCCTACTCTGGATTCTGGATGCACCGTACTTATGCATGTATATCCTCGGGAGATTGATCCGATCACTTCCCGCAATATCGACGCGTTACCCTGGAGGCATTCTTCGACGCCGAGACAATCGCTTCGCGTAAGGTGTTTGTGCAGAGGGCTGGAGGAGAGAGGGTTTTAGAACGGGAATGGGGAGAGGACTGACGGGAGGACTCCGAAGAGAACGCGGAAAAATGTTCTCAAATCGGAGATCCGGGCCCCGGAGGAATAGCGCGGGAAGGTCCTCTCCCTCCGATGACGTTGGTGGCTGCTTGGTCGGCATCCGGAGAGGTGTGTGGTGGGAGTGAGGCGAGTATGCCCTCGGGTAATGTCGAGATTGCGAAATGGGACGAAGGCCTCCTCATACCACTGTGATATGCCGGGGCGATAGCCGTCTGTGCTCATTCCTTCCCTTCTCTCTCTCCCCCCATCCATTCACTCTGACCCTCTTTCTTCCTCGAAATACGGACTCGCACAGAGGGCGCATGGGCCTAACTGCGTTAGGGTCGCTTCAAATGGTCTATTTTCTTCCTCCCTCCCTTCTTTCCTGTGTTCAGAACCGAAAGTCACAGTTTCACGGTTTCTCTCTCAAACTCACTCATATTTGTGCCCAAATGATTGCTGTGTGGTCATATCGTGGCACAGATATGTTAGAGCTGTACATTAGTTTCACGATTTCATGTGATATGATCACCGCTACGAGGTTAAAATTATCTAGGAAAGTAAAGCAGGTTGTTGGCATGAGCGTGGTAATATTAAGTGATTATTACTAGCTTTAATTGGTGTCGGTGGTGTCTCCAATATAGGGCACTGGGAACGCATGTATCGTAATTTTAGCCTCTCAATGGACGGTATGGAGTCAGAAGGTATGGTGGAGAGGCAGGTGCAAATGATTACCGCAGGGAGTTGTTGCCAAACTGTATTCTTTGCATTAAAAAAACAATGGAATATGAAAAATTACTCCTTCCAAGTCTATTTTGTCTGCTATAGAATATATGCTCATTATTTAACGTCGCAGATTTGGGGAAAAATATATGGTATTGAATTTTGTTAAATCGTTTTGTTGCGCGGTTACACTCAGGTATTGATGTATTAAAACGATGCACATTTTGGTGATTCACATATCATGGTCACGATCGCATCTTCGGAGAAAACAGCTGAAAGTCGTTCACAGGAATACAAAAATGTTTATAAAGTTCTTTCGTAATGTTTTATTTCGTTTTTTCAACCCATTGCCATCGGTCACAGAGGACCTGGTGGTATATTCGCAACCTGCTGAGCACAGATAATAATTAATGATGGAATTGAATATTTTTGCCGTTATTGAAATTATAAAATTTTTAACTGTCATAAAGTTTGGCAAATTCCCTGTGAGACGTAAAAATATTCAAAAAGGTTTACTGGAGAGACTTTCAAAGAATCTATTCAGTACAAAATCCTCGTTTTAAAAAAGATTTTCTAATTCCTCTGATTTTCAGCAGTATTATGAGTAAAATTTGATGCTTAAATAGACGTGTGTTAGTTGCTTTCAGTGAAACTATATTTCGTTTTTGGAGCGAAATTATGATTTTATTTACTTTTGTGCAATGTTGTACAAAATCAGACTTTAAAAAATCAATTATATATTTTATATAATTTACCAGTATCCTTATATAATATCCGTGTAAGAGCATTTACGATAAATATTATATTCGATGTATAATATTTTATATAGGTACCAATATACCATATTTGGAGTGAGGCAATTATTAAAGTGACTCATTAAACACCAGGATTTCAACGAAGAGTATTTGGAAACCAGATGACGCTGTACTTTATTTACTTTTATGAACATCTTGTTGATTTTTGGGGAGTAATATTACAATATCCATAAAGAAATGTTTATATTTAGTTTTTAAGGACTAAGAATATCATTCAGGATATATAGCCGGCGATTTATACGTCTCATACCTGTTGCGGACATACGTAGGCTCTTACAGGTTGGGTGAAGAGCAAGAGGAAGTCATTTCGTTCGCGTGATATGCCAAGTGCCTTAAAAATACGGAGGCATCTTCAGATTATGCAATATTTACGGTTTCCCTTTCAGGAATAAACATCGCTGAGATCTGTTTTTGCTATTTGATCCATAAGTGGCAGAATATTGTGAAACGCTCCCTGAACTGCCATGTGTTCATGGTTCATCGAATTGAGTTTTGTGAATGGTTTCAGTGATTCGGCTAGAAAATAAAATATATTGGCTTTGATAACAGTGATGATGAATATTCATGGTTCAAGAGAAGAATGCTGTTTAGCTCTTTGGCCTTAAACAAGATACCTTTTTCTGTATTCCAACTCGTCGTTGCGTTACAGAACCAAAGGTCGTTGGAATCTCGAGTATTTTAAAAGAAATTTCAGGTGAGTCTAAGGTCTAGGAAAAGGCTAAATATCTTAGTTTATTTCTATTAAATGTATTGCTTCATTTAAACGTTACATCAAATCAAGACATTTTGGTTTTGGGAGATACGTTAAATTGGCACTTTACCAGTTTGAATTTATAATCTTTTCACCCTTATATTCTCAATAAATGTAAAAGGAAAAGAGAAGTGTTTGATAAGTGATATGACGCATGTCTCAGTCAATGGTTTAATTTAAACTCAATAATTGTGACATTTCCGAGTCAAATAATCGCCGAAATTCGTTTTTTAAACTATCAATCCGATTCTCGTTCTCGTTTTTTCAGACCGGAAGGAGATGGACAGTTTTTGAAATATGGCTTAAATGATGGTGACAATGGGCTTTTCAGAGGCCATGGTAATTTAATGTAATAATCATTATCAACATCATGTGAGCGAAAACCCGTATCTTGAAAATTTCTTTTTGCGCAGTGACAATTGGCGAAGTACATTCAGGAGCATCAAATAGAAATGTGCAGAAATGAAAAACTTAAAAATTAGTGTAACCTGGGAAATACTGTTTGAAGTTTCACAGAAAAGAGTTTTCCTGTGTCGATATTCATGGCTTGCGGACCAATGAAAGACACCTTTCAACATCTTTTTCATACTTGCTCGCTCATTAGTCTTGTTAGCCAAATTTCCATGGAAGAATCCTGTAGTTCGGGCGTTTTAGTTATGTCCTCCAGCGAAAGCTCATGGATATGGATAAAGTAAACAAACAAATGGAAATTTAAGCTTTGAAAATGTGCAAAAATGGTCAAAAACCTCAATTTTGAGTGTTTTTTTTAGATTCGGGTTAGTGCTTGGCTGAATGAGAAGGCCAGGAATATCGACAATGCTATCGAAATTGTGGTATCGATGACTTCCGTTTTTAATGGTAATTGAAGCTATTAATTAGCACACAGGTCTGTTTCAGACGTAAATACGCCTGCAGAAAATCTACTTCTCTCTCTCTCTTCTTCAAGGAAGGAGGGAGGAAGCAGATTCTTCCCCGGACATTTTCCCTCTTCTTCCCTTCGTCCGTCATTCCCACAGCCGAGCACCTTTCAACGAAACCTTTACACATTCCTCGCATTACTCACCGCTATACCTGCACACAACGAAGCCACAACACAAGGCGGCCTCCTTTAATTCACCTTCCCCCACCCCCACAATCCCCTACGTCCCTCTCTCACTCTTGTAAAACCTCGCGGCTGTTGTACCGATAAGAGGGGCGATGTCTTTGAATGTCGGCGGAGGAGAGAAGACAGAGAGAGAGGCGAGTGGGAGGGAATGGGAGAAAAGAAACAAGAAGGATCCAAGAAGGGTATTAAAGGATGCAGGAACCACAAGGGTGCAGATGGAGTGGGGATAGGCATTTTGAAATTTCGAGTTCGCCCTCGTGCGTTCGTGAGTTCGCTGGTGAACTTGCTGGTACGTTCCTACCCCGTTTTTCGAAATCCGGGTCGGACTGACCTCACCGACTGACTGACTGACTCTCCCGCCCCTCCTCCTCCTCCCCTTCCCCTTTTCCTCGACCCGTCCTCTCCCCATGGTGGCATTTGCCTGCCCGTTCGGGTTTATCGCCGACTCTTCTGGGTGACGCTCTGGCGGTTGCAAGCGATGGCGGGGATGAGGAGGGAGCGATACGTGGCGGTAGGCCCCGCCGGGCGAGGCCTGGGCGACGGACGAGGTGGGCGGAGGGCTACGGGGGGTCGGGCGGAAGGTCCCCCCATGATGATGGATGGGCGGGGGTTTTCATGCGGAGACGAGTCTATGGCGGGAGCTCCCGATGAAGGATGGTCGCCCGGGCTACGATCCGATTGATCTCCACGGCCGCGCAGTGGGTTGAAAAGGGGAGGTTGATATTCTCTCGGGGGAGGTGGCGCCCGAAGAATGCGTCACCAGTGTGACAATGTGTAACTCCAGGAGAGGGATGACCTATGGGAGTGTGACGTCACGCAAAGGCCCGAATTCCGAAGGATGACCATGAGAGGTATTGGCAAAATATATGTATTAACTTCGTTGACGTAAACGTACAACTGTGCAATTGGCCGTCGAATCAACTTTGAAAAACCGAATGCGGGAGGGGCAAGGCGTAATATTAGGGATGGAAGGGATGGAAGTTTGTGAGAAAGTTTGAAATCGTGGAGAGGGGGTTATGAAAACAGAAAAAAAAATGACGCTATGTAGTAGCGATACTCACTGAGAGAGAGAGGGGGAAGATTTCAAGACTGCGGAGAGCTCAGTTTGCCGGCATTATAGCAGCGACGGTTCTTTTTGATTGCCCTTATCCAGAGAAAGCGTGTTTGAATTCTTTACCGGGCAAGAAAGTTGCCCTTGGAAGAATAAGATCTCATAGAAAATCAGTCCAAACAATCAATATGAATAGAACTCACGAGTGAAATGATTTCAACCATTTTAAATCTAGAAATACTTGATGTGACAGCCGACATTTGCAAAGACATGGTCATTGCGTAACGAACCTGACTTGTAGCAACCGCTGAAGTGTTTGTAAAGCTTAATATTGATGGGGTTTTTTAAACTGTCCGTAAGTAACGTCATTCACTTATTGTTCCATTAGTTAATCCATTCCATTGGTAAAATGGCTCCGGAAGAGGTTAATCTATTTATCGGTTACTAATTAATTATTTTATTATTCATTTTTGCTAAAATTATGAATTTTTAAGTCAATTTCAGATTATTTATTAAAAATATATCTTCCTTATTCAATTAGAATTTTTCAAATTGAAAATGAAAAGAAATTACACAACGAGTGCAGGTGCTTTGATAATTTGAGTGTACTCGTATGTGCATAAGAATTGATTTATCTTAAGTGTTCTTTAATTAAGTTAAACCTAAATTCTAATTACTTACTCAACTAGAGTCTCTGAGTGTTTAATTTATTCTTTAAACAAAACCCTTTCGACTATTCTCATTCGACGATGGCCGTCAGAAGTTTGCCAGTCATGCAATAATGAATACTTTGTTTCCTACTTTCAATTTTCACTAGTTTTAAAGATTATTAGAAAGATTGAGTTTAGTTTTATCATATATAATTTAATAGCCTAGTTCAGTGTTACATGAGTACAATCCAAAGGTGTTTTCAAGGTTCCCCTGGAAGTCTTAAAAATGCGTATGCCAAAATGCTAGTGCTTAAAGTTAATAATGGATTACCTACTGACTTGCCACAAAAATTGAGTGTGGCCTTTGTCAGTAAAATTGCGAATACCATGCATTATCATAGTAGAATGTTTCCTATTAATAAAACCTTAGTATTACATGATTATTATCTTGTTCCTTGTGTGAGATGTGTACATTTTTATTTTTAAAACGTTCTCATCGTGAAGTATTTGGATAATTTCTTTTGTGTCGTTTGGGTAACATTGGATTCCTTTGAGAGTAAGAGATGATAAAAGACTGGGGAGTTCCAAATTGAAGACCCGAGATGCCATATCATTTCCATCGGCTGACTCCATAATGGAACAATTCCGAAAATGGGTGGAGGGAAGACGCCGAGACGATCTTCATTAGTGGATGGGCGGAGGGGCGGTGGCGGTGTTTCGCCACCCTTTCCCACTCCCCCACGAGGTTTCCCACGCCGCCCCACTCTCCCGCTCCTTCCTGCCTCGTAAACACCTCCACTTATCCGCGCCGCTGTACGCCCCTGGCCATCCCGGTTATATAACGAGGCTTCGTGCGCCCGTGATCCAATGATCCACAGCCAAAGGTGCTAGTTGACCTATATTCGAAAACCTGATGAGTCACCATCATCGCTCCGTCACTTCAATTTACCTACCGATCGCGTTCTGAGCGACGACCTTATTTTTCAAATTCCTTATTCAGAAGCAACCAATTTCACGTTTAGTTTCATCTTCGGGAGGGGGAGCGGGGCATTGGGGGTGGGGAGGGACGGGCTTGTTGGGATTGGTACTTATTCTTCGTGAGGTACATTCACCACGTGCCGGGAGGCGCGGAAGTGCATCGCGTCGAGGGTGTCAGCTGTCGAGGAGCGGAAGGGTTTTGGGGGGCGAGATTGGGGAAAGGCACGTTATCATTCGTGCCAGTACCTTGCGCGCCACACTCGCGGACCACTGCAGGGACACCCCTGCGTGAGGCCTAGTGTGGAGTGGCGCATTAACTTCTGTGAGGCATGTTCATTCAACACACACGTAGATACAGTTATTCCCGTCGACGCAGTACTTCCTGGTGCAGTACGTACCTCGTTGTCTCTAGGATTGGTAATAGAAACTTGAAATGTATTTCTGTTAATGAAGAAGGAGCGTAACTGTCTTTGTATGTTGTGTTAATCTTTATTAAGTGATGCAGAAAGTAGCGTGAGATCCTCGTAAACCGTGCATACCTGTCCTAGGGACAAACAAAGAAATTTGTCGTCGCTTCTAATAATACGTTTAATGAATGGTTACATTCCAATCGGGCAGCAATTAGGTCCGAGTTGCACGTCTCGGTAATTGGATAATTTTCTCATCACATTACCAGAGAACACTTGAATGCTGTTTCGAGTGTGAGCAAGGAGTAGAGGACTGCTACTTATAATGGCGAGACACGGGGATGTTCTCATCCATTCTTTATTATCGCAGCGACGACCCCGTAGTTCCGATCGTTTCCCCTCGGCCCCGCTGTCCTCCCCAACCGATCTCCGTTCTCTCCCCCACCCGCGCGCCGCTCCCAGTCGCTCGCTTCAAGCAGGGTTACGTCATGCGCATTATCACCTTTTAATATTCGAGGCGGAGGTGAATCGAACGTTTTAGAGGTGCCCACCGTTTGCTGGGTCAGGCGATTCAATTAGGAATGAAGTCGAGGGATATGTGATGGCCTGGTCGATCTTCTAGAGAAAACATTTTGGGGTTTTGGTACAACTAATTGGTGACTTGAAAATAATGTAGAAAGACTGAAACTCACGTACGTTTCGGGGCCAGGAGGCGGCGCGATATATGTATATGTACCTGTATATATATATATATGTATATATATATATATACATATATATAAATAAATAAATAAATAAATATATATATATATATATAAATCTGATTTAGATTTTTAAAACATAGAAACACAAAGTAAGGACCCCCACGTCTGTAGTTTTGACGTTTAGACTGCACGTCGGTCATCATCAGATAATTCTGACCACAAATGTGAGTGTCCCTTTTTTGTATTTCTATGTTTTAAAAATCTATATCAGTGTTTTTATGTCTGTGCGTCGCTGAGGAGCATTCTATTTCGAATATATATGTACACACACAAACACACACACACACACACACACATACATACATATATATATATATATATATATATATATATATATATATATATATATATATATATATATATATATATATATATATATATATATATATATATATATATATATAACCATAAACACAGTAATCAACCCGAAGGTCGGTTTAATAGGTGATGGTAGAGTTCACCCAGTATTAAGCCCTATGCGGAGTGTGAAATTCACACATCAGGATAGGGGGGCCAGTTCCTTTCCCTGTGCCGGTTATGGTTTCCCAGGAAGGCCTGGTGCCCGAGAAATCACATAGCTTGGGTGGAGCTGTAGGTGCCCAGAGTGCCTTGCCCGGGAATCGAACCCGCGACCTCCGGTCAGCAGCCCAACGCTCTACCCACTGGACTACCGCGACCCACATATGTATATATATATATATACATACCGTATATATATATATATATATATATATATATATATATATATACATACGGTAGTTTTCAAGGTGTGTGAGAGCTGTTGTCATTATCTTATCTTGGATGTGGATAATTTGGAAGGTAAGGGGAATAATAAAAGAAACCAATCCATAAAGAAATTGAGTCCAATTTAAACCAAAGGCGTCAATAAAAAGCCAGCGGTTGGCTATTTCTGCTGATGAACAGTGTAAAGTGCTTTTCACTCACGATATAACCCCGGAAGTCGTGTGAAAAGTGCCGGAATGGCACCCCGTTTATATTATAAGGTATCCAGTTTGTCCTATTTAAGTTTCATCGCAAGAAAAAAAAATAGACTTCAGAAGAGATAGATAATTGTTACGAAAACTGATTGATAATGCCCATAAATGACAAGTTTTTTTTGTACGTAATAGAATATGTGAGGAGTCAGCTGTGACTGCGGCTTTAATGTACGATTAGAATTTTACTATTAAATATCCCTGTCTCAGATGGAAACATTCCGATGCATCTGAGTTAATCAGCGTATACAATACTAGTAAGATTCAGTGGGACATATACTCGTATGTATATGTCGCATCAGAGATAATCCATATTGTTAGCGTAGCTTTTCTGGAATTACTCTCTTTAATCAAATGGAATTCAATCAATTGCACAAAGGTCAAGTTTACATTCAATTGATTAAAGGACAAAGTGACCTGAATTTTGATATTCATCCAAAATTAATACAAATTCTAATTTCAACTTTCAAGGGTATGTGATCGCATTCAGAATCAGTATTCAAATTTGAGGGCGTAGAAAAATGTTTCATTCGTATTGCATTATATAATACGTTACTACACATTTTTGCAGCCGTTTCAAAGAACCGTAGTAGTAATTGTAAGGTTACTTAATTTTCATGACCAGAGATATATTTCTCTCACAATGAGTTGGCCATGAACTCGAACGTGTTCTCCACAAGATAGAGAAGTACAAATCCGAATACTAGCGAAAAATTCTGTCAATCTGATAGATGTTATTCGGGTCCATGATAGGGAAAAAATATTCTCGCCTCCGGCTATTTCTTAAAAAAATAATATTAAAAATTAAAAACAAAACATTAATATAACTCTTGATATCGTTCCAACGACGTTCAACTATCGATAGACTTTGATTTAGCTCCTGTCCGTCGAGATCCGAGTGGATTTTTCGAATGAGACGGATCTTCAAAAATATACTTGACGATGGCCTCACCGAATTGCATAACGACTTAGAGGAGTGTCCAAGGACGGCATTGGAGTTCCGATTCTTCCTATTGCCTCAGGCCGCCTCCTCTACCAGATATTCCGACATAGTTGCCTGTCTTCGCAAGAAGTCATTCGCGGGGAGAATTGCAGAGAAACTTGACGACCTTTAGCCCAATACTGTACTGATCATTCGAAATGATTGTTTGAAATATCTTCCTTTATGTTTTAAGAAATAACTATGCCCGATAAATATTGGGAATAGATTTTTACGCGGTAATGTATTAACCGTCAGAATGGCCTCATGACACCAGCAGTTTCAGTGATTTCTTCTGACGATGTGGCTAGATTTTAAGGCGTCGGCGGGTGCAGGATGAAATTAAGTAGCCGACGGAATCGGAAAGATCCATATTCTGCATCTGTTCCTTTTTCTTCTCCTGCTCTTTCCTTATTCCATACCTGTCGGTCTGTAGTCTCTTTGCCGTTATAAGCCGTTCTACCTCGCCCTCCACGAAGATTTGTGGGTAATTTGCCCTTACTCTCTTTCGACTGACAAACGAGAATCAGTCACGGAATGTTCCCTTTTAAAGGCCTGCCCCCTCTGCTTTCCCCAAAGGGATTCTTCTTTCATGTGCTCTTTCAAGGGAAAAATAATGAGGCTCAAATATGAAATTTCATGCTGAGTCGAGCTTGATCGTCACGGATGATGACCTCTTAAACGTCTCAATTAACGTCGGTTTGTTCTGCCGTTTTATCGGAGCAGTGTGGATGCAGATGTATTTATGTGCCGACTCCTTAGCTGGAGGTTTTCATCGCTTGTTTAACTTATCGCAGTCATGTGGTACCATGTGAGAATCGGTACCAATTTCTTAACGTTTTCATTTAGTTCTACAGATTTTATTTTTTAACTTATTCATTATAGCGCAAACGAACTTTATATTAATTTGGTTTTTTAGTTTTTGGCTTCATGCGGCGTGTAACCTGAAGTTATTAATCGTTGGAGTCAAGATATACATAGTATCATGCGCAAAAACACTTTAGTGCTCTTTTATTAGGATTAATTGATGTTTCGTGCGGAATGGGTAGTTGCCAGACATGCAATGATGATCTAAGTAAAGATGATCTGCTGAAATATTTCGCTGTTCAAACTATCCTAGTGTCCTTATTTTTCGGAAAGATCATCTCTTTGATAAATTCCACCATGCTCAGTGACAACATGATCACTGAAGATTTGATTAATGCTCCTGTTATCTTCGCTTTGAGTTATATATTCGGCATTTGTCAGACGCTGTAATAAATATTTCTGAAGTAGGTCAATCCGTTAGTCTGGTAAAATTTTCTTCCATTTAAAACTTTTCTCTAGGTTGAGTCACGGGAGAAGATTGAATCCGAAATATGAAGCATGAGAAAGATAATTCGTCCCATGCACGTCACGGTGATGAATACATAAACCTAGGAATTCTGCAGTCGATAATAATCTTACTTTGTTTTTATTTTGCTTTTTATGATTGCAATCATGAATTCAGACGAAAATTGTTTTTGGCCAAAATATTGCCCAACTCCTCAGTCATGACTCCTACTTTCCTGTTCATTAGCGGAGATATCAATTTATTTAATGCTATTTCCAACTAAGATGTAATTTTACGGATTTATTTCGTTAGATGTGTTTAATGTCTGCTACTTTTCTATAGAGAATAATATCCTCCCACGGCAACGTTACATCTAAGAATCCAAGTTTTATTTCAACAGAGGTTTCTTTCCCAGTTTTATACCCGCTTGCCATTCCTCCTTTTGAAGCGGGTGATTCGATCAGTTTAGGCCTTCTCGATCGATATATTTTATTGCTACACCTTCTCGAAAGCCGAATAAGCCATATAATTTTATGAGACCTATAATTTTTGTGGGATTGTTAGATCATTAGATTACAAAGAAGAGCATCCTACCGAAACCGTATTCGCTTTTGTCTGTGGGTGATCATTTTCTTAAGCCTACTTCGAATAGTAATGCAAGATACAAGGAAAGGTTTCTGGGTTATTAGAAAAGGAAGGAAATTACCAGAAATATATTTTTTCAGGGGCGCATTTTATATGATCCTTCAACATGCACAACATCATCAAGCGTGGTAAATTATTTTCCGCAAGGTATTTAGGATGGTCTACTTAATCTGTGGCAGATCAAAGTAGAGCTGGATTACATGTATGTAAACATCTCCCATTTGTGAGACAGAATATTAGCCAATCGCAGTCGTGTAGTATTACTTGCAGATGCTAGGTGGACTTTGAATAACTCTCCATCATTAATCATTTTACTCTCTGTCATCAAATGGGAAACCATTTTAAATAGTTTTTTAATTAAAATTAAATGCTGAGATCGTGTAAATAATAAGGTATTCATGCCAAGTTTTTAATAACGTATGCTCATTTTATTCATTCGTTGTAATTTTTTATACGTTTGGCCGGCTGCCCTCAATAGAAATGCTTAATTAATGAACCAATTTTACTTCGGTCAGTACCAATTGATGTAGTCACTTTGAGGGAGTTATCCTTGCACAAAAACGTATTTTAATCTCAATGCTCTCCCGTCATTATTTTAATAAAGCCTAGTTTCTTGATTAATATATTATATTTATCGACTTAATTGGGCGAGATTGAGACTTATAATCCCTTCTTCCACCTAAGTCCTAGACATCAAATTGAAAACAATTACATACAACCAAGCCTTATATGAAGGTAAATCCACCTCGGCGGGAATCGAACCCGCGATCTCTGGGTTGGCAGGTGAGGACGTTACCCCGCCGCCACCGGGGCTGACCTTAATACTAGCAAAGTACCTCAGTACCTTATCCCCAAGTTGCATTTATTAAACTCAATTAATGCTAACTTAAAGTATTAACAGGCCCTCTTTAAATCTGTAGGATCATTTTATATATCATTTCCCTGCGTATTACATTGTCTTACTTAAAATTTAAATCAGGCAAACAATAATTGTTTGGCATATATCATTGGGGGAAGTCTTGACAAAGCTCGAAATCACTTCCTTCGGTTGTTGCTTCTTGTTTGACGATCTGGAAGACATAGATATAATTTTTCCTTAAGCATCAAATGATTGTCAGACGACCTAAGCTTTCGAGTACAGGTATACTTATGCTTCGTGCTTCATACACCTTAGGAAAAACACCAAGTAAACATTTATGGATATTGGTATACGAGTATAATCTAGTGAAAGGTTTCGCAGAGACTACCGTAATGTTGGTAAATATGGAGGATGTTTAAAAAACCCATAGTAATCAACCAGTTGTCTTCATTTGGTTATCAACTTCAAAAATATTTGATACATAAAACGTACAAGTATGATGCTACTTGTCTGCAGCGCTGTCCATGGAAGCTACTATTCTTTTTTTGTGAGAATAGAAATAATCTATTTCTTGTTATCAACCCCTCACGATATTTGCAAAAATCTAGACATCAGTGAAAAAAGGTTTGATGCAACTCGATGAAAATAATGAGGTTGATTCACTATTTTAATCTTGTGATACATTAAATTTATATTTCTGGAACCAGCCTATCGAACGAAAATGATAAATAACTCGTGTTGGACGAAGTGTCAAGGGGAGTCGTCTTCATTTGGAATCGAGCCGAAGAAATCAATGGAATCCATATTTCGAGGCGGATATTCAATTTTTGGTGAATATCACACAAATGGAGAAGAAAAACGTTCCCCCTTAGAACTTCGAATAGAAAGACACTGATTGAAGCACGCGAGTTCAATCAGCATGATCGTCTGCTAACGTTTTGGGATGGTCCCCGGATGTCACAAAGTATTCTTGGCATTCGAAAGAAAAGGGCGAAGCGTTTTTTATGCCCAACCTATAAAATTTCCTACTTGAAAAGCCGCACCGATGGGGAAATATCTATCGGAGATGGAAAAAAAGGAGATTTCTCTCGTATCGAAAAATTCCATTTTCTTCGCGGACGATTTCGAGGAGACTGAAAACAGCTGAGCGCGGCGAGATAAAAAGAAAGGAGGTTACGATTTAAAAAAACGGTGGTAGGGATACTCGGTGGGAGCTGGGGGAGGAAAAAGTCGTGATACGGAGATCCGTAGCGGCGGGTCCGCCGGGAGGTTTCGTGCCCCCGTTTCTCCTGCACAGCCACCCTTCCCCCCTTTCTCCCTCTCTCTCTCTCCCATCTGGGCTGATTCCTCTGGAGGCTGTTGCCTCTTTCCCCATTGAGTTCCCCGCCCCGCATAGCCGTCAGCCATCGTATGCATATGTGCGAAGGAGAGGGTGGAGGCGTCTCGTAAGGGAATGGGACACTGAACTGGCTGGTGGAGTTGTGGGGCTCCGCCTCGACCCAAACTGTCCTCAAGCCCTTTGTGCAGCGCTTTAGTTGCTTCATGATGGACGCAAGCGGCCAAGGGAGTTCCCATGGGACATTCTAATATGAATGTACCTCATGCGGTGCATGATGGGTCAGCTGGATGCTCTCGCTGTGCGAAATTCGGCTTGCATGCCATTGGCTCACGTGCACTGGTGTGTTGTGATGCTGGTTAGGAGTCCGTCTCCCGAAAACTAGCGTTATTTGATGGAAAGAGTCATAGGTTCACGGCGGAATATGAATGCTTCACGTTATCTCATGTAAGAGACTGGAAACGTGTGCTAAGATCATCGATTACCATCCTATGTATAATGGAGAAACGTTTATATTTTAATTGAGGAAACTCGATGGGTTGTTAAAAAAAAAACTACGAAAATAAGTGCAGCTTAATTCCCTAGCTCAACGGAATTCAATCCGATGGGTGCTTAGGTATCCGTTCACGTTGAAATAAATAATGTATACGTGTGTATCAAAGTTTTTGTAATGTAGTTATACCTGAAGTGAGACAATTTCCTGAATAGTGAAAGAATGCTTTTATTTGATTTTTGTTTTTATAGAAGAAGAATGTTTAGAAAAATGTTTCAACCGTGCGCTAGTTAAACTTTTAACCAAATGAATCATTTCCTCGATGATACCTGGTAATTATTACCCCAGTAAACTGGCAATTATTACCCCAGATTGTGGTTTAATTTTATGTTTTGCTGATTTTTATTGATCAATTCCTCATAATTATATACTATTACGTGGACACAATGACCATCCATCTGTCTTTTAGACTTTTCACATATTCACGGGGAGCTACATATCTTAAATATGATATGAATTAAGACCGCCAAATGAAAACATCCTCAAAAATAAAATTTCCAAAAATTTTACTCGTCGGACCCGATTTTTAAAAGCATGGACACATTTGAATTTCATATCTTCTGCTCATAGAAATCTGATGTACATGAGTGGTATGCGATAAATGTAGCTCTGGAAACCAAGTAGAATATTGATAAACATGGGAGGTAATGTAATCATTTCACAATGAGGGAATGGGTTTGCTCGCTGCAAATAGCTGGAAGAAGGGATTAAATGCTGAATTAATGCGGTTTTTTTTTGACTGGACATAATTTTATGATTTACCCGCCCTCTCCTGTTTTATAGTAGAAGTAGTTTTTATTGGAGGTGACCGACAGCTAAGGTCATTTGCACCATTAGGGATGGAGAGAAACCCGGCGTTGGAATTAGCCTACTCTTCAAGAAAGGCGCCAAGGGGTCCGCAGTTTAACGTCCCATATGACGGACGTCGTACTCCCTCAAAGTGTTCTCCACAAAGCACCTCATGTAGGGATCGGGATACCGCTGAAATATACTTGTTGTCTCCAGGATTTGAATCCGGGCTCTCTCGGTGAGAAGCCTTTACGTTAGCCACCGCACCATCGTTGTTTTATAATTGGTGCTGATAACTAAATATTGTGTGGTAATCAGGTTCATATTATATGTATCCTATATGATAGCATTTAAAACCTGCATTCTGATAGTTCAGATACATAAAGGAAATCACATATGCCCATCAGGCAGTCAAATGGGATTCTGGTTGCTTGGTTTAGGTCTTGCATGCTCGAGTTTCGCGTGAGTCTACCGCGATAGCGCTTCCCTGAAGCGTCCTTATTACTATACAATTAGCCCAAGCCAAATTAAACACTGAAATACATTGCAGGCGACTCTTCAAAAATAGGGAACATCTTCCCAATTACTTCGTCAACTTGGCGTGCTAGTTCAATGCGGAAGCATTCACTACTCTCCAGGTACTTTTGATAAGCTCATTACAAAATGGGAGAATTGAATACTATACACCATCTGATTGGACGGGTTGGACATTTACAGCGGGAGAAAGCAATGCCACATACCTATTTCTACCGAGTCCGAGCGTCTATCCATTCCAGAATCGATAGTAGTTAGTGCTACTCATTAAAGATTCCGGCGTAATAATCCTCCTCTGTAATAAGGAATACATGGGCTAAATTGACCAATTTGGGAAATTCATTTATTACCAAAGAGGTTCATGGAAATATATGTTGAGGCTCTTATAACTCACTCATTTTTTTGCCCATAATTGATACTGGGACTTGAGCGTATTTTTATCAAACGAGTTTGTTTGCTGACAGAGCGTTTGTAAGAGATCGGAATGTGTGGACTTGGGGGAGGAGGAGTGAGGCTTTTCTGCTCCCTCTACCAATTTTGGCGGCCAAAAACGAGCTTTTGTAATTTTTGTTGCAGACTTTATTTCTTCCGAATCTTTATCTTTGTCATCGTGGTGCTTGGTTACTCATTTTGCGACCGGAGTCGTTTTCCTCAATTGGATATTGAATGAGACTTCTTCGCGGGGGGGGGGGGGGGGGAACTGGGGTTCACAAAAATCCTCCTCGTCGGTTTCTCAGCAGGAGAGGAACAGCTGGGCGAATGTCATGGTAATGGCAAATGAGTAAGGAATACGAAACTGGGTGTCAGGGGAGAGTGGAGTGAGTGGGGACGTGGAGGAGGTGGCGGAGGGTGAATTGGAGGATCCGGGTCACGCGGGCCCTGCCGGTTGACACGCGCCTTCGGAGTTTGCGTGACCTCCCCTCAGCGCCCCCCCCCACCCACGCTCTCCTCTGCTATTCACTCCACGCTCCTCTCGCTCACCCTTCTCCCCTCCCATCCCCTTTCCCACCACCCCTCCCCCCCAACGTACCCCTCCACCCCCAGACCCCGCTCCGCCGTCCTCTTTCCCCAACGTGACTTCCCCTCCCCGACGTGCGTGCTCCCCTGTCACCTCTCATTTCCCTCGGAAATCATTCGACCAGGAATTAAAACCCCCATTCCTGGGTCGCGCAAATCATTCCCGACAAGCCTCCCAACGCCTCGGATACACATGGCATGGAGGTCGCGAAACACCGCTTTCTAAATTCATATTTTCGGGGCGACGGCGATGAAAAACTACGTGCAAGTATGCAATACATATTCCAATGGGTATAGGACGGTAATAAGCTTTCGACGCGCGTGAATAAACTTCCGCCTTCATAGCTCACCGTCACCATCTTTTTAATGTAATGAACCGAACAAATGCTGTGCATTCTACCCAAGACCTGGGCAGAACGAAATGTAACCCTAGCCATCAATGACCTGTTCCCAATTTGCTGTAATTTGTATCCATGCATCTCGAACTCAAATACTAAAATTGGTGATCAACATTAAACGGGTCCTTTTCACTGGGGTAAGGCCAAAATACTCGTTTACATGGATTTCTTGATCATTATTTGCGATAAGTTTCCGATTAAGGCATAGCATATTTTAATATAAGCAAAATTTACCCAAGTTAATTCCTATTAGGCAGAATTACAAGGATGATTTAAGCAACAAGACTTTCTAAATTAAGTTAAGTTATTAACTAACATAAATTAAGTTATCCTTTATTATCTGTATGATGTGGCTGGTAGAAGATAAACATAATAGAAATGCTGTTATATAAAATCCTAGTAAAAATTCAATACTATCGACTCCGATTCAATAGGTATTCGTAGAAGCTAAATTGTGAAATAAATGTGGAAAGAATGGATTACTTTTACAAAATTAGATTTTGCTATTGACTAAATCATTAACTTTAAACTATTAGAATGGTTTTAATAGAAAGCTTAAAAAGTGTAGTATTTGGTAAATAATAATAAAACCAAAGGATTAATCCTACTTTCTAAAATACATCTTGTGATGGTAAAAGTACAACTGCTGCTAAATAATACTCAATAATAATAGCTCAAAAACCAACTTACATTCAGATTAAATCCATTGATCAGTAATTATTTCCGAGTGGAATAATCAACTATGAGGCAACATTTGTGAATCATAACGGGATAAAGATTAGATTCAATAGTCAGAAAATAATGTTTTTGCATCTACTATCTCATTATTTCATTTGTAATGGCAATTCCTTACTACTTGTACTGAAATACATTAAAATGTAAAAAATAATTTGAACTATCTAAATTAACGATTAAACATGGAAACATTATTTCAACCACATTAACACCGAAGTGATAACACTTTCGATTCTCAACTTTCTCAGATTAAAACGGTTATTGGTAAACATAAACATTTCCGCGGGAAGATCCGTCGTTCCAAAGGTGTACTGATTTTATCGCTATAAACTATTCACGATGCCGTTCGATTTTGTATGTACTCTTTTCGTTCTAAAATACCCGATTGGCGTTCATTTTCGAAGAAATCCTTCCTCCCCTCCCGCTGCAGGTAGGCGTCACGTCCCTTCATTCCACTAGCAGTCGTGGGCACGTGTCCGTCCCTTCGGCTCTGCTTAAAAGAATCACGGCAGAGTAAGAAATGTGACGACGCGCCGATCCCGTGAGCAGCAGCTGGAAGGCTCAGTAAAAAAAAATGTGTACGGGAGAGCGGCGGATGTGGCGCTTAGAATATCTATTGTGCTGCAAGGAACCTGGAATGCATAAAAAAAAAGAAAGCGTTTGCCGCGAAAGGGGGGCGAGTAGAAAGGGAGGGAAAATCGCTCTGGAACAAAACAAAATATCGTGGACCTCAGCCACGGCTTTATGCTAATTCCGTCTAGGTCAAAGTGCAACTTTGTTTCCTGGAATCCACATCAAATGGATAGAAGTCCAAAATAATGCCTTTGTGGCGGGAGGGGTGGATGTGACGGCAGGTCGCATCGAGGTTTCCATGAAAATGCACCACTCATTGCTTTAAATGCAAAGCAGAGAGTTTTGAGTCTTTCAATGCCACCACCAGCGCGAGTCTCGCTTTCCTAAAAAGACTCCGCCAGACACGAGAGGCGAGAACGGAAGGAGAATCGCGAATGAATAAGACTTTCTCCAAATGTTTAATTCGCTCGCTGAAGTTTCTCCAGGGATGAAAAAAAAGAAACATGCTCGAATTCATACTCAATGCGATTGGAGTACGTATTGTCTCTTGGCATCGACACGCGCACTCCTTGGCGTCACGTCGTGGAATCCTCATTCGAATGTATAGATAAGAAATCTTATCCTGCGACCCACATCCCAACATGGACGAAGGGGGGGGGGACGAGTCCGAGGCATGCAAGAATCGTTTGTAGCCGGCTGACTTTGCTCGTATTTACGTTGATTGCATTCCTTTCTCGAGTTAAACGTGCGCTCTCCGTGTGCCGTCCAAAAAGGGGAAAACGAGTAAAGAGGCGAAGGGTTGATTGGAACCCAAGCACTCGCCGCGGAGCCGCTTCGGGTTCTCGGCCGCGGCCCATGGTCGGGTGGGTAAGGCGAGGGCAAACAATCCGCTCTGCGTCGCCTGAGCAAACAGAATTAATAGGAATAGCCCAAATGTGTTGAGGAAGACTAAGCGTTCTCTATCTCTCTTGTTTTTCGGTTGATGCATCTCCCGCCTCCAGAGCTTGGGGTAACTTAGGAAGCCTTACGGAAGGCCGTAATGTAACCTTTTTGAAAGAAAATAAATCTAACTCGCACTCGTGTATTCTTTGGGATGCTTTTTTTCTTAGCTTTTGCGTGAACACTGTTAATTTTAGAAAAAGATGTGAATCTTCATGAAATTCAAACTTGTCTAAAATTTTCTACCAGGAGTCGTGGATCTTTTAATGATAGAACGCAAGATATTTTGTACGTTCTGTCGATAACATAGAAAGCATTTTTGAGAAAGAGGAAAACGAGAAATTTTTATTCTGTTTGGAAATGATAATTAATTGAAAAATAGATGTAATGAAATTCTCAAGCGTATACTACGAGTATTAACGAAAACACTCAGTGGTCAACCCATGGCTAATAAAACCGAATAGTTACGGCATTCAAAGTGGAACTTTTTCCATAAGGTGAATTAAATCGGCATATCACCTTGTCATGAGAGATGGAAATTCACCCTTGTCTTGTGCTTAAGAAGCTCAGGGAACTGAATGGCGATTTTCAAAGTGTCATGGCCTGATTTTTCTCTCCAAATGGAGGTAAATAATGTTTCCCCATAGAGCCGTGAAGTTTTTTTCTGATATTGAAAAATATCGCGCGGCCAAAAGACTCTCTCGCTATGATAGGGGGAGGGACGATGGAGAGCAAATATAATATCTGAGGAGCGCGAGTGAGTTTGGTGTCACCGCACCTGCGTCAGGACGGGTCAAGAGGGTGGCTCACCCCAACCGCCTTCCCTCCCCCGTTGTCGTCTCCCGCTCGCCTGTCAGATGGGACTTGTGTCGTCGGAGAAGATGGACGCCCGTGCTCCACTTCCGAAGATCACGTGCAAGAAGCAGGAGCGATGGGGAGGGACGCGTGCAGATGCCTGGGTGGAAAAACGGCGGGCTGCGAGAAAATTCACTGAAAACCCTCGTTCCCTCTAGAATTTCCCACGTGATCAAATGCGTTCTTGGACCGCTTCCAGGGCTGCGGAAAACCTTTCGTGAATTAACTTTGGCCTCCATAACCATTTATCTCGTTTGGAACGGTCGCAGTTTTCTGTGATTTAACGATCGGTCGGCAAAAATTGCAACCGTGGATTCCTAGTTGGACAAGGACAGCAGGCAAATTACCATCGTTCAGCCAACCGAGGAACGAATTGATGATGAATGAAACCTACGCGTATTTCACAGATCTGATAGAGCACAACTAGCTTAATTCATATCATTGACTCGCTTCATTTATTTTAAAATGCAGGAATTAAAAATCCGTAAATTTTCTTTGCATTCCGCTCAAAGTTTGTGTTTAAAAATCATTCTCCCAGAGTTACATTTTCCTGATAGGAAAAAACGACATTTAGTGATCTTCGGCCTCAGAAAGGAAAGGGGTCACCAAAAATGAAATTCCCGTGGAATGAGGTGATCAGTTTGTATGCCTATGGGAACTTAAGAATACAGTTTTACCCCCTGATAATTAATTCAAATTTTATCCCCCGATAATTCATGATTCTGGAGCAATAAAAAAAATGTAAAAAAAATGTTTTTCTTAATCACGATGCACTCAAAAAAACATGCTTGTTCGGTATGTTCACAGGATGGCAGTTTTGGATTGTAATGTACAATCCCAAGGTACACAAGATTCCCCTGGTGCTTTCCGTAGCGAGCTAACCACGATATGCCTGTGCTTTGAGTAGATTTAAATGGAGCCAAAATTTTGGTTTGGCCGAATAGAATTTTTTTTAGCCAGTGCAAAAAAAATAGCTTCTCTTATTTTGAGTACACTCACATATTGTCAGCGTTCATCTAACTCACGATTTATTCGAAAATGCATGAATACATCAATGTTTCCCCGTAGAGCACTGGCGGTGCACGTGGCCTCTTTCGAGTTTATTCGCCCTCGACTCCAAGCGGACGATGCTCTAGTTCAAATAAGAACTCTGTCCACGGCAGCGCAAGCATTTTCTCGACGACCACGGCACATAACGTTCACGACATTTCGGTCCGAAGACAGCGGGAGCAGCTGGATTGGGCCGGTAAGAGGGGCGGAGCGGTAGGCGTCGGCGGGCTGAGGGGGACAACATCGAAAGGGTGTGTTGAGGTTCGCGGCATAGCAGGGGCGAAGAAACGTCGAGAGGCTCGCTTGCGTTCCAAACGAAGGTCGAAAATAAGTAGTGGAGCTGGCTGACCAGGGTTGGAGCGAATGGATGGCCGGTGCGGATAGGGAGGGAGATAGGAGGAGGCAGGAGGAAATTGTAGTGGTGATAGGGTTGCCGGGAGGCTTGTGGGGAGGAGGACACGAGATTGCGAGGGTGGAGGAGGAGGTTGTTTGGGAGGTGAGAAAAAGGGCGGAATGTAAAGTGGGGAATTGAGTGTAAAAGGAGTGCAGATGCGCTTTAAAAATTGATGGCTTTTTAGAGTGGATTGGACCGGGAGTGGAAGGATAATGGTAAAACCGCATTGAGAAATGATATTAGGCGGCGACTTTATGCATAAGGCGCGCTTCAAAGTTAATCGAAAACCACGATAAAAAAATCGTGACCGTGAGGCTGGATGGTGATATTTTAAGAAGGAAAATAAACCTCAACGAGTGAAATGGCATACTATGGTCGGGAATAGGAACTTTAAATGTCGAAACGATGAAAAGTCATCCTACTACTAGAAACAACCTTTTTAATTGTGCAAATCACGTGTCATGACCATGTTGCACCGGACTCATAAACATACATGTATTGTAATAGAACCATTGTAATGGCTGTATGTTGTAATAAGTGCATGTTATTGAAGAATATTTTATGTACTTTGGAATAACTAATACTTCTCTCTGTATCATTACCGAGCGTCAATATCAACAAAATTCTACCAAATTGCACTATTGTTGAAGTTGCCCATAATGCTGCGAAGTTGAAATTTTTAAGATTTCATTTTTTTGGGAAAACAGAAGCAAAGTTTTAAATCAATCAATAAAATATCGAGGCAATGCTTATCCTGTCCGTTGAAACAATCTTTTCGACATGGTTAAGATTGTATCGAAAGTTAATAGAAAATCGCATGACGTTTTTGCAATATATGTTAAATAGTCACCGTTAAATGGGTGTGTTTCTGAAAACTACGAATACTTGGCGTAGGATTATTTTCTCTCTTTACCGTATTAATTTAATGGAAGTCCATGTAACGTCATGTAAGCTCAAGTCTCTTGGAACCTTGACTAATTTACTCCAGTCTCATAAACATAAGGAAATTCACCCTTGTCGTGTGCTCAGGAAACTGAATAGCGATTTTCAAGGTGTCATGGGCTGATGTTTCTCTCCAAAGATGCGTGTTCTATTCCAGTTGAAGATGAAGCATGAGTTTTGGCACCGTTGTCGAGCAATACCGCCATGCGATACACATACATGCGCAAGTCTGGTTTTTTTTAAATATTAGGTAACCTTTAGGAATTTTCTGGTGTCCACATTTCCTTTGAAATGGAGAATAAGACACTCCGATATTGCATGGCTTATACAACTCACAAACAAAATTCAATGCCAGTTTTAAGCAATTGAAAACTTGAACACGTTAATTCCTTCTCTGTTTACAACTGCGATACGTGTAAGACTTGTGATGCTTTCTGTATTAGTGGTCTCTTCGTTTGTCCGGAGCATAGGTACCGTGCTTCTCATACATTCTCGGCAGAATACACAAGTTGGATTCTACATATTTGTTTAAAAAGATGGAAAACATATCGGGGTTTAACGATAAACTATTTAGAGATATTTTTCGTCAAAAATATGCTTAAGGAGATAAATTTTAAAGCGTGTCTTATCCAGTCAGTTAACATGAAAAAAATATGAAATAGATACTCGTATATATTTCAACAATATTTCAAAAAGCTATTGCATTACTTTTGTATGTAAACTAACCACAGTAATATAAACCGAATTGTGTAAAATTCACTATTATTTAATTAAGAACCTAATACAAAAAATTTTTCTATTAATAGAACATAGAACTTAACACTCCTCAAACCGTGGGCACGCTTTACTGAACTCGATGTGCACTCAAAACGCGGCGGAGGATACCGAGCAACCATCGCATAATATATGTTTGTTAAATGGCCATTTTAATTAAATTCCCCAGTCACGCCGCTTAATGCGTGCTCGCCGCAAAAAGGACCACACCGCCATCATCAAGACCCTCTAGCTTTAAATTAACGATTTTTCGGACGGCGATCCGGTCGTGCACAAAACTAAGCGTTTTTCGTTCCGACGGCGCGCCACATGCGATATATAAATATATTTATGGGATCACGGGGTGGCGGGGTCGGAGCAAGGGGAGTGAATGCTCATTTCCGTGCACGAGGGTCGGAAGGGAGGCACGGAGGGAGGAGGAGAAAGGAGAAGGGGGAGGCTTCCTCCACGCCCTCTGTCCCCCTTGTCTCCCCCTCTTCTTCCTCCCGTCCCTCTCCACACCTCCCTTCCGTCTACTTGTCCTTTTCTCTTTCCGTCTGGCCAGGCTACTTCCCCCGTCCCGGCCAAAGTGCCCGGGCCTCTCTCTCTAAGCGGAGAGAGGAAGATGAAGAAGAAGAGAAACAAGCGCCTCACCCACGAAGAGCGGAGAGGGCCACAATCACCTTGGATAGCATAAATATGTGCCCCGTCTCCGCCCACCGGCATAACGGGACCGCCCCAGCCGGGATAACCTCCCTCTCCGCCCCCTCCTCCGCCTCCCTCAAAAACCCCTCGTCCCGCTTCGCTCCTGTCCGTCCGCCCACGCCCCCGCCGATTCCCGCCCGTGATCCACTTTCCCACCCACCCACCTCCCACCATCGTACCGCCCCATCCCCCCCCGCGGACCCTCCAAAATAGTCCCCCCCATACCGAACACGACACTCAACCCCCCCTCCCTTTCTCCTCTCCAGCGAACACCCCCCATCTCATCTTCCCCTGGACCACCGCTCTTTCCCCCATCTCCCTCCCTCTCCCTCTCCACCGCCACACGAAGAGATGTATTGTAAGGCCAAGGTCGGACCCCAACCCCCACTTCAGTCGCAGCCTCAAGGGTCCACGCACCCCCGCTCTCCTACTTCCCCCCCCCTCCCCCCCTTCCCCCTGGGGGTTCTTCGAACTTCTTCCTCTCGATGGCTAGCCCTTTCCTACGCCACCCCCGCACTTCACCTCTGGAGGACCGCTGCAGGTCCTGAGTCAAAGGGGCGGTGAGGTGCTGGGCGTGGGTGGACGGCGGGGGAGGGGTGGCAGGCGAAGGGTGACGCGGGTGGAGCTGGAGGGGGAAAGGATGGGGGTAAAGGGTAACAGTCCCACGGAATCGGCCGGAAGATGAATAACTGTGAAGAGCTAATTAATATCCTAGATACTGGCCACTTTCAATCTTCGTGTCCGACGAATTACATGCAAGCGTCTACTCGACCGAATATTAGAACCAAGGTGAGAGACTTGGGAGGTGGTCGTGCGCCACGACTACATGAACGGAAACTATTCCGCCTACGGGGATGGCTGTGAAATGTCGATGTTTGATTTATAGATGTACTTTAACATCGATTATATGAATATTTATCAAATCTTGTTCCTTAATATATCAGCTTATTGATACAAACTTCCATCGTATGAAGGTGAACCGTTTAAAACACAATTTTGGATTTAGGATAGTAAGTACGCAGAAATCAGCCGACTTGAATGGAAGTCATTGAAACACTTGACTCACTCTTCGCACTGATCATAAAATTGAAAAACGAATTGCGAAAAATTTAAGGGAGAAGATGCGGACCTTACAAGACGTAATTCTTCGCTGAGTAAGCCCCTTATTTTTAATAACATTTCGCCACTGATTCATTTATGTTTAACTTTTTACGTTGTGCAAAATACATAAAATTCTGTCTAAAGGTAAAAAAAAGTTGTCCGTTCCATGAACTTAACGGATATAGTGTACAATTTTTTTAGAAAAGCCACATTATTAAATATCGATGCAAGCTTCGATGATGTTATCGCCTTTTTACAACTAATTGATTGAGAAAAAAATATGATGTAGTTTTATGAAGAGAGTTATTGTGTGAGGCGAGGTGGGAGAGAGGAAAGGAGGGTATGTGGAGGGTGGAGAAGGGACGCGGACGTGGGCAGCACGTTCGGACGGACAGCGAAGGTCGGGGACGAGATCAAAGGGCTCCCCGCCTACCTGCCCCTATTTACTCTGTCGATCCATTGCTAGTGATCGGCCCACCCACACTTTCCTCGTTTTCTTCCTTACTGCTCCCATAAACACCAATTCAGGCAATAATGCAATTCCATTAGTTTTTTTCTGCACAATATGTTTCATTTTTGGCTGTTTCTTATTCTTTTAAGCTTGTGCTTCATTGCTTCTTATTTTTCATGCTGTTGGTGCTACTTGATAGATTTATTTATTAAATAGTAGTTACATACATATACTTGTCACGTATTTACTTATATTTTGGACGACCAATCTGACTTTCGCTGGTTTTTATCGTCCTTACACGTAGTGGATATTTTCTTTCGTCATTTATGTTATTGTTTTCATGACCGTATTCCCCAGGTTTTACTCACGGCATTAGATACATTTTAATCTTGTACTTGTTTTAAATCATGTCTCTTATGTATGTGAACCGATTTAAAAAATGTACTTGTGCACATATTGCAAAATTTATTATGGCACGCTCATGTACTTTTTATCCAATGAATTACATTTATAATTTCTACTTCTTTTTAATTATGACAAGTTATGTTGACGAAGGCGTTGGAGGAGATGGTTTTTAATGGCATCAGATTCGTAAAAAATACATTAATCTGCTCGAGATTTGTTTCGTTTTATTTGACTGTTGGAATTATAAATTATTTTACATCGTTGTGCTTATTTTGATAATATAAAAGGAAGAGCCATCGCTGGCCTGTATGGACGATCCTGAGAAATAAATAAGAAATGATTGTGTTGAAGAAATCAGAGAAGCTACTATTGACAACATTCTGCAAAAGCCATGACTCTTCCGATTCCAAGCAATGCTCTCAAGTCACGGCAAACATTCTATTAAATATCGTTAATTTATGCGAAAAATATATTATTGTAATGGCCTCCCTATGAATTCAATGCATCGAAAATCCACCAACTAGACTTTTATTTTGGATCCATCGCAAGCTAAACAAAATGACAGCGGGGAAGTAATCGTTACAATAATCCCGAGTCAATCTAAAAGCATATTTTGAACTCGTCCATTTCGGTAGTGTCCGCGGACAGCGCGTTCGCTTTGACATCCGTCATCTCCAGGATACCTATTTCCGCTACGCTTGCTCACAACTCAAGATCTCCTCAGCATGTCCTGGAGATTGGGAGCCAGGACAGGTCGCAGTGCTCTTCATATTCCCCGAGGTAAAAATACGCAGTATCCAAGAGGTGGGGCATGACTAATCACGAGTGCCAGACCGCTGCTAAACAGCACGAGATGACGGATGCAGGGTACGGGAGGCGACCGCTCGGGGCACACTCTGACGTTGACTCTAAACCCTCCGCCCCATCCCTCTTTTCTCCCCCCTTCACATTTTTCTCTTGCTCACTCCAGATTCATTCTCCCACGGTCTTCTTCTGTCGCGACTTCTCCCGCCCCTCTCCTCTCTCCTTTATCTCTTTCCATTCCTCTTTGCCGCCCTCCGTCCCTTCCCTCCTTCCCCGTCCATTACCTCTTCCTCCCATGTCTTGGCCCATTGTTTCTCCAAATCCCCGCTTCACGCCTCCTTCTCCCTTCCTCCTCTTCGCCCGCTCCTCCGCAGGAAGCCTTCCAAATGCCGTGTCATCATTCCAGCCTCCCGAGCCTGCACACCCGTGACGTCGGCGTGAGGCCCACCCCGTCCCGTTCCTTAACACGGCAATGCTGTATTCATCCGTCAACTGAAACGCAATGTTGGAGAGATAATTTTTGTATCCATGCTACGTGGTTGTGGTTGTAAATAGAGTGCGTCTGCCTCCAAACAATGTCTCGCAAGCCGCCGCAAAGGCGGTTGACGCGGGATGACATGTCAAAGGTGGAATCGCTGTGGGCCACGTGATTTTTCCGAGACGTGCAGGTTTCCCATCTTGGACAGGCTGAAGAAATGCAACGGACGTTCTTACGAAAATTAAAAATACGAAGGATTTAACCTCTTAGTTAATTTTTTAATTAAATAATTTGCCATTAAAAGTGTAAGTCCGGAAAAAGGAGTATTTTAAAAGCGTTTTCGAACACAGTTGATATTAACGTTTACTTCTAACCCGGAAGAGGCTAGATAACTGAAAATATTCGCCTGAAATTTTGTAACCGCGCTAATTCGAGAAAGAATAATCTTCCATATTTTCCAAAAGTTTGACGATTTCTATACTTTCGGCTTTGGGAGATATCTTCTGAGACAGATTCCGTCGTAGACAGTGTCCACCGTATCCTAAATAAGCTACCCTTTATTGTACAAGCATTATATCTAGGTGGTGGTAAAGAATATTATTATTTTTGTTTTTAAGGGTTGTCAAAGAGTGATATAGTTTCCAAAAATGATGTGATTCAGTTTCCAGTTTTAGTTCAATTATGTTGCGTCGCATGGGGTTTGAATACGAGATCAGGGATTAACCGCACCGCGTTTAATCCCCAAGGAAAGAGAAAAAGTTCACCCCTGTTCTTTCCCCTCCCTTTCATGAGCTAGAAGAAGAGATTCTAAAAGTCTAAAATAATTACCTCAAGAAATAATTCATTTTTTACTTATCCCCTCAGTTTGGAATAGAAAGATTATCAAGATTTGCGAAATAAATGATTATAGATATTTCCCCGTTAAGGCTGTGCTATATAGGTTTTTACCTGAAAGTTCAAGTGGAAAGGTAGGAGGATCTCTGTAACAAAGTGTCGGAAAAACAGTGTATCTTAAATTATGTAATACTTGTTTTCTATTGCTCTATAACTAAATCCATTGCCTATGGCTGCACTAAAAATAGGATGAATAAATGACTTTCACAAATACGTTGCCCTGAGGAAAAAAAACTCCTCTACCCGAAGATTATCGAGTCTGCTATTATGTGATGAGATGTGTGATGACGATGATTAATCCTTGTAATGTTGTTTCTTAGTTTCAATTCCACGCGTCACGCACAATATACGAGATTGTCGCACATTATACGACAATGTACCTCGTAGATATGTGATTGAGTGTGTAGATATGTGTGCCATTTGATGTTGACGAATAGCAATGCTGAAAGGGATACGATCTGAAAACATTCACCTGTCAGTTAAAGTAATTTGACAGTTGTTCTATGGAAAGTAATCTTTTCATATTTTCAGTATAAACATATCAATTATTCCGAAATCGAGTCAAGACTATCCATCATATCATTAAGTAATGGTACTACGATTTTTGATTGAAAAGGAACTCGATAACGAAATCCTTACAAATGTATCTTGGGCACGCTTGGCTGGAAATTACATTCAACCCTAACGATTTCCTAATATTATTTGCCGCAGAATAGATGAATCTTTCCTGTTGTACGTTTTGATAAAATACTTTTACTATGAAATTAGCGTCTATTGTATGCGAAATCTAAGTTTCGTGATATAATAAAATACTGATCCTCTCTTTTATCATGATTGTTTTTAGCTACAGAAAAAGGAGCTTAACGAGGGAAATATAGAAATTCCTGCATAAATATTGCCTGTTGAAGAAAGAAAGACCTACACCGTTAAGAGGGGTAGTTGTTCTCACTTGACGACGGTAGTGAAGGTGAAGATGTGAAAGTCGATACGCCTTATTCTTCTCTTTTTGTTTGTATTATACCGCCCTTATCCTATGTATTTTCTTCGGTGGTGGATTCTTTCTTCGGGACTTTCCAATGCAGAGAAAAATAAGTTCCTGGGCACGAATTGCGATAAATCAATCTCGTGGTCCCGCCGTCGCGACGCACCCATCAAACTGCACTTCCGAAGCCATCCCTCCTTTCTCTCTTTCACTTCTTTATTTCATTGCTTTATTCAACTTTAGATTCACTCAATCGTGGCTTTTTTCAACATCAGTAAATGCTGATACACAGGATCTTAGTGCATATTTTTCCAAACTACTAAGGGAGAAACCGTAAGGAAGGGACGCATATTAAATTATATTTACTCAATTCTACGCATTTCTATTGGCATAACTTAAAAAGCCATTTTTTTAGTGAACTTATGAGTAATAATTTGGCTACAATTAGACTATTCCCATAGCAAGGTATTTCGATGACTTCTGACTGACACATGTATAACTATTTTCCAATAGTTATTTACCTGAAGTTTGGCATCAATTGATTAAGAAGTATGTGGAAATTAATACTTCATTTTTAAAATTAAATTGCTACGTAATGTATACTCATTCCGCTTGAATATTTATAGTTATTATTTATTTACTCAGGACGGGAAATATTTACGAATTTCTTTGTTTTTTTTTGTCTGTTAGATGAATCCCCCCTTTCATGTTCAAAAAAATATTTTTAACAATATAATTATAGGATCTTACTTGTAATATTTAATTATACTACTGTCGCTCTCATTGTAAATTATTGCGGCTGATAAATATTATAAAAAAAAGAAAAAGGAAAAGATCCGAGTTTATAATTTTAAGGCTCTATGAGAATTTTTTGCCAAATTGATATTGTATGGGTCATAGAAGAGATCATAATCCTTCATTTTGAGAATTTGATAAGGGTATTTTGAAAAACAAATCCAATGCAATACGGTGTCAGGCAACCCATCAATATTAATTATGAATTCTCGCATCGATGACACAAGACACCTGAGATTAACATTAAACTGATATTGGATGTCACTGGGTATTCAATGGTCATAAATGTTAACTTATTACCGGAGACATTGTGTCCCTTCTCGAACATGAATACGGAATAGTATCGATATTCGAGATAGTTGTGTTATGATGTATTTTGCTTATATGTCAACAGTGTCAAATTACATTTTTTTACGTTTTAATAATATATTTATGATTTTTGCTATTTTTAAGTTATTTTTGTTTTCAATTTACCATGCAAATAAATATCGTCCTAGCGTTGGCCCTTTTGTCCGCAAATATTCTGGAATAATCTGAGTAACCTGAAAATGTTTTATTTCGCTAGTTTCATATTGTGACATGCTTTGAAAATTCCTTTTGTAATCGATCTTTAAATTCAATCCATTTTGATTTCTATCATTTTTATTTTACAATAATGCCCTTTTTGGGAATTTCTGAAAGAAGTGCCATGAAGTAATAATTTAGTAAGCTTTTAAATTGTCTGAGAATTATAATATTATGTTATGTACTTTGTGAGAAGCATATTTTACTTACCTTGGGTAGAATTTACTTTCAGGAATAATGCGTTTAAACTATGCGTGCTCTAAATGAGTTTCTTGCTTTTTTTGTGCACTTGCATACACGTATTCCTCAAAAACCGTGCCCTTCACGTAAATCTCTCAGATGTCGAGTTCATTTGTGGAAATAAGTAGATTCTTGAGCGCAGAACATTCCGCCAGGAATGGGTTCTTATTTGCAGCACAATATGCGAGTGGCTTAGATCTCAAAAGGGTCAGTAAAAAAAATTACACTAGCGAAAAATACAGCGTTCAGTTGGCGTGCGTGAAGAGAGGAGGAAATATTTCGGTGACGCAGGCGAGGGCGAGAACTTAAGGCCAAATTAACGCTAGATTCGTGGAAGTGAATGTGAAAATAGCCACTTACGGTAAATAATAAGCTGTGCCAACGGACTTAGCCCAGATACTCTGGAGGTTTTTCTTTGATTCTACCCTTTGAGAAATTATTGCCATATATATAAGCTAGCATATTCTATAATACTGCACCGTAATCACTCAGAAGGGTCGACGTATACGTAGTACATACACCACTAGAAAAATTTTAAGCTAAGATTTAACTGAAATTATAATTTTAAAATCCTTAAGAATTTATATGCGAATGAAGATATGAGTATTTGATATCATTCATTTATATTTTTGTTGTTGTTAAGTAATTTCTAAATTTCACTAGTTGCAAAAATAAATATTTTCACACGGTACCATTCACAGTTGATTAAATTTTAAGACGATTTTGCTCTTTGTAGAACCGATTCGCTGAAATTAATTTCTTTTCAATTACTTAAGTTCATGGAAAGTGCTGATTTACGGTACATTTTAGTTCGCCTTAAGTTGGACGTGGCTTCCCGCATTGAAAATCTTTCGAATGATTTACAATAATCAATTCATGGCACACTTTGTGCTCACATGTGGGTAATGATTAGATATTATGTTTTTATGTCACTTTGCCCATGAATATGTAATTTAAGATAATTAAACCATATGCATTAGAAGGTACTCATCTTGTAAAATCACTCCCATCTCCGACACGCCAGTTTTAAATATTTCTACACCGTATATATTCATTATACCAGGTTAGACACGAAAACTCCTTTTAATATATTTGTCGTATAGCATTAATTACTGGAATTATTAGAATACCCGTTAAATAACTAGAAATAACGAAAGGTATACAACTTACGTTTAATGATTTTTTTAATGTCGTCAATATGGGTAAGCATTTCTGCTTGGCATAATATACCTCTCCCTCTTTTCATCTCGAGCAAAGCGAGTGGTTAGGGTACGTTGTAAGGGAAAAAATCAATCGAAAATATTATTAATAAACAAAAAGCTTCCATCAATAACGTAGCTCTCTTAGACGTTTATTTCGTACTTTCAGGCGGAAGTACGAGGCCGTAGTTGTGTTTTCTAAATCCATGTCACTCAGTAAGTGCTTAATCGTTAAGCTGAAGTCGGTTTTAATATTTCCCATTCAAACTATAATCTGGGTCGCAGACCCTCATTGCGTACTCAGTTCCCTCGAAAAAAATCCTTATGAGGGCAGACAGAGAGAGAAAAACGGCGCAGCAAAAAGAGGCGAGAACAAACCGTCCTCGTTTTGGCAGAATTTGTCTCCCATGAAGCGATTCGTATATGGGGGCGCCGGAGGGAGGGGGAGGAGCGAAGTGGAGCAGAAAGAGGAAGAGGAGTGAGAGGAACATAGGTTGAACAATACAATCACCGTGGAAATTTGGCAGGTTAGATCCCTCGGGTTTTTTTTAACTAGATAAAAGTACGATATCGTAGAAGCCGTAAATATGGCGTAATGGTGCCTGAGAAAAGTTAGGAAGCGAAGCGTTATTGCCTTCATTTCAATTTAAAAAGTAACTAATGCGCCAATATTTCTTTGTCCTGTGGGAGAGTTGTTTGAGATAGGTCTTCTAAGTATCAACAAATGCCTCATCATAGTTATTAAGTATTAGAACAATTAAAAATGACATATATAGGCATATGTATATATATTGTTTAGATAGTATGTATATATATATATATATATATATATATATATATATATATATATATATATATATATATATATATATACACATACATACCTAGAAATGTATGTGCGTGTGTGAGAGTATGTGTATTGGACGTTTTATAACGAAAGAATATCTCCTCTTTCTACTCTACATTGAGGTTCTCATCAAGCATAAATGAGCTGATACTTGGTAACGGAGATATACTTTAAATTAACAGAGAACGAAAACGAAAAGATAGAGAGAATGGAAACATAAAGAAGAGAAAATATAGAAGATGAGTATTTGGAGATAAAATGACAACGATAACATTTCAATGTGCCGGAAGAAACGGCAAACCAGGTAGGGAAGCAGAAAAAGGACAGGACGGAATGACAAGGGAAAAGTATATTTACCTTTTATACATGTATTTCCAGACCCGGGATGTCCGTTTTCCGACCCATTCCAATTTTTAGTTGGTAGTCATATTAAGAATGTATTTATCCTTCTTCGTGGAGGGAAATGGGATGGTAATAATAAATTCGGGAATCCGAGCATTGACCTTATCTCGTGATTTTCGTCAAGAGTTCGTTACGTGGACATTCAAAAAAGTTTTCATTGGTGAATTCGAACTTGCTTCGCTCACGGCATAATTTGAAGAACGGGACTGCCTGGTGATTCAAGTAAATACATTGAATTATCAGAACGATTAAGGCCCACAAATGCCCCAAATAAGAGTTAATTATGCTTTACCAAAATTAAGTTACTGAAGGAAAGCTTGCACATGAGCTTGAACTCTTCCAATTTAAATTGAGTATGAACCTAATTTAACTACATACCATCTTACAATTTGGTACTTTTTCGGCATATTTTAGCGTAACTGATAAAAAAGGAAAATAATTATGCCAAAAAATCACACTAATGCATTTTATAAATATTACTTGACTGATAGTCAGATAGCTAAAACATATGATGGAAACTCGTTTCACACTTATACCATGACTTTTTCTTGGGATATATACGCGTACTTTCCAACATAGCCATTTTAATGGAAAGGATAATAAAAGAGATCTCCTTCCGCCCAGGGAAATTTCGAGTGGAACCGATATTGGGCTCCAGTGTTTTAAACTAATTGCAGGAAAAAAGGTTTTTTCGTGAATGAGACATTTCGTGTAATACTTGTATATTTATGCTGCGGATTGTAGAATTGGCTCTTAGCCTTAATGAGATGATTTTGCTTTTGAAACATGCATGGTACATGATTGGTGTATGATATATGATCCATTGATGGAGCCCTGTACGGAAATGGACACGTTTGGTTAGTTCCTTTAAGGCATATTACAAGGATTAAGGCGGTATGTGGTTACTGTTTATCAAAGAGCACACAAAGTATCTTTTAATAAATATATATTAATCTTAAAATTATCCTTCTTTCGTGGTTTAAAGCTCATTGCTTTTAGCAGGTTTCCCTCACAGTGGCCTTGTTCATCATAGTTATTGCAAATTATGAGTTTTAGAAAGAAATGGTGCGAATGGCGTGTTTCTGGGCCTCAAACGTCGGAAAGATAAATTCTCCAATCACTCGCAATTGACTGGAATTCCGATCGTAAGCCTGAAAAATGGCGGAGTTCATTCATCCCTGCTTTCATTCTCCCGCGAATGCCGCATTCGTTTCGGAGGAACAAGATTTAGTCCCGAGTATTTTCTGCACTAGGGCAACCATGTGGAGAATCAGCCCA
Source organism: Hetaerina americana (assembly GCF_022747635.1). Taxonomy (NCBI): domain Eukaryota; kingdom Metazoa; phylum Arthropoda; class Insecta; order Odonata; family Calopterygidae; genus Hetaerina; species Hetaerina americana. Next base: position 95,199,828 of record NW_027286874.1, read on the forward strand.
ATATTCGAGAAGTCGTATTTGTCTAGGGGGAATTGAAAGTATTCCATGGAGTTTGTTCGAATGGGAGCGTGGAGGAGGAGATGAGATGAGGAACCACAATCGGAGATAAAAATGCCCTTCGAGAGAGAGAGGCCATGAAAAGCACTAGCAGCAGTTTGAGACCAAGGAGAAGAAGCAAGAGGAGAGAGTAGTAGAGGGGCTCGTGTAGTACGTGCCCAGAAACATGACGTCCCCATGGAAACGGGCAAACGGGGACGGAGGAGAGTGTTTAAGTGGGTGGGGGAGGAAGGAGGCGAGCACACCAAAACCCCTCACGCCCCCACGAGTGGGCATAACCACAGTGCATCATCATGGCTATTTAATGGCGCATGCAGTCGGCATATAAGTTGACATCAAATCTCTTCACATTTTTTTTCACCTCTCTCTATCTCTTGCAGGGACCACTCTCCCGCCGCGCCGGGCCCACTCTCCCGCTCGTGTCCCTCGCCAACCTCACCCTTGTCCACCCACAACCCCTTTTGCCCTCCTCGCCCGCCTTCTCTTTACATTCCACCGCATTTGTCGCCGTTCCCTCCCTCCCCCATCCCCGCTGCGCCCCACATAGGGGCCGACGGGAGTACTCCGCCGCACCCACTTCAACTCTGACCCCGCTCCTCCTTCACCCTTTCTCGAGGGGGCGACTCCTCAACCCCACCAGCGCGAACTAACCCACAACCCCCTCGCCAGCGCGCGCGCACACACACCCACGCGCACACTCACACCACGCTCGCCGCCCCTCCCCATCCCAGCCCACCGCGGGAAGGGCGTAGGGCAGGACGGGAGGAGCGAGGAGGAGATCTGGGGCGGCCCGGAATCGAAGGGGAGCGGAAGGGGAGGCGGAGGATGGAGATGCAGATGGGAGATAGAGCCACCCCGGGGACGAATCAAGGACCCCAAGTGAAGGAGCCATCCCTCAGCCCAAGAAACGGTAGTTACGACCTACGCGTCATTAATCAAGTCGCCTTTCTTCCACGCTCCTTCCGGCCCCGGCGGTCTCGTCCCCCGCCCACTCGCCCATCATCCCCCTTTTCTTCCATTTGCTCTGCCTCCATACCTCCGCTCTCCTTATCCTTCTTCCACTTTATTGATTTTCTCATGCCAATGTTTTTTCCATCGCGTTGAGGTCGCTCCTTTCCCTTCTTTTTGTATTTGTCGTTTGTTTCTCCCCATTGTGGACAGAGTTGCACGCGATGTAAGTAGGAGAGGGAGGGAAAGTAAAGGGTCGTATTCACTCAGCCCACTTTCAGTGAAACAATTCCACATGACCGTAATTTCCTACTGTGGAGTATTCACTTTTGCCGTTCACACCACTTCGGTGGCGTTCCGTGAAAAGACAAAGGGGATTTTTACTGGATTTGAGATTTTTGTCAATTTTAACATTTTTGATAACTGAAGTATTTTGTGTTCTCCAGGTTTGCTGCTGCATTCTCTAAAATTGAGGTTAAATGTTAAAAAGTATAATTTTTAATTTGTGCTCATTTTATTCTATCTCTATTTGTATGCGAGGAATTATGTAAGTAGTGCTTATGCATAGCTGTTATTACTATTTAATGGGAAATATTGAAATTTAATCTACATCGTCTTAACAGTAAAAGGGCCCCACTCATGAACAACTTGGGTCATTTTTGTCCTTGAAATAGTTTCACATCTGGTTGAATAAATAGTGGCTCATAACTACCTCGTCCATCAAATGTACATCATTCAATCAAAGTTTTAATTGTTTTGTCACTTTATGAAAAACTATTTGCGTATAGTATTAAAATTTTGAGTAATTCATTCGGCTTTTTCATAACTTCGAAAAATTCTACCGCTCTTAGTAGACTAGCCAACGGAGTTAGTTCTTTAAATTTACCGTAGGGAGCAGCACACTATGTAGGGTGTGGAAGTTGGCCGCGATTTCGATTAGTACACGAATTTAAAATTATAAGTCATGTGAACTAATGAAAAAAAACGGGGGACACGTTAATTTGTATGTCCTAGGAAAACGGATACTGGTGAAAATTAGCAGAAATGTTTTCAAGGACTTAAATTACACTGCAGCGGCTTAGTCATTTGGCCCTACTACATACTAGTTGGTGGATACGAAGTGAATATTGATCTCCAAAAAATCAGACTCTTGCGCGACATTGAACTGATCTGAGTTCATATTTAATTTATTTTGCAAAACCTACAATTATTTGCCAGATTTGTTATTTTTGTGGGTGTGTGAGATCAATATTTGAAAATTAATAGAATGTCTTCGCTGTAAATTCACATCGTTAACATAACTGAGAAGCTGATGACCGGTTGAAATAGATGCATCTAGTCATACCCCGCGAGCCGTCGTAAGGACGTGTGGCAGGGGGTGGTAGGTCACCAGCCATTCTACATTTATTCTCTATATCTCCTCATGCACCTGGCACCCGCGATCCACCAAAAACCGCGTGGAAAGGGGGCGACCGAACACCAATCATTCAACATACTTACGTACAGGTATATTACGACCTATGCCTACACAGAGAGGACAAGAAAATACGAGGAAAGCTTACAGAGTTATCCATCCCCGGTAACATATATACATATACTCTTGGTGGAAAGAGTCAGCAGGCTCCCATTTGATGGACATGTAATCCGTCAGAAGTCTATGGTTGCGATCAACCGTAGTGGTTTCGCCACCCAGAGTGGGTATGGACGGAACCATAGAGAAATGACTAATTCTAGAAGAGGTGATCGACTCTTCTGTGTACCTTTCGGTAGAAATGGTTTATATTAGATTTTTATCCAAACCTTATCGGTAGACTTGATTAATCAATTTTTCACCGCGGCTTCAACCATTTCCATATAGCCTGGATAAAACTCCGAGGGATTGTCTGCCCTCAAGGATTATGCCCAAGTACTTGGCCTCGGAATGTGATTTATTTTATAATCAATCCCAATTATTATATTATCAGACTTTTTCAATTACCATGTAATTGCTAGAATTCTCTTTAAAATATGAGTGGGCAATATTTTCCTACTCACAACCCTTACGCCAAGTACAAGCGGTTACCACATAGAAGTCTTCCATTTCTCTTCTTCCTCATGATATTCGCCCCTCCTGTAATTATTTTTTCCCGTCTAAAGAATACCTATTTATGTGAGCAAGCATTTTTTCCATTTCGTGAATTTGCAAGACCATTCAGTTGTGACGTTTTGCGTGCCAAGCCCTTCCGAAAAATGTCAATTTTCGGTATTGCGTGAAAATGAAATTTCATATTTAACAGGAAGCTATTGCCTTCAATAATAGCTACAAAAGAGGAGGAGCTTCCCAAAATAGGGATATTGTGAATCCATCCATTTTTATTGTTTAAAGATCTCATCCCATGATTTCATTGATAAATTTCAGAATTGTGAACATTTGTCTTCGCCTCGGGAAAAAGAAGAAACTTTTTGAAGTAAAATCTTTTCTTACGTATCGTTTTCTTCTGCCCAGAAGTTTTACCTCGAATAAGAACCTTTTCTTTTTCAAATATTCAGATTAAAATGATGAAATTACCGTTCACTGCGGATAAAGGACTTGAAATCGGATCCTCTCTTCGACTGAACGACATCGTAGCAATCCACCGCAAGTTATCCATTCCTCTAACCCTTAAAATAAACCCAAGGGTTGGCTGCGAAAATAGGGTGCCATATATCAAAGCGATCATGGGAAAGCACGGTTCAGTCATGCTCTGCCCTCTCTGGTTTCGGCTACTCCGGCAACCCTCCTCCACCCATCCAACCCCCTCTCAAATACCCCACCCTGCTATCTTCCCACCCACCAACGCCAATTCTTTCCTCACAAAATGCTTCCCTGCCTTCCCCTCCCTCACCCCTCCGCGGCCAGCAAGCCAACACGCCACCCAACCCCCTCTCCTGTCGATATCAGCTGAAATGGGGAAGAGGGGCGAAAGGTTTGAGGACTTCGTCACCGTTCAACAGGTTATGGGACCGAGTCCACAGCTGGAGAAGGAAGAAGTGGAGGGATCGAGCGGATTGGTGAGGTGGAATGGGGCTACAGGTGAGACAGTGAGGCCGAAGGAGGGTGGCGATAGTCGGAGATGGGATGGAGGGGGTGGGATGAACGGGAGGAGGGGCAGAGAGGACGATGGGGCGGAAGGGATGGAGGGGGGAATTAGGCGATGGAGGGGGAGGGCTCGCAAGGCCCACGCGGCCGCCTCGTTTCTGGCACCGGGATGCAAAATGATCAAAAAGTGCTGCCACCAATGCAAACTGGTCTCGAGGCGAACCGTTATCTGTTCCTCGCGCATAAAACGTCTGCGAGGAAGGCTGGAACAGCGGGCTCTCTCTGCGTGTATGTTTGCTTAGGAGTGGGGGTGGCATGCCGACGTACACATTCACGCACACATGCGCCTCGAACAGATGAGCGTTTCTTCAACTTGGAGAAGATGGAGACTACCCCTGCCCCTCTCTTCCTTCCCCCCCCTCGACTGATGGATCGACCCCCTCCCCCAACGCCAGGCCCTCTCCGTCCCCTCGAGAGTGGCAGATAGGGAGGGGGTGGAACGCACACCAACTCCCCGACCTGTGCCAACGGACGTTGCGTCTCATTTGCAACCATGCGCCCTCGAAAGACGAGAGAGACAGCCAAATGGCGCTGCCGGCGTTTCGCGCTTTGCTCACCCAATCCGTTATCCATTTGGCAGTCGCAGATCTGGGCGTATGCTGGGCTTAAACGGTCGTGCAGATAAATGTCGCGACGAGTGAGAGAGACATTGTGGTCGCCGGTCATCGAGGAACGTTCCTTTGGAACCATCTTTTCCGCGGGCGATTTCCCAATAGAAATGTGGGTGTTGCAATGAGACAGTTCGCTGCAGTGACGTTTGCCGACCTGCTAAAATGAAATCGGTCCAAAGGTTTCAACAGCCTCGGCGTGGTCAAGTCGATGATTGGAACTGGTATTCTTGCCTTACCACGGACCCCCAAAAATATAACGTCCAATTCTCAACTTCTGATTCTAGATTATTAATGTTTACCTTCACTTTTCTGTATTATTCAGAAAATAGTATTTTTAATCGTAGAAGTGTGCGGGGATTTAACGCACCGAATTATCAATACCCTCTTTATCAAATGATCGGCAAAAAAGGTTGAAACGAGCCCATACTATAGTATTTTTTGTTAGTTGAGTAGTAACTGCTTTTTGTGACCAACATATCTTAGAGCACACATCTATTTTAATACGGTGACCCGCTTGTTTCTGTTCTACAGTTCTGAAAGCCAGCGCCTATTTTTTGAGGATAGATGTTTCTTGGCATCGGTAAAATTAAAAAACAAATCGCCCGTTGGTTGGTAACCCTAAATCGATGACGCTGGTTTGAATTAAGTTATGTTCAAATGAAAAAAATTGATAAAAAGGTGAATTAAACGTAATTCATTTATGGGAAGAACCATAAAAATTCGCCAGCCAAGCTTGCTTACTGGAATAAATATTTAATGTAATGATTGTGAAAATAGATTTTATTCTATTCACTTATAATACTAGTAAGTAAAAAGCCTGTCAAAATAATTGGGGTTAAGTTAGAAGTTCTGAAGTTAGAACTACACATAGCCTCTGAAAGCAATGTGACCT